>NW_023270418.1:17283814-17351914 GCF_011800145.1 Mirounga leonina | reverse complement strand
AAGGAAGGAAGGAAGGAAGGAAGGAAGGAAGGAAGGAAGGAAGGAAGGAAGGAAGAAGAAAGAAAGAAAGAAAGAAAGAAAGAAAGAAAGAGAAAGAAAGAGAGAAAAAAAGAAAGAAAAAGAAAGAAAAGAAATTCAGACCAACTTATTCAGTTTCCTAATATGTAATAGCAATTCAAATGTCCTCCAGTAATTCATGAGACTACCTGTTTCACTGCATGCTTATTATTATTAGCACTCAGTGTTATTACTCTTTATAATTGTCATTTTAAAGGGCAAAAAGGGTTCTATCATTGCTGAGGTATTTATTATCTTGTCTACTAGTGGGGTTGAATATCTGTTCATATGTTTATTATTCATTTGCATTTCCTCCTTTATAAATTGACTTTTTATATGTTTGAATTGTTTTTGGCAATTTGCAGAGAGGTCTTTGTATATTAAAGATATTAGCCTTATGTCTTCCCACATTTCTTACAATGAGCATTTTTAGTTTCCGTAATAAATGTAATTTAAAATTTCTATTGCCTAATCATTAAAAAAAAAGTTTCATAGCTAGGTAGTGCCTAATGGCAATATAATATGAAATAAACTCCTACATTTGCATAGTGCTTTATAGTTTACAAAGCTTGACTTTCTACTTGTAAAAAATAATTACTTAATTTTTAAAGTAACTCATTCATATGATTCAAAATGTGAAGAATACAAAAGTACATGTGAAAATATTTCTTCTTGATCCCAAGTAACTCAGGCCCCTTTGCTAGAGTTAGTCAAAGTTATTAGAAATTTCTTGTATTCTTCCAGAATATCTACATATATGAAATCACATATGTATCATTTTCCTCTTTATACAAATGGAAACATATTAGAGACACTACACTTGTTATCATTTTCCTCTTTATACAAATGGAAACAGAGACACTACACTTGTTCTTACATTTGTATTTAATCCTGTATCTTAGAGAACATTCTAGATTAGTACATGCAGAAGTTTCTCATTATGTTCTCTAACAGTACAGTATTCTGTTTTATGGATACACTGTAACTTATTTAGCCAGTGTCCTATTAAAGAATGTTTAGCTCTTTCAGAACTTTTTTTATCACGAAGAGTGAGGAAGAGAAAAATATTTTACATTTATCATTTCAGGTTTTTAAATCTCTAAGATTTAGGAAGGAAAATTACTGGGTGAAAGTTACATACATTTTGGATTTTGATAGATATCACTAAATTTGGCTTCTAATCATGTCTGGTTTTCATATCCCTACCAGTTCAATGTGGTATCAAACTTCTTGATTTTTGCAAATCCGATAGGTGAAAGATGATACCTTTTCATTTGTCTTATTACAGTAGTCAATCATAGATAGATAGGGATCTATAGATATCAACCATATGTATTTCCCTTTCTTTCTCTGGGTGTTAAAAATAAGTTACTACACCGGAGTTTATTCTCTTCTCTTGAATCTGTAGTCACTCATCTTTTGTTTTTCAAATGCAGAATTCTGACAGCATCTGATTTTTAAAAATACTTTGAAGTAGTTGAGGGAGTATACTATCAATGTCAACAGAAAATAATTAACTTTTTGTATGTCTTCCTGACTGTAGGGTGTTTATTGTTGTTGTTAGAAAATACATTAGACATACAATTTCAATCTTGTGCTACTTGGAACTTATTCTTTTACAAAGGATGAGTTTTGCAACCAACTTTATTTATTGGTATATTTATGACTATTCATTCTTTTCAAAATCATGTATGGAATAATCCAACTTTTCTTACTGATTGGCAGACTCATTTGTACACTAAATTTTCTATGTTCTAGGATCCTAACCTGTGTTGGTTCACATTAATTACATACTTTTTAATTAATGGAGCTTTTTAATATTTGTTTATGTCTTGGAAGCATGAATCTCTCCTTGTTGCTTTATATTTTCAGGGTTTTTATGAAAATTACTTCTTGTTTATTTTTATATGAATTTTGATATTAATTGTCTAGATACCATCTCCTGCTCATAAAAATCTTGATATTCATGAGCAGAAGAATGGATGAATATATCACTGTGAAGTCACACAACATAGTACTGGACAAGAATAAACAAAGAGCAACCCTGCTAACATGGCAGAGCCAATGTTAGTGATATAAGTCAGAAGAGTTGTATCCTTGTGGAAGGGGAGTGATGCTAATTTAGAAAAGTTACAAGGGAATTCTCTAGGATGATGGGAGAGTTGTACATCTTGACTGTGTGGTGGTTACTTCGTTGTATACACAAATACCTCTTTCACTTACCAGATAAAAGGGAAATTACAAATCAAGGGGCTACATGCAAGATCTTTCCCAGTAAAATTGGTTAGCATTGCTTGTACATTTTTAAAATTAACTCCCCAAATTTAAAGTCTAAAGGATTTCCTACAACCACCCATATTTTATTCTATTATAATTTCAGTTTAGGGACTTTATTCAAATTCCCACAAGACTGTTGAAACTATGTATGCATTGTCTCATTCAGATGAGAAACATAATCTCCAATTCTGCATGCTTCTCTGCAATCACTTTGTCTTCTCCACCCTTAACTACTTCAATCATTCCCTTTTCTGAATTTGAGCTTTATAATATCATTTATTTCACTGAACTAGGTATGCTTCTTTATTCTTTAATTAGCACTTGCATTTGTATTACAGTTACTTGGTTATAAAGTAAATCCCACTTGGAATGCCCATTAAATTCTGTCCTTTCTTAAAATTTCAAATTATAACCTTATCCTTGAATGCTTCTTCAACTATCCCAACCCTCAATAATCTATTTCTTGGAATGCCATCATAATTACCTTTAATCTGATTATCAATTAGTAGGTGAAATATCTATTGCTTATGATTCTTTAATTCAAATACATGTACTGTCTCCTAATTGGAATATAGCATTATTAAGGAATGAATTGTATTTTAGATCATTCTGTTTCTTAGAGCTTACACAAAGTGACAGATAATTGGCAAACTCTTAATTGCTTGAGAATTACATGTTATAATGACCATTTGAAAACCCAAATATTTATCAGCAAGTTTGCAAGGAAAATCCATTACTGGATATTAGTAAAAATGCCCCATTCAAGGTAGAAGAATATAATCTATAGACATACATATTTTGTTATAATGGTTTATAAGAACTATAGCTTAGATCTAAATATAGTAAGATTAAGATATTAGTGGTTTTGAAACTAGGATATATATTTTTATAGAAAAAAATAAGATGTTGTGGTTCTAAAACTGTTGAATTTTCCAGAAGAGGACGCCTTTTTTTTTTTTAACTTTAAGGAGGAAATCGATACTTTTTGTAGATTAAAAATAAGGTAAAAACAAATTGAGGTTCCCACTGCTTTCCATTACAGAATTACAGAATAAGGGACTATATAACATTCATCATTTTTTTTTTCATATCAAATCACTTCACACAAGGGTTTAATGTTCATTTGGAATGATACGTTCATTTCATTGTATATTTCTGTAAGACCCATCATCACCAGGAAAGCTTCTTTCCATATTTTGTATTTCCTTTCATTGATCTGATGCTGAAAATGGTCATTTGCATTTCCATTTCAGATGGCACTCCAAAGTTTTAAGCCTTTATGCTCATCTCTGTTAAACAGAGTGATGCTGGAATGAAAGTTTCTTCATGGCCCTTGTTCCAAGGCACAATCTTTCCTGTTTGAGGTATTCATGACACATGCAATCACAGACAACTTGCACCCCATGGCGCCAAGAAATTAAAAAATAACACAAATGCTATCTCACCAGAAAAATTATTACAGGGATAAAGAGAAAAAGACAATTTAGCTTAAGTCCTTGAGAGATCTAAAATAATACTCAACACACTAAAAGGTGTAACTTGCCTTTGGGAAAGGCACTGAAGTCATTCCTAGATAAAAGTCAACATGCGCAGAAGAGGAACAACATAGTGGCATTGTTTGAGTGTGGCAGTGACCTTTGGCATCCAATTAGGCAGGGGAAGCTACCTTCCTCAAATCTTCATTGATGCCTAGACAAAATCAAAGCTCTCTGTCATTTGTCTCTGGGTGTTAAAAATAAGTTACTACACTGGAGTTTATTCTCTTCTTTTGAATCTGTAGTCACTCATCTTTTGTTTTTCAAATGCAGAATTCTGACAGCATCTGATTTTTAAAAATACTTTGAAGTAGCTGAGGGAGTATACTATCAATGT
The DNA here is from genome assembly GCF_011800145.1 of Mirounga leonina. Lineage (NCBI taxonomy): Eukaryota > Metazoa > Chordata > Mammalia > Carnivora > Phocidae > Mirounga > Mirounga leonina. Next base: position 17,347,708 of record NW_023270418.1, on the reverse strand, counting down.
CAACAGAAAATAATTAACTTTTTGTATGAAATGCAATTAAGATTTGTATTGGTTTTGTGATCTCAGAGGCCTGTGTTTATTCGTTTCATTTGACATTAGATAATTCACCTTGTTAAGGGCAAATAATTAAATTTGAGGCATTTTTTACTTTGTGAATTTATATACAAGATAATGAATATAATCATAATAAAGTACACTATTGTTGCCTACATTTTCACAAATTTTCTAAATTGTAGGCTTAAAAATATATAAAATAAATTAAATGTGGCCAATTAAAACCACTATTGTGAATAAGCGATGTAAAATAATTTTAATCAACTTACACATCGTACTATATTTGTATTCACAGGCTTGCAGATAGTCTGTGTTTTAAAGTGGTTAAATATTCCTCATGAAAACTTTATTAAAAAAATCAATTTACGGGCGCCTGGGTGGCTCAGTTGGTTAAGCGACTGCCTTCGGCTCAGGTCATGATCCTGGAGTCCCGGGATCGAGTCCCACATCAGGCTCCCTGTTCAGCGGGGAGTCTGCTTCTCCCTCTGACCCTCTTCCCTCTCGTGCTCTCTGTCTCTCATTCTCTCTCTCTCAAATAAATAAATAAAATCTTTAAAAAAAATCAATTTACTTAGCAAACTGTTGTGATAAACAGCCACCAGCTACATAGGCAGAGATGATGTGTATTCAAACCAGGAAAGGTCATTATGTTTATACACGTCTGTGAACCGAGCTCTGACAACTGTATCCTGGTACCCAAACCTAACCTAGACAAAATAAGGGACGTATAGATGAAGACAGGTGATTTGGCTCAGATATTAATGACCACATTCAGAGATAGTGAGAGAAGTAGATCTTGCCATAAATGAATAGTTTCTGGTGCCTGATTTCTCAACCAGGGTCCCTGACACTTGCCAGCACCTTGAGTTGACTTTCTCTTATAGGCGTGTACATCAGACATTACCCGACTCTATCCAAGGCTGGATTCAAGGGCATGTGAGCATTGCAGTGGCACAGGGCCCCACGCTCAGAAGGACCCAGTGCTTTGCCGAATGCCCTGTTGTCACTGTCTTGAAATGCTTATTATCCTTGACTTTGTGCTTTCAAAGCGAATCTCCATGGCACAATTAAATATGGTTGAGGGGGGTGGAGGAGGCATGAAGTCTCAGTTGATGTATAGTCCTCAGTTGAAGCCAGACACTCAGTGCAGATTTTCAGTTGCTCAGTCCCCTACTCTCGGGCACCCCAGATCCCCGCTCGCTGTTGCTGTTTCCCTCTACCCAGAGCAACAATCCGATGGCAGTCAGGGTGATGGGGGACGGAGCCCACATTCTACCGCCACTCTTCACACCTCAGTGGGGGCCTGAGTGTAAAAGCAACTCAGAAGACCTGGTTCAGAGTCCAGAGCCAGGCACTTGTGCTCTGGAGGGTCTCTGAGTGGGGCTGGTGATAGTCATCGCCACCCACAGCAGGCACTTCCTGCCACATCTGGTGGGCAGCCAGAAGCCAAATGTTGACAGTGGGCCGGGCTGTGGGAAGGGAGACGACGGGCTTAAACTCCCTAGAGCGCCCCCCGCCCCCCACCCCACCGAGCCAGGATTATGCATCGGTGTGACCAGAGTCCCAGCTCCTGACTTAGGGGTGACTTCAGTCACGGGTTGGGCATCCAGGGTGACTGTGAGGGTCCTCATATCCTGGCATTCCCATACCCAGGGCAGCGCCCCTTGGGATGGCCCAGTGCCTGGCCAAAAACCTCTTTTCCTTTGCTGAACCTCCTGGCGTATAATGTGGATGTGTTAGCTCTGGCTGGCCAGAGGCACAGGAATGAGCTGTAAAATACCCACTGTGTCATTTTGGTGTTTCCACAAATGAGTTAAATGCTCTTACATTTGTATTTAAAACTAACACTGCACATGATAAAGAACAATGGAAAAATTCATGCAAATAATTTTAAAAGTTATTTACCTAGCATGACATTAAACAGCAAATGAAAATACTTGGATAAGTCAAGAGAGAGACCAACCAAAAAAGGAAACGCTTTATATTTTAGTACCCTCTACAGCAGTTTTGCTTTTGAACAAGGGGCCCTGCACTTTCATTTTGCACTGCAACCCACAAATTATGTAGCCAGCCCTGCTTATACAGAGCTATATTGGGTTTTGTCTCAGTGCCAAGTGATAATCTGTTTCATTTTGCCTTTCTTTTTTTCTGAAGCTGATCTGGTATAGATTTGTCTTTCAGATATGTATACTGTATGTACCTCCCCGTGTCAATGTGGACCTTCCACAGTGAACTTGTCAGTCTCTACGCAGTCAGAAGTTTCTTCTACATTGTATTTTTTGGTCCTGAATTGGCCCGTCTGGCCTATCTGGCTGATTGATTGCACGGATGCATGTGAGTGGGCCTGCAGTAGGAGTTTCAGTAAGACATTAACTGAAGAATATGGAATGGATTCTTGAGGTGGTTATATTTTCAGCACTGGTGGTAAGAACAAGAATATTGTGGGGAAGTTAAATATTTGATTAGCAGTAGGGTTAGAAAATCTATAATGTCCTTTTCATCTCTAAATTTTATGATTTCAGAGAGGAAGGGATATTGTTGGAAGGAAGGGATAAGAAAAATAAATTATCTCTAATGTGGTTCTCATGATTATGAACTATCACTGAAAATTGGCCTCAAATTCTAGGCAGATGATAGTAGTTCCATAATTCTAGTTGAGGCAAGTTGATAGAGATCTTCAGGCTCATCTTTCTGACACAATTTGTTTGAAGTTTCAGAGGAAAGTGAGTGTCATGCAATATTAACAGATGAGAGGAATAAAGAAATTAAATGAAATGCCTGATATGACCTGATCACTCATCTTACTAGTCAGTACTTTTTGTCTGTCTATATAGAGAGTAGCTTGTGAACTTGGGCAATTCATTTAATAACTCTTAGGCTCTTTCATTACCTTTAATATGGCAATAATAATGCCTCATTTTGTGATTAGTTGCAGTAACACATAGAAAGTCCCAGCACCACAGACCAAATAAAATTTAATCCCATTTCTCTTTGGAACCTCTCAGTTTAATCACACTTTCATAATGTACTACCCTCAAAACAGAAGCAATGAACTTCACTGAATGTCCTGTAAAGATGGGAGACTTATAATGTCAATTTCAGGAGAGAAATGTATATGAAAGTGTGAGGCATTAATTAACTAATTAGTTAATTAATCTAATTCTCCTTTCTAGTTTCCTTGATGTCTAGAATCAGATAACATGTGTGTAAGGGATAGGCTTTGAATTATCCACTAAAATGGTTTTGGGTAAATTACTCCAATTATTTATAAAAATACTTAACTAGGCATATGGTAGATAGTGCCTACATGGTATTATTACTTGATATTCAAACTTAAACTGTAACAATAGTTCAGGTGGGCAACTTTTTCTCTTTTCAAAGTCTCTTTGCCTGTAAGGAAAGCAAAACATAACAAAAACTCTTTGCCCTTATATATTTTTTTTTTCATTGAATCCCATGTCAATGATTCAGGCCCATAGTTGGTTAAGGTTTTTGGGCACCTTTATAAATTATAAAGCCATATTGTTTAATTCAATGCAGTTGGTTCTTCATTTCTTAAATGTGATTGCTTATCTACATGCTTGTTGATTCAATTTCTTATTGTGTTTTATAACTTTTAATTTCTCTATACCCTCACAGTTACTTAGTGCAGTAGCCTTCCATATGATCTCACTATACCGTCATTTATTTACATTTTAAACTGTGTTCCATTCTCCTGATAGGGTCAACTTCCTAAGATAAGCAATTCAAATCACTGGAGATATGAAGGGAAGTAGAAAAGAACCTTCTTCCCTCCCAGGGTTTGGAATAAACTGAAAGTTAAGACAGAGGAGAATGACAATATGAAAGCCTACGTCAGTACTCATATGATTTTTCAAAGAGTATAGATGTAGATATGTAGCCAAATGTGTTTATAATGGCTACCCGAGCCTATCCCCTTGAATAGCCCCTCAATAGAAAGCCTGAATTTATAGAGCAAACACAATTGCTATGGCTGCTGACTCTGAAGGTAGAGTAGGGTGGGGGCTCCAGGGTGGGGGTTGGGGGTTAATACAGTCAATCTCCAGACTTAAGAGACTAGCTGCAACAATCCACCCATGTCAGCTTTGTAAAAATCAAATCCTTGTTACCCATGGGGCAATATGCCAGATAACTCTCCCCAACATAAAAGGGACCCAATGAAAGGATTCTCTGTGAAGAAGTTTATATCATCTTCATCTAAAATTCTTCCATGTTTGCATACACAATAATTTTGAACTCTCTTTCCTAGTCCTCAAACTCTTCCTCAGCGTAGGATTCCATGAAGTGGCCCCACCTCACCTATTTGATTGACCTGATTACTGATACCTCAAAGCTACATCTACCACATTGGACTTCCTCTAAAGAATAGACATGTTGTTATCTTCATTTTTATTCCCATACTATTCACTTAATCTACAATGCTCTCTTTGTATATATGCTGCTTATCAAAATTATATTCTTCCTTTAAAATTCAGTTGAGATATTGGTTCTTCCAAAGACTTTTTTTTTTTTTTTATCTTCTAGGTGGAATTTTTTTTTCCCTCTGCTGGGGCCTGGAGCTCTGCTCATTCATTTAGTGGAATATTTCCAGTCACCTGACCTTCTAGAGTAGAAAGATCACATATTTGACTAGAATTTGCATCCTACCTCTGTTGCTTAATTAATTACCCTTATTTTGGTATCATTTTCAACCTGCAAAGTGTGTATGATAATGCCTAATATATAGAGTATTTATGAAGGCAAATAAGATGATGTAGGTTAAAATCACCTTGGAGTAGTAGAGCTCAATATATTTGTTTCATATTTTCTCTCTTCTCATTCTTCAAGGTCTTGGTCTATATTAACTCTCTCTCTCTTCTCTCTCTCTTGTTCCTTCTCCTTCTATATATATATATATATATAGAGAGAGAGAGAGAGAGAGAGAGAGAGAGAGAAGAGAGAGAGAGGGAGGAGGGAATTTCTTTTTAATTGTAATAATTGTGAATATAACAGAAAATACTATATTTTGGGGTATTTGAAATGTACATTAAATACATCAAATGTATTTGAGATAGCATCTGTCCTAGTTTTACACTTGAAATTCTGAGTCATTCACTGATTAAGTGACAAAATATTTTAGACTTTACATATCCCTTTTAAAAGTCAGCTAAGATACTTTATTATATGGATTTTGGATTTAAGTAGAAAAGGTTATTTAATGGGAAAAATCAGAAGGGAATATTTTGTTGGTGGAGAATGTTGCTCTAGGTTGTTCCAGAAAAATATATTGATACTGAGAACCAATTAAAAAAAAAATGGTTCTCAGTACATTCAAGACATTGTGGCTCTCTTTAAATTATGAGACATACCACAATTTTCATGATAAATAATATTAGAATTTTAATTTAAAATGACAAAAATTTGTCTAACAAAGAAGTGTTCAAGGTAGAGAAAACCATGGGTAAGAAAAATAAAACTGGCCAATACTTTGAGGTCTTGATATATCATTTGATATTAAAAAATAATATTTCAGGGGCACCTGGGTATCGCAGTTGGTTGAGCGGCTGACTCTTGGTTTCAGCTCAGGTCGTGATCTCCAGGTCCTGGGATGGAGCCCCATACTGGGCTCTGCGCTCAGCATGAAGTTGGCTTCAGTATTCTCTCTCCCCCTCTGCCCCTCCCCCAGCTTGCTTGTGCTCTCACTCTCTAAAATAAATAAATAATTAAAAAAAATAAACAATATTTCGTAGCAAATGTGACAGAGTGATTCACAGGGAATAATTATGATATATTTGGGGAAAACCATCTGGTCATCAAAATGTGGACCTTTCTGGTAGCCACTGTCCTGATGGATATACCACAATTTATAGCCTGGTCCTACAAAGTTTTGTTCACACACTTAATTTTCCATTACTTATACTGAGGACACTGAGGCTGACACAGACTACCCAGATGCTACAGAAAGCATAATAGTATATGCTTTGTGGGGTCTACTGAATGTTTTTTCAAAGGAAAACTTACCTTTCCATTGCTCTACAAGACCTGTAAACAGACTAGCATTTTATTCTAAACACCAAATAGGACTGAGGAATTTTTCACTTAATCATTATCAAATGCCAATTTGATACATGCACCTAATTTTTTACAAGCTGATACATCATTTCTAGAATTAAAATTTTAATATGAAACCTTATGACTCTTGTAGACTATACGGATTTGTGAACACTATTTATTAAATCCAAGTTATCTCAGGGGCTTAGGATTTAATGGTAGAAAACCATAGACCAAGGTCACTATCTTACTCCATTTGGGCTGCTACAACAGAATACCAAAAATTGGGTGGCTTATAAACAACAAAAATTTATTTCTGAGAGTTCTGGAGAATGGCCAGTCCAAGGTCAAGGTGCCAACAGATTTGGTATCTGATGAGAGCTTGCTCCCTGGCTCATAGAAGGGGGCTCCCTGGCTCAGAGTATCCTCACATGGAGGAAGAGGGGAGGGACATCTCTGGGGTCTGCTCTATAAGGTCACTGATCCCATTCCTGACATAATTACCTACAACAGGCCCCACCTCCTCATACCATAATGGTGGTGGTTAGGACATCAACATAAGAATTTTAGGGGGGAGCATTCCGTTGATAGCATTGTCCTTCATGTGATAGCTGAAACTGAGGTCCTCAAATTTACCTTCTGAAATATGCTGAAATTTCTGTGGCATTTCCACATAATTGTATAAAATGTCAGCTCCTGAACTTTCTGGTGATAGGTAAAAATTATTTGATGACAACAACTTGGCATTAAATATCTAGCTTATATTCAAGATGGCCAGCCTCTATATATCTCTAAAATATACCTCTAATAAATTTACACTTCTAATAAATTATTTTCTCTCTACTATCTTAAAAAATACTCTTTTCACCTGCTAGCAACTATTTCTTGTAAAATTGGGCACTTGTCAATGAAAAAGAGTAATTGAGCCTGGAATTAGTTACTTAATTTCTATGTGCATAAGATGACTACAAAAAGCTGGACATTTTGCTTATGAGAAAGTTACACTTAAAAAGAATTCTCAAAGTTGGCTCTAAAAGAGTATTCAGTTGAAAAGTTGCATTCAGACCCTTTGGAATGACTTTTTTGTTAGAGTAATCTGTAGTATGACAACCAGGAAACATGTGTCAAATTGAATAGTTTTACAGGAGATATTTTGTGATTCCTAAAGTGCCATCACTACACTTGCTTCCACCTTTGGCTTTTCTTCCATTCTTCCTTTCTACTTTCTATCTCAGGTTTACCATGACTTTTTCCCATTTATTCCATGCCATGTAGAGCTACATTTTTGGCTTTATTAAAGCAGAAGGGAACTGGAAAGAAGCAGAGGGAAGTGCTATAAAGTTGAAGAATTGAGATCAAATCTTTGACTAGTTTCATCTGACCTCCTTCTAGAGGTGAATTTGGCTATTTCCTTCACCGGGAGAATAGGTTCTAATGCAATGCTCATGAGTCATTCTAGGCAAGCCTTTGTTTGTGCCCTCTGGTGCACATCAGCCTGTGGAGAGGAGGATCCCTACTCTCCAGGTTTGCTCTCCTTTCATATCATGAAATAGATTTTTGCCAACCACCCTCATAAGACTATATTTATTGTAAAGTCTTCAAATGTATAACATATTTCTTGAGGTCAGGAAAAACATTCTACACTACTTACAATATTAAATTTCCTATGAAAGGTGGATGACATTGTAAGATAGTGATTAAAGCCATAGTGATTAAGAACACAGTTTTCCTGATTTCAAATCCTGCCTCAGCTATTCACTGTCTTCCAAACTTCAGCGAAGTCTGAACGCATCGCAGAGTGAGATAATAACATGTCCATCTCCAAATAATGTGAATGGTGAGAACATACATCAAGTCTTAACAAAATGCCAGGCAAATACTGCAAGTACTCAGTGTATTTCGTTATTACAAGGTACTACACTTCAGAACAAACACAATAAAACTTTAGAACTAACTGAATTTACTCAATACCTATTTTCTTAGTTGAACTACTAATTTCCAGTGTTATACAGAGATAATCACCATAGTATTTAAGGAGTACTTGTCAGCAATTTTGAGGAGTTTATACTTTAACTTTCAAAAGCACAGCCATTTCTGTTGGTTTGGTACATTCTTCTTCCTGGTTCAAATGCCCAAAACATGTCTTAATTTTGTCAATGGATTGAGCCAATTTTTCCCATATGCTCAAATCAATTATTTGAATGAAGTGTACCAAGCTAAATAAAAGCAAAGAATTAAAATTCTTTCAATTTATTGGGTTTTAAAGTAAAATGCCTAGCTGTACTAGGGCCAGACTTTTAAATAGCCATGCACATAGCATTCTAAATCTAATTATTTTTACTGTTCTTAAAACCCAATTATGCCAAATGACTTAAAACTATTTACCTTAAATATTGACCTGCTATGGCTTATTTAATTTTGCAGCAATAGTCTCCAAATATCTTATAAGCATCAGAAAAATCTATATCTTAAAAAAACAAAAACTTTCGCATAATTTTTATTATGTCTGACTTTCTCATTCTAGACTATAAACATTATAACTTGACGGTACAACTTTTATGGACTTCCTTGCAAACAAATATCTAAAGCCAAAAAAAAAATTGGACATTGGGAATGTATGTACAATTAAGCAGACACAAATATGTCTTACAAAAAAATAAAAGATATGCAGGTACCTGCTGCCTAATGTTTTCAATTAAAGTAAGAAAAATTAAAAGGATAAAATTAAAAATTCCAAATAAATCTTGTGCCACTGCCATTGAAATATTGATACGTAAACACTGTTTCTACCATTAGTATGTTTTCATTTTCTGGTAAGTGGTATTTTAAAGTTCAAATACACTATGTAAAAAAGTCTAATTTTAGTGTATAAAGTTATAAGCTCTTTGGTTGCAATATCTGTATTCTATTAACTTTACAACCATGTTTTAAGGGAAACAGAAAAATTCACTTGCTTAAGATTTAAAAGAAATTCTAAGTGGTAAAGATAGGAGTAGTCTATGTGTTTTCCTTTGAATATGTGAGTGTGCATGTGTATGTAACTGTGATTCTGAAGAAATAATTATTTTTCTGACATCTGGCTTATTTATATATAAGTCTATTGTTTTGGAGGTTGAAAGTCTTTAACATTTATTCCTTGAATAAATCTTTGTTTAAATGAATACTTTCATGTATATAAAAACAATTAAAATATGAGAATAAATTCATGCTTTGAGATAATCTGATAATACTATTATTGTATTTTGGTACATGAACAGAATGAAATTAGGGCATTGTGTAAATCAAATTAAAATATATGAAGAGATTACATGAATTTTACATTAAAAATATGGAGGTGGGGCACCTGATGGCTAATTGGTTAAATGTCTGCCTTCAGCTCAGGTCCTGATCCCAGGGGCCTGGGATGGAGTCCAGAGGAGGGTTACCTTCTTAGCAGTGAGTCTGCTTCTCCCTCTTCCCCTCCCTCTGCTCGTGCTTGCTCTCTCTCTCTCTCTCTCTCAAATAAATACATAAAATCTTAAAAAAATATGGAGGTAACATTTTAGGTATTTCAAAGTTTCAAAATTATTAAAGAAAATGTACAGGAACATCATGTATAAAAATGTGGCATATATTCCTTTCATTCCGAAAATAATTCTAGTAAACTTTAAAATTCAAAATTCTCTTAATTCTAACTTACAAAAAGTTTATAGAGGATTCCCTGTTAATCTCAAGGAAATGCTTGATAACAGACTATAACTCCCATCACATTGGACTTTAAAGCCAAACCATTTGTGGCATTAACTCAGAGTGTCTATCCAGCGACAAACCAGGCATTGTACCCCATCACATGAGGAGTACATATGTAGAGGTTCACCAGAGGTAGGAAGACAAATAGCTCACCCATAGTTACAGAAGGAGAGGCAAAGTAAAACATATGTGGTTTTGGCTTTATAACTCAGAAATATGAGGTTTCAGGCATAATTGAGTCTTAGGTTTGAACATTGCTTTCAGTACCCTGTCTTTACTATTTCTCAGTGATACCGTTTTCTACATTGACTCCATTTGTGGAAATGCAAAGCTTGCCACCATTATTTACATCCCAACAGTTTAGCAACTTAAGCTTTGAGAGAACACCACTTCCAGCCAATATCATCAGTATTGTCTGAGGGTATGCAATCTGCCCAGCTTTAGATCTGTAATTATTTCTTAATATATCTCTATGGCACAGAGATATGGTTCTCTGATTAGCCAGGCCTAGGATCATGTTCCTACCTTCAAAGCTCAAACTAGAATGGGCCCAGTGCAAGATACATGTAGAATGAAAAATGGCAGGTAAGTTATCTAAAGCAAAATTAGAATGCTTTTACTTAGAAGAAAGGAGAAATAGTCTCAGGTGGGCAAAAATAGATGACCTCACATTCCATTCTCTAACTCATACACATTTACACAAGCCCATCTTCCTCTACATTTACTTTTCAAAAATAATGCCACATATAGCATACCATCTCATACCAAAAAGAAAAATTAAATAATTCACTTTGTACCCAAAGAGTTATCCAAAGTCTCAACCAACTAGTGTACCCTGTTACTGAGCTGGAAATCAGAGTGATGTACATATTTTTCTTTCAAGTCTTACTCCTCATAATTGGTCAACACATGGTTAAATACAAAATTTCAACACTGTAGTACACTACTCTAGAGGAACTGTAATAACATGCGTTAATGTCTTTCAATTTTTCTAGCTTTATTGAGGTTTAGCAGATATGCAAACAATTGCACACATTTCACATGTGCATCTTGATGAGTTTGGGCATAGGCATACAGCTGAGACTGTGGTGATGGCATCATTGGTGTATGTATATGTTAAGTGTTTAGTTAAGAGGAGTGTGTTTGAACTTCCTGGTATGTTAAAGCACACTACCACAAATTGGGTGGGTTAGAATACACTTCTGGAAGTTACAAGTTCAAAATCAAAAGGTTGGCAGAGCCATGGTCTCTCTCCTAGTTCTTGTCATTCCTGGCAATCCTCGGCATTCCTTGCTTGCAGCTGCAAATCTCTAGCCTCTGATTCCATTGCTGCATGGCTATCTTCCCTCTGGGCAGTGGTGGTCTCTTCTCTGTGTGTGTCTGTCTCTGTGTCTCTTCTCTTATAGGGAACTCAGTCATATTGGATTAAGGACCCACCTATTCTAATATGACAGCATTGCAACTCAATTACATGCACAATAACATTTAATGCAAATAAGATCACACTCACCCGTACCAGGGGTTAAGACTTCAGTATGTCTTTTAGCAGAACACAATTCAACCTATTACAGGGAGAAAGTAAAAGAATTCGTCTTTACCATCAATGTATAATATTTGTGATGATAAAAGGAGAGCATCTACAAAAGAATCACAAATAATAGATACTGCATTCAAATGTAGATGCTAGACCAAACAAAGGAATGGAAAAGGCAGTGCTTAAAAAAAAATAAAATTTATGAGACTCTTAAATCTCTTGATTTGAACAGGAATGTTTTCAGGCTTGAGAGAGAGTTATTAGAGTGTTTAGTCTTATCATCCCATGGAATCCCCATCCTTCCTGCTAAACTCACTTTGTTAAAATGCAGTGAGACTACTCAAAGAGCAGTACAACATTTTTAATTGATATCTAGACAACTGGGAAAGCAAAGGACAAGAGACTGGATAGCCAGCTGTTCTACTGATGGAACAAAGGGAAGATTGCTGCTTCATTGAGCAATTTCTTAGGGAAAAGGATGCAGCAGTTTTTCATGGATAAAAAATGTACCTTTGTGAGAGACACGTTTGCTTTAGAACCATCTTAGGCTTTCTCAAAGAAGGACTCTGGATTGGCAAATAAAACTAAACAGGCATCAAGGGAAACCTTGGGCCAGAGGAGGAGATTGTGACAGGTGGAATGGAGATTCATTTACCCTAATCATCTGAGAGCTTACAGATCCTAAACCATGATGGAGGCTCTGAAAAAACCACGAAAGACTCATGATGGAAAGTCAGCATTAAATACCCAGAGAGCAGTATGGCAAAGCTAGCTTTTCACATGAAACAATGGTTAATAATTTCTATTCCCTTACCTATCCTGTTTAGTCTTCAGACTGCTACAACAAAATACCACACACTGGGTAGCTGATAAACAACAGAAATGTATTTCTTGCAGGCCTGAAAGCTGGGAAATTTAAGATCAAGATTCCAGTATGGCTGCTTTCTAGTGAAGGTCCTCTTCCTGGTTCACACCTGGCATCTTCTCGTTGCATCCTCATGTGGTGGAAAGGGCTAAGGAGCTCTGTGGGATCTCTTTTATAAAAGCATTAATCCCATTCTCAAGGGTTCCACCCTCATACCTCATCACCCCCAGTTTCCACCTCCTAATACCAACATATTGGGCATTAGGATTTCTATATATGAATTTTGGGGGGATGCAGACATACAGGTCATACTTCCTATCTACATTAGGCCTGAGTTGAAGGAGAGCAAAAAGAAAATTTCAGAGATTTGATTACTATGCGGAACTGCATTTGGTAATTAAAGATTTAAGATACTGTTACATAAATATAGTCCAAAATTTGAATGGGATTGCCTGAGTTCACATCTAGGGTCAAGGGAAGAGCCAGCCTCACTAAACTGATTTTAAAGAATGATGGGAAATAAAAATAAAGGTGCTTATGAATATCCCTAGAAATTTTACCTGTTGAACAGAATAGTTTTAATACCACATATTATATTCTATAGAACCAAGATAGGAAAGATTGCTTGCTGTGGTTTTGTGGACAAACATTAGGGAGAATCTCCAGGGCCACTAAGTAGGATTGAGGAATTTACCCCTTTTGCAATCTACTTCTTACTCAGTACTATGAAACTAGTGATTTCTTTGTGGTGACCAGGCTGAGAAAATCTCTTGGGTTTCTAATGTTCTTAAATATTAGTACCCTTTTACTGATTTGTTTTTTAAGGATGTTTCTCAAAACAATGTTCTAAATGAGGTACCCGGTCCATTTATCTGAGAATACAAAATATTAAATTAAAACAGGTTGTAAGTAGACAGATATTTTGCACATTACCACTAACATGAACAGTTTATGCACAAAGGCAAGTACTTTTGAATCAATTTGTGGAATATCTCTTTGAAAATGAAGTTTCTCCCCCAACAAACATTTCTTACTTGAGACTCCACTCTGACTCAGTGTGAACAGAGCTAAAATCTCACACAATCAATAAGGCTTATCACAAATTTATTAAATTCCACTGAAGGAATTTTGACAAATGCTTAGGCAGGAAGCATGAACAAACAAAGCCATTTATTAAAAATTTAAATGTATATTTAAAAAATTTTAAAGGAAAACCTGCCATCCAAAAGTTATCAATTCTCTTTTTATTAAGAGACCATAATCCAGATTTAAACTATGTAAGTCATTTATTTATCATGGCATAATAATGCCACAATAAATAATTATATCAAAATTAATGAAGAATTCACATGAGTTAATAAAGCTAGGCAGTGAAGCTACATAGTTATAACTCATATGCACTTCTATTAAAGTCCTAAAAAAGATTGATTACTTTGGGCTATTAATTTTTTAATTGATCAGATCAACCTGACAAAAGACATTAGAATGAAATAAACTAGGGTCAAGGGAAGAGCCAGCCTCTTTAAACTGAATAAAGTTTATTTCTTTAAATAAAGAAATAAACTTTAGTTTGTGCAAAGTATTTTAGGTAAAAAAAAAAAAAAGCATGACTTTTTGAAATATAAGAAAACATATGAAAACTAGACATCTTTCTTAATAATGAGATGAAACTTATTTGCTGAAATAATTGAAGCTTTACAATTCATGGCTGGGGAAATGTGGATGAAGAGGAGGGTAACAAACAAACTTGGTTTTTCTGCGAGCAAGCAACAGAAAATTCAGTGCAACAATGTGCTATTGTTGTTGCTGTGGATGCTGCTATTTTGGCAAGGGTACCCATCCACCTAACTGGGAAACGTTGAACACAATTCACATTTTGAAAGATCTAGAGAAAAGCGGAACTCAGAACTCTTTGATCCTCATCCTTACTTCCTTTCACTTGCCTTCAACCTTTGATTGGAAAATAGACTTCCATGGTTTGAGTGGTCAATAATACACGTGGAGATCAGAGCAAAGTTCAAATGACCTCACCAACTGATTGTGCTTTCTTTATACTTTATGGTTGTAACTTAATGAGATTTTTCATAGGAAGCTAATAATTTTTTGAAAAAGGAGGGGAGACATTTTGGAAAACAAATGTGTGAATTATGCTATTGTCTCCACTTTATCTTTTGACTATGATAGAAATGCCCATTTATAAATAAATAATTTTATAAAATTGATTTCAGCTGATATTAAACTTTCAATAAGATAATGAAAACTAGCTTTTTGTGTCACTGACTTCCCATGGGCTTAAAATATTATAAAATCCCTTACCATCATTTATATGCTCTGAGACTACATGCTTATTCAGAGGCAGAACCAAACAATTGCTATATATTACAAAATGAGAATACTAATGAGTGTATATGTTCCCAATACTTATTCTTCAATTATCTCACATTTATATACAGTGGAAAGAGATCTGATATGAGGACATGGATATGCTACACGCAACTACATGTTTATCAGCCAAAGGAATAAACGGAAATAAACCTTGGGTTTTAAGCTAAGACTGATTGTAAATAAAATCATTCTGGTGCATGTGTAAGTTCCACAATGATAAGTTTAAGCTCTTCTGATATCTGCCATATTCAAGGCACATGAAATGGTAGAAAATGCCTCTGTATTAAAATGTAGTATGACAATTGGGCAATGTTGCAAACAAACATTTTTTTCCAAATAAATATAAAATTCAAGGATAGAAATTCTGATCTATTGATATCTTAATTAAGAAATTCTGAATTATCTAAATGAATCATGCATACATTAATAGAGGATGATATATTATCTCTCTCTCTCTCTCTCTCTCACATACACACACACAGTGTAAGATTAAAGAAATATAGCTTTAAATAGAAAGCCTAGATATTAGTAAAAAAAGAAAAGATGAAACCTTAACTAAATCCATCTCCCAGAAAGAAACTATTCCAAATATATATATATAGTTCAGGGGAGGAAAACACAACTGAACCAGCCAAGATAGAGCTCCCTTTCTCTGGTGCAAAGCTGAGAGTGGTGTATACTTACAGGTTGATAATATCTGCCCATTCATAGAAGATCAGACAACAATTATAAGTTAATGTTTATGAAATCAGCATAATGAAAGTTCAGTCCTATATTTTCTTTGGTTAATGATACTTTATTCAAAGTCTTTGCCAGACATTCATATTATTTTTAAATAAGTACAGTGAAGAGTAACACACAGCTTTGAGACAAGGCGTGTCCTTCCTGGTAGCACCATTCATTAGAGTGTTTCATTACTAACCTTCTTTCCACTAAGTTTACTATTTGTTATACTCTGGTTTCTGAAGTGACACAGAGAAATTCTGCTTTCATATCAGGATGGATATTTAGATATCTCAATGCCTAAATAGGTGTTTTGTCTTGTTTTCAGATCATGTAAACCCAATGAATAAAATGATTCTATACCAGTCTTTTAAATTGGAATGGATCCTTTGACAAAGAGGTTGAGCAAATTCTCAGTGATTCAATTTATAAATAAAGGAATTTAAAAATATAAGAGCTTGAATTTTGAATTAAGCAATCTGGTTCCTAGCTCCATTCTTTTTAAAACTGAATGACCATTGGAAATTTACTCAAATTCTCTGTGACTAGGGGCATCCGGGCAGCTCAGTCAATTAAGCATTCAACTCTTGATTTCGACTCAGGTCATGATCTCAGGGTTGTGAGATTTAGCCCCACATTGGGCTCTGCTCTCAGCAAAGAGTCTGCTTAAGATTCTCTCTCTCCCTCTCCCTTTGCCCTCCCCCACATCCCGTTTGTGTGCATGCTCTCTCTCTCTCAAAATAAAATTAAAAACTATTTGTGACTTAATTTACTTATATGTAAAATGAAGATGATAATAGTATCTCTCACATAGGATTATGAAAATTAAACAAGTAAATACATATAATACAGTTTCTCACATATAATATTCAAAAATTATACCTACTATTTTTTATGTTGTTGTATAATTATTATACAAAGAAAAAGTAATACAAGAGATAAAGTGAAAGAAATATCATTGTCAATCTGCTTATAAATGCCAAAGAAATTAATTTAAAATACATTTTTTAGACATTTTGATGGGAAAATAATCATAATTTCATGAAAAAAAGGGAATGGGTAGATTTAGAATAAATGTTTTTTATTTCCTTGTTTGGGCAGATGGAGAAACTTTGCTCCATAACATCACCCAGGCCCTTGGTTTTCCTAGTTTAATATTATCCCATCCTCTCTAAAACAATGCATGTGTCTACATGGTCAGACTTAAGTTCTTTCCTGATTCATTATCAAAGCTTTATGAAGAATAAACAGAGAATGCCCTCAGCAGGTAATTTCATTTTGATTAAGTTGAAAGTTACCATTAACCAGTTATGCTATTTTTCATTGGCAAGGACTCAGTCACAAGGACACACCCATCTGCAAGGGAACCTGGGAAATGTGGTCTTTATCTGGATGACTATAGATTAAGAAAGAATAAGAGAATCAGTTTAAGGGAAGAGGGTCACCTTGCACTCAGCCTAATTCCCCCATCTCAAAACAGAGCAACAATAACTGTTCTTAATTGCATGTCTGCTCACCCAGCCCTCTTGTGGTTCCAATAGTTTTGTGTGTGTTCTCTCTAAGTCTGGTGGTGCACAATACTGGTAGTCTTAGTGTAAAGTAGGGGCAATGTTAAATGAAACAAGCCTGAGGCATTTGGTTACTCTGGTTATCCTCAAATATCCATAGCATGAAAAGGAGATTGGAACTGAGTGCCTTAAAACTCATCAACACGATATCAAATGAATCACATTTGCTCAACATATTAACTACCATGAACAATGAAGATGGTGATGAATACGTATAGACTCTGCCCTCAATATGCTCTGATTAGGGTGTTTAACCAATAGACTAGTTGTATATTCAATTTACCTACATTTTATATTTGCTCCCTGTGATGAGTGTTTCTATCTCGACTGGCCACCAGGTACCCAGATTAAACACTATTTCTGGGTGTGCATGTGGTGTTTTCAGATGAAGTTAGCATTTGAAGTGGACTCTGTGAAGTAAATTGCCCTCCCCATTGTGGATGGGCATTCATCCAATCCACTGAGGTCCTGAATAGAAAAAGGGGCAGAGAAAGGAAGAAGTTGCCCCTTTTTTGCCTACTGCCTGCCTACTTAATTGGAACATCTCCTCTTTTCCCTCAGACTAGAATTTATACCACCAGCTCCCTTGTGTCCCTGGCCTTCATACCCAGATTGAAATATATCACCAGCATTCTTGAGTCTCCAGCATACAGACAGATCATGGGACTTCCTAACTTCTATAAGTCCTACTGGTTCTGTTTCTCTGAAGAACCCAGACTAACATATGTCCTTAGCTCAGGACTCTAACTTATCTCAAACTTTAGCTCCCTGGCCTTTGTAGGCTGATCTTTGAAGTCATCACCTTGTTTGGATTCAATGTTTGAGGAGAAGGAAATACTCACTTCTATATATTCATGATCAATGATTTTGGATGTCAGTCTATGCTAAATTGCAAAGTCTTTGGACATTCCTTCCAGTTATCAACCATCTCTGTCATGACAGCTTCGGGTATTGGTTGTTTGAGCACATGCCTAGGCCTAGTTGCTGTTCACAGATTCAGAAAAATGTTTAAATATGAAAAAAAAGGCTTTGGTTCAGAACAGGAAAAGCATTATAATATTAAACCTTATAAATATATAATTGTATGTTTACCAAATGTAATATTATATCTATCAGGCATTTGTACCACAAACCAACTCTTATGCAGTTATACATTAATGTTATTTAATATGCAATATGAATAAATTTTGATATGTTGAATATGATATAGAGTGAGACTGAAAAACCAAGTAAATAAGGCCCATTAAAACCTAAAATAGCCCTGCCATCTCCCACTATCAGCAAAAGTATCTGTTAAGTGTGTGAGATAGTGATAGACACAGTTTCTAAATTAAGTACCTGATGTTCAGGAAATTTTGATGAGTTGTGTGTTATTGCTCTGCTTATAGGAGAATGATTTGTGACAATTAAATTAGATGAACCATCAATAAAAAAAATACTTATTTTAGGGCATGGCAGCCTTGAGTGACTTCTTCTGTTATTAGGGCATTCTCAGAATTATTTTATTCAGTCATCTTTCATCTATAAAATGGAGCGAGAGAGAATGGTATGGTAAGAAGAGCAACAAACTGAACCTCATGAATTTGGGGATCATGCCCCAGAGCAGCTATTTCATCCAAGTAACCTAGCAAGGTTTCTGTTTGCTCCTCTGTGAAATAAGAGTTTGACCAAATCAAGAGACCTCAGCTTGGAGTCCATGGCCTATGAAAAGTTCCTAAGAAATTTGTAGCATCATGAAACTTTATGCATACTTTTTAAAAGAAAGAGTATCCACAGCTTGAAAACCATTATTAAAAGAGTTTTGAACCAAAAGAATGCAAGCAATAGGTGGCTTTCTAATTGTTTCATTGTACATGAGTCATTATATATAGGATTCATTAAATAATCATATATATTTAGTGATTATCATGTTCAGGGAAATATGCTCATCTGTGTTATATTTCTGAATAAAGATATCCAGGACGGAATGCATTGCAGGACGGATATTTTAATGTTTACCTTTTAGTGTCCTCTTTCTAAACTATCTAACGTCATCTATTTCTAGTAGTAGGTTCACAGTTGAAGCTCAAATGTCATTCTAGAATATCTGTACATGTGACTGTGCCCATTGAGCATTTATTCACACTGTTTGGTGTTTGCATGATCTAAGGAGCCTGTGAGCAGGGGGATTATGTGCTTGCACCTGGGAGTGCCTATGGGGGAGGAGGTGTGATGCGGTCTGCTCCTGTCCCCATCAACCTTAAGGACTTTTAGTTGCATGATTAGCATATGTGCTCATTTGCACAATATGACAGGTTAAGGAAAGGGTTGAAAGAGATGGCTTTACAATGTATAACTAGTGAAAAACGGAGCCTTCAGCACTGATTGCTGCCATCTTGGAACTTAACCAACTAACATTATACAGAAAGGACAGGAAGGGTGGCATATGTCACCCCAAAATATGCCCCATTGGCCAATGGATTTTGAACTAAAGGCACTTGAGAAACAGCCACTACAAAAAAGGTACCCTCACCTTCCTTTCTTCATGGAAGCAGGAGATGAAACTCCCATGTGAAAGATTTTCTCCCTATATCAAAAGGAAACATACATCCTTATCACCAAAGACAAGGAGTCAAGGCTAAGGGAAATCTGTAAAACAGACCTTAAAATGATTCATTTTCCTTTCATCTCCCCATATATTTTAGTTACTTTTCCTGTGTTCAACCTAATACATAAACACAGGTCTAGCCCCTTCTTTGGGTCTTCATTTTCCCATGGGGGTTCCCACGTACATGTAAAAATCTGTATGCTTTTCTCCGGTAAATCTCTTATGTCAATTTAATTCTCAAGTCCACCCAGAGACCCTAAGAGAGTAGAGGTAAAGTTTTGCCTCCCCTACTGACACAAACAAGTAACATTTCTGTTATTACTCTTAATGAAACTTGATATTTCCCAATCATAGTCACCCAGAGAAAAACTTGGGGTATCACATTTTGTAGTATTTTCTCTGCCCTAAGATCTTTCCACTTCTGTATCAACTAAACTTGATCCTCTGTGAGTCTGACAAAGCCAGGTGATTCAAGCATGAGAGAATAATTTGTTTTATCTTCCTAATTTTTCCATTCAGTAGATGAGACTGTTCTTACTTCGACCTTTTCAAGAAGAAATAATGTTGAAGCAACTAAGCCCCAAAAGATAGATAACCCTAGAAGTATACTTTCCCATTGTTAAAAAGAAAACAGTTTAAAGTAATTTAAACTTGTTGCTCAGAGATTAACTTCTGAAGACGAATTTCAGCTTTAAGTCCTGTGTTTGATAAGGAAAATTCAAAAGCAGAGGTCACTGTGAATTCCTGACATATTCTAACTAGGTGCCACTCCATGCTAGGTAATAGAGATTTAAACATGAATAAGATGGGGGTTCAAACAAACACATACCCAAAACTTACCAAGTCCTGTCCTCACCAGGCAGTGTCCAGAGAGCTAAAATTATTCTACTGTTCCATCTCATAGCCAAAATCTTATTTTCTCATCCCATATTTTTAGCTTGCTAAGCATTAGAACAGAGGCTCACTGAATTTGCACCATATTCTTTTCTTCTCTCCCATTTTCAAGCAACATAAATATGTGTATTCCATTAGTATTTAAAATGTCCCTATTTTGTGGTAGTTATTTCAATTTGTGTGCCATTCCCTATTGCCCTGCTTTAAGTCTCCATTAGTTTTACTGATATATTCAGAGTAATGCTACTGTAGGCTTTTTATAAATGCTTCCTGCCTGATTTAATTCAAAAGTCTACCAGAAAACAGGCATGACTGACATCTGTTAAATAGGTTGTTCTTCTAGTAGCCATTTGCAGCAGAAAAGTTCTCCAATAGTAGCAAAATCAGTCCAAAGCAAAGACAGGGCGGTGTTTGGGTATTTCAGTTATGGGTAAGCTGTGGCAGTAAAGTCCTTCTAGTTTCCCTGTAAAATGAGGAAGTATTTATTAGTGTGACTTGATTTTTTTTTTCATCTATAAATAACTCTGGATATCTTTTAAGTACCCCATTGGAATCATAGTCAGAGCTAACCTTGCATCCCTAGGCCAGGCGATTGATTTATCAAATCTCTGAAGTCTTTTGCTGAAATCAATGCCCACTATCAATGAAGAGGTGTTTGATGTAGGAATAACTTAATTTATCATTATTATTAGTAGTAGTAGTAGTATTACTACATCTAAATATCTCGGGTAATTCAAGTTAAAAAAAAGTACACAGCTGTCGGCACTGCTGTCTATCAAATCTTTCAAGCTTACTGCCAGGCTGGTTCTTAGAACCATTATGAGTCATAAGCTCTATGCTAGGTAAATTTGTTTTTTGGTTTTTTTTTTAAGATTTTATTTATTTATTTGACAGAGAGAGAGAGCGAGAGCAGGAACACAAGCAGGGGGAGTGGGAGAGGGAGAAGCAGGCTTCCCGCCGAGCAGGGAGCCCGATGCGGGACTCGATCCCAGGACCCTGGGATCATGACCTGAGTGGAAGGTAGACGCTTAACGACTGAGCCACCCAGGAGCCCGCTAGGTAAATTTGTTTTAGGCAGGAAATATCACTACTGTTGAGAAACTTAAGATTATCAATAAAAAGTATCAGACTCCATTCTGTTTTGCATGACCAAAGTACTTTATGACAGAATTCCATAGATTTATGTTCTGTCTGTAAGTATCAGTACAAAAGTTCTGACAACAAATTACCTGCCAAGAATTCAAGTTAAAGAGGAAATCATATTGCTCCTCTATTCTCCAATCTAACAATTATCCTTTCCTCTTTATCTCTTTCAATTTTTATGATTTATGTGCAAAACAGACCCCCCAAATTATCAGAATATACTCTCTACTTATCTTCCTCAAATCCCTCTTAAATAAGAAGCAGAAATATTAAGTGAGGGAGGGCAGAATATGCCACCCCAAAATATACCACTCTGGTTTACGGGTTACTTAAATTAAAGTTACTGAGGAAATAGTCCATGCAAGAAGGCCACTCTGACCCTCCTAGTCCCCATGAAGGCAGGAAATAAATCTTCCATGTGAAGGGCACCCTCCCTGAAGAGACCCTAGCCCTCTCTACCCAGGGAGTAGAGAAACATCCTTATCACCAGAGATAGATAATTTAGAACTGAGAAGGCTATATAAACAAAACTTGCTACTTCTTCACTAAGTTATTAACCCAAGCCCAAACTTTTTTAAGTCTTTACAAATTTATTTTTCCTTTGTCTAAAAGGTATAAAAGCTGCCTGCTTTCATCACTTCTTTGAGTCTCATATTTCTATGAGCTCCCAAACATACAAAATTAAATTTGTCTTCTGTTAATTGTCTTATGTCAATTTAATTATTAGACCAAAGGACCTAGAAGGAAAGAAAGGAAAAGTTTTCCTTCCTAACATAAGCAATAAACTAAATGCGTGTTCAAAAGGCATAAGTATTGAATTAGTAAAAAAAAAAAAAAAAAAAAAAAAGTTGAATTAGTAACCCTCCATATACAATAAGATCCAATAGATTTATTTTATTTTTTTTTATTTTGGGTTCTTTTTCTTAAATATGTCTAATTATTTGTAAGTATATTTTATGACTTATTTTTATGTGTTTTATTCCAAAGAACAACAAGAAAATGCATTTAAAAAATTAAATAATGGGTGCCTGGGTGGTACAGTTGGTTAAGCATCTGATTCTTGATTTCAGTTCAGGTTGTGATCTCAGGATCATGAGATCGAGCCCCAGGTCAGGCTCTACACTCTGTGTAGAGTCTGCTTGGGTTTCTCTCCCCTTCTCCCTTCCCTCTCCTCCCCCTGCCCCTTCCTCTCTCTCTAAAATAAATAAATAAATCTTTAAAAAATTTGAATAAACCTAATTTTATTTCTCTATTACTCTATGAGTCCATTGTACTCGTTTATAAATCTAAAGATCGTAGGAAGTCATAGTAAACTTACATTTATCTGTATTTTGAAACATTTGACATTTCATAATTTTCAGAGGAAATCATATTCTAGAATAATATGTACAAATCTAGGGATGCCTGGGTGGCTCAGTCAGTAAGCATCTGGCTTCGGCTCAAGTCATAATCACAGGACCCTGGGACTGAGTCCTGCATCGGGCTCCTTGCTCAGCAGCCTGCTTCTCCGTCTGCCTGCCACTCCCCCCTGCTTGTGCTCAGTCTCTCTGACAAATAAATAAAATCTTTAAAAAAAAAACACACAAGGGGCGCCTGGGTGGCTCAGTTGGTTAAGCGACTGCCTTCGGCTCAGGTCATGATCCTGGAGTCCCGGGATCGAGTCCCGCATCGGGCTCCCTGCTCGGCAGGGAGTCTGCTTCTCCCTCTGACCCTCCTCCCTCTCATGCTCTCTGTCTCTCATTCTCTCTGTCTCAAATAAATAAATAAAATCTTAAAAAAAATAAAAATAAAAAAATAAAAATAAAAATAAAATAAAAAAAAACACACAAGTCTACCTTAGTTTACTAACAAAGCTACGGTTTGTGAATTAAATCATGGAGATTTCCCCTTCATGATTTAACAGTAAATCTTTTTCCATCAATTTAGGAAAGCTTCATACAATAGTAGAGTTATTGAGTTGCTTGAGTGAAGAGAAAAATGGAGAGGTGAGTTATTTACAAAGAAAAAGTTAAGTATGTATAGGAGAAACATTAGAAAGACTGGAAGTTGTGACAGAATTTTTTGGCAAATAATTTGGCAAATATCATCAGACACAAATCATCATTCTCTTACCTAAACTACAATGAATCATCATTTTGACAAAAGATAATTAAAAATCAGTGGTTTTCAGCTTTTAAACTAAACAGTATAACACACTATGTATAAGGTAGAAGAAATACTTTATTAATGTTTAACCTTGGTTGTCAGAGATGCCAGGAAAAATTCCAAGTAAATTTTGTTAAATTTAAGTAGATTAAAATTGGACTATTTAATGATTCATTTTATGTAAAATTACACTTCAATCAAATCAGAAAAGATTCAATCAACAAACATCACATATTGTATGCATTCATCATCCATTTTGGGTTTGACTGAGTTCAAAATAGCTGACCTTGAAAAAGAAGGAAAATATATCAAGGAAAGTCATAAAGTTTGGGTTCTGGAGTTCACAAGGAAATTCACAAGGAGATTCTGAAAGTATTTCCTATAAAGCTGAATTCCCTTCTGAGCTAAATAAAGGAGCAATTCTACTTTACCTTTGGAACTGCACTGCTTTTTCTGGCTTTATGGAAGGCTTACTTAGCAGGGTTAGGTATGTTTTGAGTTTCATTGCCTTTTTCTTCTTTCTTACTTGAAAGTAAAATTTCATCACACGGTGTGAAAGATGCTTGTCAATAAAGATCTTGGTAGGGTTGCATCTAATTCCAAAGCATATAAGTAAGTACAGGTAAAATATCAAAGAGTATCATTATTCTAGATTTCCATCACCATGTTTGTAAGTACAATGTTCCAAAATACATTATTTTAATGTTAAAGCCGAATCTCTTTTGCTGTAATACTTTTTCAATTTTATACTCTGCTGTAGTTAAACTAATTTCTCTGTTGTGGAGCCTAAAATTTATCTCCTTAGAATTTGATATCTTCTTAAGACTCTCATACTTTTTATAAAATCACTCTTGTATCAAACTAACCTGACTTCAAATTCGTTTTCCCACATCTTAACTTACTACTCTATAAAATTACTTTGTCAATCTAAGCTTTAAATCTTTACTTTTAATATTATAATATAAAATACTATATTTAATATAAATACTATTATAGATAGATGATAGATAGATGATAGATAGATAGATAGATAGATACATACATACATACATACATACATACATACATGATAGATAGATAGGTAGATAGATAAAGACAACCTAATAGGGTTTTCTCTTAGAATGAAAGTATCTAAATATCATAATGCAGTACCTAGATAACAAGCACTGAATGCATTTTAGTGATTCTTCTCTTCCTCCTTATTTACTGACATTCCTCCTATACCCATCTCCAACCTCAAACCTGACATGTCTTAATAAATATGGTTCAGAGTAATTATTTAATCATTGGGCCAAGTTTACATTTATTTTTACAAATTAAGCTTATGCTAATATTACTGAGATTCCCAACTTGAGAGCTGAAGGAGATGGTTGGACCCACAGGATTACTGAAGCCTAGATTACCTAGAATAGATGGTCAAGTGAGGAAGATGACAGACAAGACTGTGGTAGCCTATATCCATGAAGAGGTACACAGACAGCAATCATGAAGAATAGTGAACTCAACAGGTTTGAGGAGTGACAGCAGAATGGGGTCTGTTAATCTATGAACTGCCTGGGTATTACTAACATACCAACAGCTTTCCTAAATATTTTCCGAGGTATGGATCATCACCATCAGAATTACCTGGGGATGTCTGTTAAATTTTGGATTATCAGGTGCCTATTCAGACACACAAACTTAGAATTTCTTTATTTTCAAGACCCTCCCATGGAGATTCTTTTGGGTACTAGTCTCTGATAACCTCTTGTCTAGATGCATCTGTCAGTTCAAATGTTGATGTTTCTCTGAAATAGCAGAGAGGAGTGGACAGCTGTTCATCAGGCTGATTTGGGCTCTATGATGACCTATTGGTCATAGACCCCTTCCTCCTTTAAGTATTCTGTTGGGTCTCTACTCTTCTCAAAATTGCCATTATTTTTTTTAACTCTGAAGGATGTTTTACCCCACCATAAATAAGCAGGCCTTCTAGGGAAATGGCTGAATTACTTTGAGGTACTTTAAGTTTTCTTGATCTCAGACCCCACTAAAAATCAAAATCACTGAACTTGAGACCTAGAAGTAGAACAAACACCTCAGGTAATTCTAATGTATTTTGTTTGAGAACCAGTGCTTTAAACTTCTAAGGTAAAATTAACATTCAGCTCAGTTGAATATCATAAACATGCAGCAACTGGCAAATGTTTAATAGGCACCTTATTAAAAGAAGCTTTCATTTTCACACAATGAGGACTTGCAATCCATTAACCCCCATCTGTGTCTGTTCAATTCACATCTACACTTAAAAATAAAACACTTACACAGAAGAGCCTTAGGCCAGAAACAAAGCACACCCAAGTTTAATAGTGTCTTAAGACTCAAAATATACAACCTTGAATTAAAAAGCAAAAACATAAATAGGGTTGGAAGATGGAGGCAAAGGAAACATTTCCTCCTTCCCCTGTATCACACAGGCAGCAATAAAAATAAAAGAGCTACAAAATTTATTTTGAACTCTTGAATATAGTACCATCCAGTGAATATGTATATTTTGATCACCAATAAAAACAGGCCATTTAATTGCTTTGACTTTTGCTTCTTAGAGAGAATGCATTCTTTAATAATAACTTTTAAAAAGCTGTAATTTTCTTGTTGATCTTTGAATGTTTCCCACTAAGCCTATTTCATGCTGACGGGGGCCAGCAGCCCTCCCTCCCATTATCATTAATGAGGCTAAGGCACTCAGTAATGGGAGAATGACCTTGTTAAAATAGTAGTTTGTTATTCATCCAATTGACTCCGATGGAAACGTGTAGGATCATTAATAGAATAAATGATCACACAACAGATACCAATGGTGGAACAATGTCTATAATAAGGGATGATAGAATCTTTGCATCCTTTCTCTTTAGAGTGTGGAGTCTAGAGTGGATAAAGAGTCATTCAATTTATACTTAAATAAAGTAGCTACTTGGCATTTTGGCAAAAGGCTTATGTCAGAACGTAACTAATGAATGTCCATAGTTTTAGAGAGTGTGGTAGATTTGCTGCATGATCAAGCATCATACACATGGATGAGTTGACTATATTATTAATAGTGAGACTTGTTATGGTTTATAGCAGCAGGTATATATACAAAACCCAAATTTATGTTTCATGAAGATAATCAATATAAATTATTCTGACGGTGACCAATATTTCTGCTTTTATACTTCATTGTTTTGGCAAGGGCATTCTTGTATTAAATATATGGATAATTGGTTCAATACTTTGAGAACGGATAAACCTCACATTTCCTTATAAAGTATTTCATTGTAATGGGCTCATTTTATAGAATTCCTAACAATTTCATTTTACTTATTTTATATTGAAAATTGTAAATTGTTTAGACAGATGTAATACATATTCATGATAATTCAAGTAGTACAGAAAAGTAAAAATAAAATCATCCTAACTCTGATAAGAACCTGCGTTAACAACTTTGGGTAAATATTGCTCAAACATCTTTCAATTAATCTACTGAAATATAAATAGAAAGATGGATAGACATTCCATTTTTAAATATAGAGTGATGAATTTACTTTTATTTGAAATCATACAAATGTGAACTGGAAAATATCACTTAATTTCAACAACTGTTTCTTCAACAATACAACTGCTTTCTAAAGAATCACTTATGGCTGTACAGAGAAATTATTTTAAACTTTAAAATGTTGTCATCAATAAGTTTCTTTTAAAATGGTATCTGTGAATTTTTCAAAGTTCTTGGAAATTCACATAGATTTCAATTTAATATTTCAGTGACTTTTTACCTTTTAGATAATTTTTTACTTGCTAGATACAGATTGTGTCCATTGTTCAAAATGTTTGTGCCATGAGAATCTATTTTTCCTAAAAAAAATTTTAGACATTATCAAACTGCCTGAGTCACCACCTTATCTTCTGAGTACATCTTTTTCTTTATTGCCATTCTTTTTTAAAATTTTTAATTATTTTTTTCTACTGTAAGAAAGGGATGTAGAGCTCAAACTCATGACCCCAAGATCAAGACCCAAGCTGAGATCAAGAGGTAGTCGCTCAACCAACTGAGCCACCCAGGTGCTCCTTTATTGCCATTCTTACATATAATGATTACTATCAGTTCTAAGGCACTATGTCCACAGCTGTTTAATCTACATTTTGTTTTTTAAATGTTTTGGTCATCATTGCCATTACAATAATCTGACTTTTTTCTTGAATGAATTGCCTGGATTTCATAGTTTCCTTAAGAAATGCTTCCTTCTCTCTACGGCACAGTCACAAATACTGAATTTTCTGAATTAGCTTAAGTGCAGAGGTTATGCTTCTTTTCTGCTTTGGATTCTTGAATAAGCTCAAGAAATTCAAGAACCTGGTTCCAGGTACATTTCAGTTTAGCATATCCTGTTCACAACTTTCCTACAGCAAGTTATAATCTCACTCTGCTTATTCAGTTCTTTCTCCATATGGAAATCTTAAAATATTTTTAATTTTGAATGTTTTTCCTGTTGGTTTTTATTTCTCTTCAAAATCAAGTTTCTTTTCATCCATGATTGTCTTAAAACCAGTTAATTTGTTTATAATTCTGCATAACCTTACATGGAAATGCAGCTATGATTTATTTTTCCAATTAGTTAGAAAGAAAGTACTTTAAACTTTGTTTAACCTATTTATTTACCTATTTATTTTTTGGTTACTTATTTACTTATTTATTATTAAGATCTTATGAGGTTTGGGACTTTTAAAAGTACAACATGGATTATGAATGAAAACTATGACAACAATACAATATACTATAACAAAATAATACTTATTTTTAAAGTTTCAAATCCTAAATTAAGCAACATTTTCTTTGGATAGACATTTTATTAGTGTAAAGCTAAAGATCTAAAGCAACTAAATATTATATAGTTAGTTGCCCTGGATTCTATATTTTTTATATCCTTGATCTCTCATCAATTAGTTTTTCTCCCCCTGCAAACTAAGTTTCTTTTAAATTGATTGTTTTATGACTTTTTAAGATTGTCAAGGAAATGATTTCTGGGGAAAATATTACATATATTAATTTTTAAGTTTAATATAGCTGAAACAAATGATAATAAATAAGTTCCTTATATATGAGGTATTATATTATAGTGTCATAGGCCCGTCTATGTCTCAGGCCCTTCTGTGAGATCTGGTTCCAGCACTACCTCTATCATGTATTCTGAGAACTTGGGCAATTTAAAAAATCTTTCTCATCGTCATTTTCCTCATTTATAAATGGGGCATGGAAATATTACCTGCCATATGGCAAAATACCTGCCATATGGGATTTGTCTGAGGTTTGTATGAAATAATGATTCACAGAGCCTCCCATATAAAGACTCGAAATTATTAACTAATATGTTTTAATCACTATCAAAAACCATCAAGTCTCAAAGGCAATTCCCCTTACACCAGTTACTTATATTATTTCTGGTGCTTTTTAAATGTACTATTCAAGGTCTTCTATATATGTATTATTATAAAGTCAAAGTCATTTTAAACTAAACTGTCATGTACTTACTTGATAATGATTATTGTATGTATGTTTTTGGTTCAAATTTATTGACATCATTAGAGAAAAATAGTTTCCAATACCTGATGCTCTAATAGTCTACTGGTGTCCTCTTTGCCTTTATAAAGTTGAGTTTAGGCAGTGAGAAAATGACAATAGCATCTTCCTTTTGGATATGAGGTTTCAGTTCTGTGTCTTTTTTAAAAAAATATTTTCATGGGGTTTCACATCTCTGCTATATATCACTCTAAAAATAAGTTGAAGTTTAGACAACTGCCCATTGGCTTTGGCAAAGGAAAGGATTAGATCTCAATCTCATGAAGATCAAGTAACCTAAATTCCAATTTTCTCCAACAGCTTCTTTTTTTGATGTCTGCACAGAGCAAGGCTTCCTTGAGTCATAATCTCTCAAGTTCAGTAACTAAGAAGGTTAGGCCAGGTCTGTGATTGACTTGAAAGCCATGAGGAAATGTCTAGGATTTATGAAAATTGTTCATGATGCATGATATTTTTCTAGTCTGAGTTTTAGAAATAAAGATGATATCAGAGGTGATAGATAAATTGATTTTTAGTAATTTGGTATGTTCACAAATTTAGCAGGTTGAACCTGTATTTCAAAAATACCCAAATATCCTTAAAGCTCATCTTCCAGCTTGACTATAAGAAGATGGGTCCCTATGCAAGTTACTTCACTAGTTTGGCTTTCATACAGGTTTTGAAATAACCCTATTTTCAAAGAGGAGATATTAAACAACCTTAAGTGAAATCTTCATTCTCTAAGTCTCAGTTTAATTATAGACACAGAATTAATAAATCCCACTCACAGAATTATAAAAATTGTGAAAATTTCAATAAATATATGAAAGCCATATCAATCTTGTTAAGTTTGGTGTTCTAAATGCTTATAAATTTGTTCAAAGCTATTAGTACTGACAAACTTTTATATCTTTAAATTTCTTCATTCAGCATATATTTATTTATAACCTACATTCTATAAAGCACTGGTCAGTGCTGAGTATGTTTAAGTGTTTCATTCTGACTAATAATCACCTAGAAGAGACATAGAGAATCAATGCAGACTTTTCTTAGTGCCATGTATACATATCCATACAACCCACATAATCATCAATAAACATAAAAACTAAAATCTACCTTGTCAGCTAATGTTTGGGTAGCATTTTTTTTTAAGATTTTATTTGTTTATTTGCTAGAGAGAGAGAGAGAGTGACAGTACAAGCAGTGGGAGTGGCAGGCAGAGGGAGAAGCAGGCTCCCTGCCAAGCAAGGAGCCCGATGTGGGACTCGATCCCAGGACCCTGGGATCATGACCTGAGCCGAAGGCAGACGCCCAACCAACTGAGCCACTCAGGCGTCCCTGGGTAGCATTTTAATTTAATTAATATTTGAGGCAGATATTATTTGTTGTTAATAATAAAGCTATTTCATGTCTTCTCTTCTTTTTTTCTCTATTAGTAGTTAGTGACCAGAGGAACAGAGAAACAGAGGAAGATTTGGCTGCTTCTAGGTTCTGGTGGCCATCCAGTTCAATCACTGATGGTTGAAAGATAATAGGAATCACCTCAATTCCTTCACTAGTCTCCTTTCTGAAAGAATTAGGTAAACTGGGGCACCTGGGTAGCTCAGTTGTTAAGCATCTGCCTTCGGCTCAGGTTGTGATCCCAGGGTCCTGGGATCGAGCCCCGCATCAGGCTCTGTGCTCTGTGGGAAGCCTGCTTCTCCCTCTCCTTCTCCCCCTGCTTGTGTTCCCTCTCTCACTGCGTCTCTCTCTGTCAAATAAATAAAATCTTTAAAAAAATTTAAAAAAAGAATTATGTAAACCATATAAAGGATGGTATATGTTAATGAAATAAAAGATCATTTAGTTATTTTAACCTATTCAAAATCTTTTGGTTTAGGTGGTCTACAAATTATCTTGAGAATGAAGCTGGGCATAGTAACCCTGCCTTGTAATGTGCAATAATTTGATGAGAAATTCTTATTGTAGCATTTAAGTTACATTGTTTTTCTTTCTTTTACTAATATATTAGGCACTTGTGCAAATTCTGATGCTTATTAGTTGTTTTTTTTTTTTTATTCAAATGTTTGCTTTCATGGTAATAGTTATGTTGATGATTAAAAATTTAATTCAAATTCATCTTGGACCTAATGATAACATTCTTTAGATGTACATTGTATGGATATGCATGTGGCACCTAAACTGTTAAGGTTGTAGGTTATATGCTTGTTCAAATTAGTAGTCATTTGTCTATTCCATTCCAGTGATCCTGGTGAGTCAAACCCTTGACATGTAGCTAAAGATAAACAATATTAGTACCCAGAAAAAGTTGTGTTAGGATGGAATCAATATCTCTCCTTGAAGTCCCCTGTTTCCAAGTTCTTTCCAGATAATATAACTATTTTTCTGAAGTTATTTCATCTTGGGTTTCTGTCTCTAGCAACCAGAAACAATTGAGCTAACACAGTATTGCCTTTTCCAGAATGTCAAAGGAATAGAATCATACAACATGTAACTTTAGCATAATACATTTGAGATTCATCTATGGTGTTGCATATATAAGGATATTCCATTGTGCCATAGCTTGTTTTTCATTCACCATTTGGACATGTGGATTCTTCCCAGTTTTTGGCATTTGTGCCAAAGGCTCCTAAAAACAAACAAACTAACAAACAAAATGTGTGAATGTGAGCTAACACATAGCAAATGTGTTTTCCTTAAAAGCTACTAATTGTGTTCTTCTCCTATTTATGTTTCCTAATTGAATTAATATCATAAGCATTGACTTAATATCACAGTTAGTTATAATCAGTTACCAAAACTTGCAAATAGTCTTTCTTTCATCACAGTCTATATCTACTAATGGAACAGAAATTATGATGTATACTGAACAAGTATTAATGTCAATCATGAGTGATTAAATAAAGGGTAAATAATGTGGCAGATATTATTACTTAATAAATATGTGCCATCAAATATTTAGATGTAAAAAAAAAATCTTCTCTAGCTACTCTTCTCATTTCTTAGTTTTATGTTTATAGAAAATTGTAAAATTGTTATAATATTTCTCAAAATGTCATAGAAGCAATTTCTTCTTTCAAGAGCACAGGAATTAGAAAATTTTATCTCATTACAAAAATTTTTCTATGAAGAATTTTTAGCAATTGGATTTAATATTGGCTCAGTATGATTGAAATTGTTACTAATGTACTATTTCCCTTAAATAATATTTTAATTTTGAACTTTTAGAGAATTTATACTTAGATGAAAGTTACAGAAAAGTACTTATTAAATAAATGGAATGCTATTAAAATGAAATTTACTATATAGAAATAAAAAGCTTTCAGACTATATCTTCATCAGGTAAGTGGCATGCATTATTATTTTGAAAACTTTAGGCAATGGAGCATATCCTCTGTGATAAGTATGTAAATATGCTGATGAGATTTCCAGTGTTTCTGAAAAGAATCTTTTATTTGGCCTACATAATGTGGAGTCATAATCTCAAGGGGAAAACTAATATGTGGAGCATGTTGAAGTAGGTAAATGAGGGAAATTTATTGTAATCATGAGTAAGTCAGGAAGCAGGATGCAGATTGTCTTATTCTAAGTCCACCATGTACAGGATATGTTACTTTATTACTTCATATTTGAAAATGTATATGTCATACTTATACTCTTTAAATATGTGTGTGTTTGTGATATATAAGATTATTATTTACTATGGCAGGCTGGTTACTGATATCATATTATAAGCCAACTCAACTCAATGTATAGATATGGATAGAGATAAATAGATGTAGATATAAATATTCACATATACAGAAAACAGGAAATCAATAACCAGTTTGTGATAGTAGTGATACTTGATGGTATTATTAGCATCATCATCATCATTTTTCTCATCAGTATTATCATTTGTTACAACAAGTCAGCATGGCAGGGTTGACGCCACCCATGAGCCTATATGTTGTTTACTGAGTGGAAAAAATAACCAAAATGTATAATTCAAGATGGTAAACATTCATGCTTTTTGTTTATCAAAAACTTTAACTCATACTTTGAGATTTAGAATTGTTTTCTGATATGTATTCTTTCATCATATGTGAAGAGGAATTTCTGTCTACAAATTAAGGGAAAATAACTTTATTATTTCAGTGATACCTCCCCTTTGCTCAAAACCTTCCAATGGCTACCCAACTTACTAAGAGTAAAAAACAAAATAAAGCATAGAAGGCTCTATAAGATCTGGTTCCCATTATCTCTTTGAACATGCCTACTATTACTCTTCCCCTTTCCTACTCTGTTGCAACCCCAATGACTATCGAGCTTTTGTTAGAACATACTAGGAATGCTCTCATCTCAGGATCCTTGCACTATGCCCAGGATGCTCTTTCTCCAGGCAGCTTAATGATTTTTTTTTTTCTTGAAATCATTCAGAGCTTTGCTCAAATGTCATCTTTCTGTGAGGCTTATCCTTATATGTACTAGTTTACATGATACCTTATCATTTGCTTCTAAGTATCCTTGACATGGCACAGGAGAAACAAATAACTATATTTTTAAAGAATCACCTTCCCCAGATGGTTCTAGATTAGATTTTACCAATGAGAAGAACTCACATGAGACTTAGGAGATAGAAAAATGAGGTGACATTAACCTTGAAAAACAGTTGTGTCTAGAATCTTAGGCAGCAACATTCAGAAAAGCTCCTTCATGTTGGTAATGGTTTCAAATCAATATGTTTAAAAAGGAGAAATTGGGGGGCACCTGGGTGGCTCAGTCTGTCTTCAGCTCAGGTCATGATCCCAAGTGTCCTGGGATCAAGCCCCACGTTGGGCTCCCTGCTCAGCAGGGAGTCTGCCTCTCCCTCTCCCCACTCTTGCACTCACTCTCTCCCTCTCTCTTTACCCCCTCCTCTCAAATAAATAAATAAAATCTTTTTTAAAAGGAGAATTTTGGCAAAAAGTCATTTTTAGAAAGGTAAAACTTAGATTACCAAACTGACTTTCTGACAATAGATTCTAAAGAATCCATTTCAAGAGAAAAAGGAAGAAAAAAAAAAAAAATCCCAGAAGAACAGTCCAAAGGGAAAGAAGGAATGGTTAATAAAAAGGTAAGCACAGACATAAATAATGTTTGGTATAAAATGATAACAAGGATAAAGTTCATTTTGTGATTAAAAAATCACAACAGTTTAAAGGAATTAAAACACAAGCCACAGACTGAGAGAGAAAATATTAGCAAAACAGAAATCTGATAAAGGACTGGTACCAAAACTATACAAGTCTTAAAACCCAACAATAAGTAAAAAAGCAAACTAATTAAAAAATTAAAAATTCACCAAAGATCTGAATAGATACCTCATCAAAGAAGATATACAGATGGCATACACATATGAAAAAATGCTCAACATCATATACCATTAGGGAATTGCAAATTAAAACAACAAGATACCACTGCACACCTGTTAGAATGGCTAGAATCCAGAACACTGAAAACAACAAATGCTGGCAAGTATGTGAAACAAGGAGAACTCTCATTCATTGTTTATGGGAATGCAAAATAACTCAGCCATTTTGGATGACAGCTTGGTACTTCTTTACAAAACTAAACAAACTCCCATATGATCTAGCAATCATGCTTACTTGGCGTTTACTTAAATTAGTTAAAAACCTATGTACACACAAAAACTACATCCTAATGTTTTTAGCAGCATTATTCATAGCTGCCAAAACATAGAAGCAACCAAGATGTCCATCAGTAGGTGGATATATAAACAAACTGTGTTATATCCTTATAATGGAATATTATACAGCAATTAAAAAATGAACATGGTGGAATGAAAGTCATGTAGTAACCCAAATGCATGCTGCTAACTGAAAGAAGCCAATCTGAAAAGGTTATATATTCTATGATTCTAACTATATGACATTCTGGAAAAGGCAAAACTATGGACACAGTTAAAAGATCAGTAGTTGCCAAGAGTTCAGGAAGAGGGAGGGAGAGAACACTAGGTGGAGCATAGGGGCTTTTAGGACAGTGAATTTATCCTGTATGAGTATGATACTGTAATGGTAGATAAATGTTGTTATACATTTGTCACAACCCATAGAATGTACAACATAAAGAGAGAAGTCTAATGCAAACTATTGACTTTAGTTAATGTATCAGTGTTGGTTCATCAACTTTAACAAATGTATCACTCTACTGCAGATTGCTAATAATAGGAAATAATGCATATGTATACAAGACTATTGAAGATAATGGTTTTAAGACATGTGAATGGGTATTTGTGACACTTTGGATAAATTTTCATATGAAAGCATCTTGTATGAATTTGAAAACTGCTGTCTGTATATCAAACATCTCCAATGGAGGGCCACATAATGTACTTTGTAATACTATTATTATTCAAAAATTGACTGATATAATGATGAAGACACTGATGGGTTCAGAAAGAGACTAAAATGGATTCTTTTTTCATAAATTGTGATAATGGCTAAAGGTAATATAAGAAATTTACTATATTACTGTATATAATTTATGTTCATATCAGTGTGTCACTATAATTAAATGCCTGTAAAAGTCACAGCACTGAACTATTGAAAAATAATTTATTTATTCAGGAATAATATTTTCATACATAAAGGCATAGATAAAATAATCTACAGAAAAATTGTGGAAAGATACAAGAGTTTCATAAGGTGGTTGGGTTTAAGATGATGAGGATAAGTCAATTTCATCAACAACTAGAAAATATAACATAAAAGTAGACATAATTTAAATAGTATCAGAGAATATAAAGTACCTCGGAATAAATCATAAAACTATCTCTAAGAGTCCTATGTGGAAAACTATAAAATGTTATTAGGATATAATAAGTAAGATATTGATAATTGGGGCATTAGATAATGTTGTTGAACATAAAGATTAAATGTTATAACAACGTCATTATTTGTGAATTGATCTAAAGTTTCAATATAATTCCAAATAATATTCTTTAAGACATCATTATGATTTTACAATTCTTAAATTTATATTGAAGAGTTAAATCTTTCCGTCTCTTGATATAGTCGAATAGCTTATATGTGATGAATCTCTCCACTGGGAATAATTAGAAAAATTAAATAAAATTGAAATAAATGAGTACTTTGTAGCATGAGAGAACTAAGATGGCAAGGACTTGAGAGGCAAATATCCTAGGGAAAGGGGACACATAGTTAGCTGATTCCTGTATATTTTCCCAATTTGCCACTCCCTAAAGCAGTTGAGAGATTAGAAGTTGAGCCAAAATTGGTGGCTACAAATCTGAGAAACTGCCAAGGCTTTTGACCTTCTCTTAATGATGCATAAGCAAAAATATAATTTAGGAGATTTAGTAAACACTTCAAGCTTTCTTTTGGAACTCTTGAAAGCAAGCAACATATGCATGAATGTTAACACTCAAGAGGCCTGAAAACCATCTTGAAATCAGATCAAACCCAGGCTGTAGGAAGGGGATCTGCCATAATCCGCCCAAAACAAAAGCACATCCTAGTGGGCCAAACAGAATTCCTTTCACAGCCCTAAATTTTACCTACAAGCTTCATAGCCAATATCCAGTATTGAATCAATAACTATTCAGCAAACCGAAATGCAGGAGTGATTTACCAAAAAAACA
This sequence comes from Mirounga leonina, assembly GCF_011800145.1. Classification (NCBI taxonomy): domain Eukaryota; kingdom Metazoa; phylum Chordata; class Mammalia; order Carnivora; family Phocidae; genus Mirounga; species Mirounga leonina. The sequence goes on along the minus strand of NW_023270418.1, from coordinate 17,310,816 downwards.
AGAAAAATGCAATAGAAATAAATTAAATTGTGAAGATATTAAAACCCTAAAGAATCTAAGCAAAGATTTGTAATCTATAAAAAGGAAGCAAATAAGAATTCTATGTAAAAAACACAATCACTGAAATTAAGAACTCATAATTATTTAATCTCAGGTAAAATACAGGAGAGTAGAAGATACATATCCTGGAAGATATGACAATAAAAAATCATCTGAAGTATAAAGAAAAAATTAAAAATTAAATATAAAAAGCAAGAGCCGTATGAGACAAAGAAATTATTAACACAAAAGCAGCTAGAATCTAAGAAGAGAAAGAGAATGAGGCTGAAAAATATTTGAAGAAAAAAATGACAAAGAATTTTTCAACATTGATGAAATACCATGCAAGAGATTTAAAACTATTCGGGATGCCCAGCAGAATATACACAAAGAAAACCACACCTTGGCTCATCACAGCAAATCTGCTAAAAATCAAAGACAAAGAGATATTCTTCAAAGTAGCCCTAGAAAAAGACACGGGTACTGGTGAAGATACACAGAATTAATGAAGGAAGGAGAGGGCCCCAAGAGAAATGCAGGTGACATTACAGATTACTGAGGAAATGTTCAATAAATGAAAATGAGAAAATACTGGAATCCCTGGATCGAGTCCTGCATTGGGCTCCCTGCTCGATGAGGAGCCTGCTTCTCCCTCTAACCCTCCCCCCTCTCACGTACTCTCTCTCTCTCTCTCATTCTCGCTCTCTCAAATAAATAAATAAATCTTAAAAAAAAAAAGAAAATGGGAAAATTATGTATTTCTATGGGAAAAACAGAATTTGGGGTTCCTATCTGACTCCTTGCAAAAAAAAAAAGATTAATTAAGAACCTAAAAAAACCTTAAATGTAAATGATAATTTAATTATTTAGAAGATATTATGAAAGTGTACATATTATGAAAGTGTACATTTATAATCTTTAACAAGAGAAGATAAAAGCTAACCACAAACAAAAAGATTGATAAATACAATTATATTAAAATTAAGATTTTCATCACAATATACCATGAAGGAAATAAAAGAATAAAAAATACTATAAATTAATAATACTATAAATAAATAAAAATACTATAAATAAATAAAAATACTATTATGAACAGTGTGAATCATAGGGAACTCTTTTACAATGTGGATGATAGGTAAATAAGCAGGACGGTTTGAAAAATAACTTGACAATATCTTGTTAAATTGGGTAGTAAAATATCCTATGAATCCATCATTGTCTTATATATTTAGTTTAGAGAAATTCTGGCATATGAACAACAAGGAACATGCACTGGGCAGTTCTTAGAAGCACAGTTTATTAAAGCAAATACTTTAAATAACAAACCTAAATACTACAAGCAAAATTTAAAGGTAAATTATAGCAAGTAATTTGATGGAATATTATCATGAAAACTTAATTACAAACAAAAACAATAACAAAAATCTTATAAAGATACTATTGAGGACAAAAGTCACAGATATCAAACTATAGTATGATGTCATTTGTATAAAGATCTAAGACAAGTAAAAACAAATAATACTTTATTTAAGATTCATATATATGTAATCATAATATATTTTTTTAAGATTTTATTTATTTATTTATTTGAGAGAGAGAGAGAAACAGCATGAGAGGGGATAGGGTCAGAGGGAGAAGCAGGCTCCCCGCCAAGCCGGGAGCCTGATGCGGGACTCGATCCCAGGACTCCGGGATCATGACCTGAGCTGAAGGCAGTCGCCCAACCAACTGAGCCACCCAGGCGCCCTAATCATAATATTTTTAAAAAGAAAGCCGTAAGTATAAAATGGAATAAAATCATAAGGTCTATTGGAGACAAGCCTACAGAGTAGGAAGAAGATGAACACAACAAAATTAAGAGAATGGTGATATTATGGTTAAATTATGCATACACTAAACAAGTCTAGTTTATATTCTTATCCTATGGAAAAGATAATGGGGTATGTCGTGTTTTGATATTATGCTAATTTTTCTTGTTTTACTTCTTTATGACCTTGCACAAAATAAATTTGGCACACTGCAAACAGTACTCCATATTCGAAAAGGGTCTACTTAGACCCCTTTCAAACTTAACAAGATAGCCCTGCAGGTGATGAGATTTTTGCCAGACACAAAGCAACATCACCAAGCATAACAGATTAAAAAATCAAATTGCAGCTGTGAACTTCAGATCCTCCATTTCGATACTATCTCTGAGTATTCAAGTATGAGTTCCTAGTTGCTGAAAATAATTAAAATTTTATTTGCCACTTTTGTTTGTTACTTTCAGATACTTGCAGGTTAAGTCATGGGTTATCAGTAAATAGTAGGTTTAAATCCTTAGTTGAAAATTTTTGGACTCTGCTCTTTTTCTTGGGAAATAGTACTTAGAGAATGTGAAGAAGATATGAAGTTATGTTGCTTAACTTTACATTGTCAACATATGTCTTTATATTACATATACAACAAATGTCAGAATATCTTTAGCAAAAGAGGTATCTAAAACTGTTTGCTAATTTAAAATAGAAAAGCAATGTTTGATAGTTTCTTTAGATATTTGAAACGAATTTTAAAAATATCTTTGTCTTGGGGTACCTGGGTGGTGCAGTAGGTTAAGCGTCAGACTCGGTTTGGGCTCAGGTCATGATCTCAGGGCTGTGAGATTGAGCCCCATGCTCTGTGCTCCGTGCAGAGTCTGCTTGAGTTCCTCTCTCCCCCTCACTCTGCCCCTCCCCACCTTCTCTCTCTCTAAAATAAATAAATAAATCTTTAAAAAAATATATCTTTGTCTTAATTATCACATAGACCTTCTATGGTTTTCAGTAAAATTAATTCCCATTTACCCTCCTGTTAATTTTGTGCCACTTCTCTCTAAAGTGCAAAACAGACCTTTGTTCTTTTTTTTTTTTTTTTAAGATTATTTATTTTAGAGAGAGAGAATCCTCAGGCAACCTCCCCGCTGAGTGCAGAGCCCATCACAGGGCTCAATTCCAGGACCCTGAGATCAGGGCCTGATCCTAAATTGAGCCAGCCACTCAACCGACTGAGCCACCCAGGTATCCATGACCTTTCCTCTTTAGTAGTCCTCTCTTCTCTTTAGCTGGTTGTGGCCAATATACAATGGAACCACCATGGGGACATGTAGGCATCATTATCACAAAGTAACATATAAATATGTTAAACAATGATGTTATTACTGCAAAGTTATTCCACATTGGAACTTATCCCTTATCAATGCTTCATCTCTTTTAATGTAGACAATATAATAAATTGTTGATGAACAGTTTTACAGTCTATGGTGTTTTGAACATTTTTTTTCTGTAACCAAGACAATTCTGTTTCAAATGATCCTTTACTTCATAGCTTCCAAAACTTGGAGGATTTTATAAGAGAGCTGAAAAATAGTGCATGATTTTATGGTAATTCAGTTATTTTATTTAACTCTAGGTAAAATTCCCTAGAAATATATTAAAATGTAAAATTGTAGCCTTCTGTGGTGTATTTCTGTGCCTGTGGCTAGATTTCATACAATTCACGTCTCACAGCCTGCTTTGTTGAATCATAATTTGAGCACCTCTAATCAATTACAATCAAATCAGAGATTCCCCATACTACTTCATGGGAAAAATGACTCCTTTGGTGTCCCAAGAGACATGTTTCTCATCAAGATAGATGACAAACTTAAAATTGTTTATCAATTATTGAATGGTGATAGGAAGAATTTTGGTGTTTTTTTGTTTGTTTTTTGAATTTAAATTCAATTAATTAACATATATTATTGGTTTCAGAGGTAGAGGTCAGTGATTCATCAGTCTTATATAATATCCAGTTCTCATTACATCATGTGTCCTCCTTAATGTCCATCACCCAGTTACCCCATCCCCCACACCCCTCCCCTCCAGCAACCCTCATTTTGTTTCTTATAATTAAAAGTCTCTTATGGTTAAAGATGTGGGTGACTCTTGAAGCCAATATTACAGTATATGTTAACTCACTAGAATTTAAATAAAAACTTGAAACAAAAACAAAAGAAAATAAAAATAATGATTTACAAACCACAATAAATAAATAAATTAATTAATTAAAAATAAATAAATAAAGATGATAGATGATAGATGATAGATAGATAGATAGTAGATAGAGGATAGATAGATAGATGTGGGCGAGACAGCTCATTTGGGTTTCTGGCCTAATGATTCAGATTACCAAATCATTTTCACGTAATGTGTAAGTTTTCTGACTTATTAGTCTTGGGGCAAAATGGGCTAATTTGCCCAGAATTTGGCTATTAACAAGAACATTTTTCTTATGTGTATAAAATCCATATTCTAGGTGCGCCTGGGTGGCTCAGTTGGTTAAGCATCTGCCTTCTGCTCAGGTTGTGATCCCAGGGTTCTGGGATGGAGCACATCTGGGCTCCCTGCTCAGCGGGAAGTCGGCTTCTCCCTCTCCCATTGCCCCTCCTCCACATGTGTGCACTTGTGCGCTCACTCTCTCTCTCAAATAAATAAAATCTTTAAAAAAGAAAACAAAATCCACATTCTAATTTTTTCCTTACTTTGTTCTGAAATGGTGCCTCATATCATAAAACATGTAAGCTTGTGCATGGGATACATAACAGCAGATCAGAGCTCCTCAGAAATACTCACCATAATTAAGGTAGTAGAAACATTCAAGGAGTGGCCTCTTAAAACAAAACAAAACAAAACAACAAAACAAAACAAAACAAAACCACATGTCTTCTCCATTTAATTGCTTAAACTGAAAAGGCTTCTGAAAATTAGAGGGATCATTGTTATCATGAAGTTTGCTGTGAGAGCATAATAGACTCAATTGTTTACATGTCTCTATGAGTCTGCTGAACACATTGAGCTCATGCTTTTCTACTAGAATTGTCTAAAGATTTATATAGTGTCAGTAGTCAACATTAATTTGATTTTAAGATCTTAGAGTCTCACATTTATTATATAGATGAGATTTGACCATAGTATGTAACAAAGCAGTTATTAATACAGACTCCTAAGTAAAGTGGGTCCACCATACTGCCCAGTGAATTTATAGAGGGGTTTTACCAATATTGGTTTATTAAACTTACCCAAAACTATATCCCATGCCTGTTTTAGTCTATATACTCAGAAGTTAATAATACAGCATGCATCCTAAGTACACCACTGAGTTGAAAAGAATAAAAATTCAGGAAATTTTTACTCTAGTTACTGAAATCTAATAACTAGTTTTCTTTATTTCTTTGTCCTTTTTGGACAATAGTTTTCTTCATGTGGACTGAGCTTTTTGTCATTTTAAAGCAATATATCTAAACAAATTTTGATGAAAAATTAATTACAGATACCATTTTTTGTTTGTTTTTATGACTTTCTATAAAAGGGTCCAAAGATTAGTTTCAGAAGATAGGATTTCGAATTTTGGTAAAAGCCAATCCATTAATAATATCCTTTTACATATAATTCTACAATTTTATAAAACAATTTAAAAGGCTTTAATATCTTAAATGGATATCTCAAACAAAAATGATTTATGCATCAATAGAGTCAGAAAAGAGGGAATTGAAATTTTTATATAGTTGTCTCCATTCTGTACATTAAGATCTGTCCAAATATGCTCATCAAATAAGTGAAATGCATTCTCTTTGGTTTCTTCTGAGTAATATCACAGTCTACTACTTTGAATAATAAAAGCTATCCATTTCAATTCCCTGATCATAGCTATATATGTGATTTTTGCCCTGAACCTTCAGAAGATGTAACATTTAATTCAATTCTAGAGTAAAACTTATGCAAATATATTCCTTTGCTTTCTCTCCTAACCCATCCAGCCTGTGATTTCAATCTTGTAGATTTCATTGAGTCATTTATTAAATGCAAAGTTTTAGATTTATTTAAGGCTTCTCTTTTAATTTAATAGCATCTTCATTTTCTTTGTAAGAAAGAACATGAGAATCCCTTATGTTATTTGCCTGCCTTGCTTTTTATTATATGATCCGCGTTGTAATAGTCAACAAAATAAGCTCATCTAAGGTGTCCTTTAAGGAGATTATGAAGACTCTCCATTTTTTTTAATAATCTCGGTTCAGTGTTTACTACTAAAAATTGTATATTTGTGCTAGAGGGAACAATATAAGATTCCCACAATCATTTTATCAACATTGGAGACAATGAACCACATAACCTGGACTAGAATTCCTATAGATTGACTTCTTTTTATTTTTTATTTATTTTTTTTTTTAAAGATTTTATTTATTTATCTGAGAGAGAGAATGGGAGACAGAGAGCATGAGAGGGGAAGGGTCAGAGGGAGAAGCAGACTCCCTGCCGAGCAGGGAGCCCCATGCGGGACTCGATCCAGGGACTCCAGGATCATGACCTGAGCCGAAGGCAGTTGCTTAACCAACTGAGCCACCCAGGCGCCCTATAGATTGACTTCTTAATTTGTGGAGGCATTGTTTTAAAGGAGGGGCACTAGCCAAGGAGATGAATGTATAAGATGTAGGATCTATCTGTAACTATCTGTGAAACCTGGAATAAATCACTTAGCTTCAGTTCTTGCACTTGTGAAACTGAGACATTAATCTCATAATTAATGGGAGACCCAATGAGCTAATGTATAATAATTAATATTCTGCATTAGCATAATGCCATCATGAGCTTTGCTGCTTTCATTTCATATGTATTCTTATTGCTTATTATTTTTATATAAATTGAATTTTTTTTAAATTAAATTTTTCTAAAAGGAAACTTTATATCATCATTATAATGGAAAACAAGGATTTTTTCCTAATAACAGAAAACCAAAAAGTAAACTCTTTGAAAACAAAGAATGCTAAAAATCCTACCTAGATATCTAAATATTGTTCCACCTGAAGATTCTGAGCCTGAAGCTTTATTTTTGTTAAAAGAGGGAAAGATTATAAATTGTGATATTCAATAGAGATATCCTGAGCAATTAAGAAAGCCAGAAAGAAAAATAAAAAGAAATATCTTTTTCTCTCTATAATTCAATGTTATTTAATGTTAAGACCATAGAACATCTAATTATCTTCTGTAACAACAATTTTATGTGCCCCATATTTTATGAAATATTAAAGTGATAAACATAAAATAACACAATACCTGCCAATACATTATGATAATTATACAAGCCTAAAATGGTAGTTTTACCAAATTAAAAACCTAATCAATCCGATTTAGTGGAGCACATTCATATAGGTGGGGCCTACTTCCAGAACAATTCATTTTTATTTTAACAAATTCCCTAATTAGTTTCATAGGCCAGTTATAGCATTCCTCTTTCAAGTATTTGGTAAAATAAGGACCAACAGCACGAAGTTTCTAAAATACATAAAAATACTACACCTCCATTCTGCTGAGGAGACCATCCACAGGATTTTTATTTTGATTGTTGTTTTCAATTCTAAAATTTCCTTTTGATTGATCTTTATATATTCTATTTTTTGGCTGATAATTTCAACTCCTTGGTAAAACTTTCTATTTTTTTTTTCTTTTGCTTCAAGCATGTTCTTAATTGTCCATTGAAGCACTTTTTTTGGTTTACCATGGTTACTTTAAAATAGTTATTAGGTACTTCTAATATTTCTATCATCTTGCTGCCAGCATTTATTGATTATCTTCCATTCACTTTCACTTCAAATCCACCTGGTTTTTGGTATAATGTGTGATCTTTGTTTGAAACCTAAACATTTTTGCTGTATGTTACAAGATAGCATGTTTTGGCCAGTATTAAAGCAAAAATTGCACCAAGTTAAACAGGCAATAGAGAAGAGAGACTAAGATACAGTCTAAACTCAACTGCACTAAAGGAAGGACTGGGGAGTCTTTAAGAGCTGGGGATGGAGGTAAATCTTAGGCCATGTGTATTCACTAATCAGCTTTCTGGATTCTTTCTAAGAGAAGATTGCTTTACAAGTTGGAGCAAGGTACCCATCTACACACCTAAATTATATTTCTTTTTTTGTTTGTTTTGATTTTCTTTTTTTGGGGAGAGAGAGAACAGGCAGCACATGGGGTTGGGGGGAGGAGCAGAAGGAGAGGAAGAGAGATTATGACCTGGGCTGAAATGCTGAAATCAAGAGTTGGATGCTTAACCAACTACACTACCTAGGCTCTCCATTAAATCAAGTTTCTTTCTTTCTTTCTTTCTTTCTTTCTTTCTTTCTTTCTTTCTTTCTTTCTTTCTTTCTTTCCTTCCTTCCTTCCTTCCTTCCTTCCTTCCTTCCTTCCTTCCTTCCTTCCTTCCTTCCTTTCTTTCTTTCTTTCTTTCTTTCTTTCTTTCTTTCTTTTTTTTTTTTTAAGTAGACTCCATACACAGCATGGGGCTCGAATTCTCAACCCTGAGATCAAGACCTGAGCTGATATCAAGAGTCAGGTGCTCAACTGATGAACCACCCAGGAGTCCCTCCCACCAAAATTATATTTCTATCCACCCACAGAGCCTGGAGGATGGGAGCTCTCTCTTCCTTGATGAGTAGATTTCAAGGGGATGGCTCCCAAGTCCTAGAGAATGACTGGCCTGGGTTATAAAACTGGCAAGAAGCTTCTAAAAATATTTATATATCGGGCGCCTGGGTGGCTCAGTTGGTTAAGCAACTGCCTTCAGCTCAGGTCATGATCCTGGAGTCCCTGGATCGAGTCCCGCATCGGGCTCCCTGCTCGGCAGGGAGTCTGCTTCTCCCTCTGACCCTCCCCCCTCTCATGTGCTTGCTCTCTCTCATTCTCTCTCTCTCAAATAAATAAAATCTTAAAAAAATATATTTATGTATCAGGGTGCCTGGGTGGCTCAGTCGATCAAGTGTCTGACTTCAGCTCAGGTCATGATCTCAGGATCCTGGGATCAAACCCCATGTTGGGCTCCCTGCTTGGCAAGAAACCTGCTTCTCCCTCTCCCTCTGCATGCCCCTCTGCCTACTTGTGCTTGCTTGCTCTCTCTGTCAAATAAATAAATAAAATCTTTTTTAAAAAATTTTAAAAATTAAAATGTTTATGTCTTAAAGGGGCAGAGGAAGATTTTGGAATTATAAATTTTCTCAAGAAAATGCACTAAGGAAAGAGCGGTCAAGGACCTAAAGGCAGGAAGAAACCTGTCACAAGTTCAGTCATGCTGAGGGAAATGTTAACACCATCTTTGTCACTGGATTTTTCTGACATGGCCCTAGCAAAGAAAGAGGTAGGGGTGCCACTGAGTTACCGCTTGGTGGAAAGAGAAGTCTAGATTCCCCATTCAACTTCCCTGAGACTCAAGGGGCGGTGGCTATCTGTCTCTGCTGAGCAGGGTGGGAGTTTTGTCTCCACATGTGGTCTACACTGGCACAGTGTTTGGGGGTAGGAGCAATGTGTTGCTGCTAAATGAGGTGGAAGTCTAGGTTCCCCATATGGACTCCATTGACATTGCACAGTGTGGAGATTTGTTGCTGCTCAGCACGCATAAAAGTGCAGGTTCCCCACCTGGCCTTCTCTGACTCCAACCCGGTGGGGGGCTGAGAGCCTCCTTACAGTCTGATGGAGATACAAGTGCAAGGTACCTGTTCTGCCCTTGCTGACATTGTACAGTGGGGCCAGATTTTTCTGTGCTGTGTGACTGAAGTTGAGCCATTTATGGTCTAAAAATTCTTTCCTAGCCCATTGGTTAGATAGGGCAGGTTTTTGTTGGGGCATTATCTGTGTCCACTGGTGTTTCCAGGTTGACAGCTTTTTAAATTCCAAGTGTGTGATACAAGGCAAAAAGAAAACCCAGGGAACTCACCACCACCATGTTGTTTTTCAGGTCCTGAGGTTTCTAGCTGGTCTTTCTTCCTATCTCTACTTTTCTTTATATATATATATATTTTTTTAAATATAATGTCAAAGGTTTTTAGTTGGACTAAAACTAAAGATTACTTAGGAAGAGAAATAGGAAAAAGTCATCTCTGCTCCATATTCCTGGAGGCAGAAATATACTTTTACTTTTAAATGAACTGTTCTTATTATCTTCAACTAAACAGGTTGGTTTGGAAGGCCAAACCACTTCTCTTTATTGACCTAAATCATGCTGCTATGGCTGCTGGAGATCCAAGCATTCCATTGTCTATTTTTCTCATGAATCCCAAATATTGTTCTTTAAAGCAGGCAAATCCTTTCTTATATGCTTGATGTTATGTGACAAAATTTTAAGCTTGACAAAATAGGTAATATTTTATGACATAGTGTGTAAGTCTTTAAATATGCCACTTCTTGAACTTTTAACATTGGTCATGTTGCTTTATTTCATCTAACTCATAATTCCTTATACAAAAAACTAAAAAAAAAAAAAGGCACATTGAACTTACAAGCTGGATATATTAAACATGATTCATGTGAATTTGTCAGCATATTACATAGTAAATAGAAATGCTAATATTTTTATAATTATATAACTTACCATGTTCTCTCCTTTGTGCCTTTAATTGTATATGTTTTTGAATTCGATCTAAGAGTGGAGAGGAAAATTTTGGGAAGATTCAAGAGTATGGACAGCAGAATTAAATTTATATACAAACTAAAAACATTGGCCTGGTGGAGGGAACTTATTTATAAGGGTAGAAATGTATAATATGAACAGGAAAGAAATCTGTCTCTGAGTGAAGACTCCATGGATATCAACAACAATCCCACACATTAAAAACAAAAGGAAGTTTAAAATGCTGCCCATACTAGAAGATAAAAATTCACAAATACTGAATAAATTCATTTTCTTACTGACATTTTTACATTTGCAAATAGAGTCTCCTCCAGTAAAAAGAAAAAAAAAAAATTGAGACGCTGTTGTAGATTGAGGACGGAGTTTATAATTTTATATGTTTTGAATCTTAATTATTTGTTTGCGTGCCTATTTTTACAATATGAAAAAAGATTACCTCAAAACTTAGGGTTTTTCTTTTTTTATGCCTACCATAGTGTCTGACATGAAGAAAGAACTTAATGGATTTTTCTTTCACCTGAATGAAGCGTAAGAGCCTTCACACGACTCTGTTTTCCCCGCACTCCCCAAATTTCTCTTTACTTTTTCCTTAGTCACTGTGCATTTTATTTCCAGCCGTTTGGCAGAAGCCACTCACCACTCCCTTCACATCCCGCAATGATCTGGCCTTTTGGGGTTTAGCACGTCACTTGTATAAACCCAGAGGCCAGTTTGTAAAAATTTTCTTTCCCTCTAATGATGTACCTCCAGCCTCATTCTCTGGCTCACCTCCACTCCCCAGGAACATCCTTCAGCCTTTGCCCTGTTATAGTCTTTCTAAGCTTCTTCTGATCTAAGCGCCGGAGCTGGATTCACTGAAGACTGGAGTTGGCATGGATCACTACCCTGGTCCCTACCCTCGGATCCCTTTCAGGGCCTTCTCTTTCCTCTTAGTTCTGTGCACACATTGTGTAGCTGAGGGTAGCACGTGGGGAAACGACAAAAACACAATGTTCCCTCTTGCTGCTCCCTGCCGAGCTTTTGGTGAGCAGAGGGCTCTCCGCCTCCTTCCTGCAAACACATTCGAATGCTCTCTTTCTCAGTATTGCCAACGCAGAGCTTTGAAAATACTCTCTGAAATGCCTCTGAAGCTCGTGAAGATGAAAGGGCCTCTTCTCACCGCCCAGTGGTAGAGACCACGCTGCTAGAACCGCTCCAGCCTCGGCTGCAGACACTGTGAACAGAGTGGCTCTTGTCGCCGCCAGTGTCACCGAGTTTCCCTACCATCAGTGCTTCCAGGGTCTTTTAAACGCCTCTGAAGCCTGATACCAAAAGAATAAGATGTCAATACTCCTGAATGCACTTAGCTAGAAATTGTTTGTCCAATACTCTAAGGGAACTGTGCAGAAGGAAAAAAAAAAAAAAATCTCTGTGTTGAAAAAACAAAAAGTGTAAAAATTCAGGCCATATGATATTTGTCTAAAATTCCATTTTATCTGCAGGTGTTTCCTATAGCTTTACAACATATAGATGATGACTTTATCACGCCCACATCATTACTTAGATGACTCCATCTCACCTACACAGCACATACTCTTATTGGCTAGAACAAGTAATATAATCAAAGATTGAACAAAGAGAGAGTGGGAAGCTCACATAAGTTTTGAAGTGTTAAATTCCTTATATAGAAGTAGATAAAGCCAAGGTAGTAGAAACACACCTCGTCACAATCTCTCTCTTCCCCACATCCTGTTATATTTTCAGCACTAAACTTTGAATAGTTCTTATTCACAGATTCTACTATCTCGCATCCTCCTTTACTCCTCAGTGTAACAGAAAAGGCTTTAGGACATATAAAAGGACAAGCACACTAATGATGGTGTAACTGCAAAATCTAGAATCATCTTTGTAATCATATACTTGATCTCTCAAAATCATTTGTCACTGAAAATATTCCTTCCCTATTTATTTTTTTGAAAATTTTAAAGATTTTTTAAAAAAAATTATTTGAGAGAGAGAGAGAGCATGAGCAAGGGGGAAGGTTGAGGGAGAGAGAGAAGCAGACTCCCCGCTGAGCAAGGAGCACAGTGCAGGACTCGATCCCAGGACCCTGGGATCATGACCTGAACAGAAGGCAGACGCCCAACCGACTGAGCCACCCAGGAGCCCCTCCTTCTTTATTGACAGAGTAAAATTCATTTTATTTTTTTAAATCATTATTGAACAAATACATTCATTATAAAGGACTAACACATACATCGTCTGTTGGGTGTTGAAAAAAGACAACTGACATTTATTGATCACTCACTATATATCCAGAATCATACTGGCAAGTGATAGATTATCTTTAAAGATAACTTCAAAGAATTTCTTCAATCTCTGCATGTACATACCACAGTCCCATCAATACATGGATACGGTATCTTCCTCTAGAATCTGAGCTAGCCTGTGGCCATTTTTTACCAATAGAATGTAGTAAAGAAGATACTCTGCAGATCTACAGTTTTCTCTCTGGTAGACTAGCAGCCTCTGCTTTAACTTTTTAGAATCTAGCTGCCATGCAAAGAAGTTCAGATCAGATGACTGAAGAGTGAGAGAACATACACAGGCAGGCCCAATCAGATACCACACATTTTATCGACTCAGCTGCAGTACTGAATATGTGATTAAAGCCATCTTAGATGTTCCAGTGTCAGCTTTGCTCCCAGCTAAATGCAGTAGTCACTAAATTGGTAAGTGACCACAACTAACATGAAATTGAGAAGAAGACCTGTCCATCTGAGTCTTTCTTATAAAATTGTGGGAAATGGGGCTCTTGGGTGGCTCAGTCAGTTAAGTGGGCAACTCTTGCCTTCAGCTCAGGTCATGATCTCAGGGTTGTGAAATTGAACCCCACATGGGGCTCTGCACTGAGCATGGAGCTTGCTTAAAAAAAAAAGAATGAAAAAATTGTGGGAAAAGGTAAATTATGGTTGTTTTAAGTAACTAAGTATTTGGTGGCTATTTACTCAGTAATACATAAATGAGACAGACATTGATACATGGAAATGGAGTGCTACATAACAGAAGTTTAAAATATGTGGTATTCGTTTAGAACCAAGTGGTTCTGGGCTAGATGGGCAATGAGGAGACTGTTGGTAGAGGCTGGAGAAGCAATAAAGTGGCTGCACTAAGAGGCCAAAGGAAAGAAAACCAGTGGTCTGTATTGATGGGAACATTAGCAAAACTGCTGATTGAGTTAGCACAAAATGTAGAAAATATATCTGACTGAGAAGGTACCTAGGCAGAATGTCTAAAGTGTCAATTGACTTTCTTTACTACATCTGATAAAATATAAGACAAGTGATGAGCTAACAAAGAAAAAAATTCAGTTTTGAAACAGAATTTAGAAGAAATATTTCCACCTGAGGACTTTCTAGTTTGCAAAATAATTTATTTTTTTCAAATCCCCAGCCTCAAAGTTAAAAATAGCCTCAGGCAAAGATCAAAATTCAGGGCACTGCCTGTAAAAAGATCAAATCAAGGGTCTTTTATAAGACCTCTTTTTAAAACCTCAGAAAGACTTCAGTTTTATCCTGTTTTCCCCCGGCATTAAAAAAATTATTCTAAGAATATTAAGGGCAATGTCCAGTAGATCCATGGCTTGCAGCCAGAAGTTGAGAAGGGCCTATCTTGAAGACATTGTGGGTATGACTTTTGTCTAATAAAATGAACTATATTTCATACAATAACTTAATACCAAGTTATTAGAAACCTGTACAAGCTTGGACTAATAGGGATTAAGACAGTTCATAATGAAAAGAGGTTTCTGACCACCAACTGTTTTAGTATCAAAAAGAAAAGCTACTCAGCAACAAGTAGTTTCTTTCTTTTCTTTTCCTTTCTTCCTTTCTTCCTTTCTTCCTTCCTTCCTTCCTTCCTTCCTTCCTTCCTTCCTTCCTTCCTTCCTTCCTTCCTTTCTTTCTTTCTTTCTTTCTTTCTTTCTTTCTCTTTCTTTTTCTTCCTTCTTTCTTTTCTTTCTTTTCTCTTTTCTTTTCTTTTCTTTTCTTTTCTTTTCTCTTTCTTTTCTTTTCTTTCTTGAGCTGGGAAGAGGAGGCAGAGAGGGAGAGAATCTCCAGAAGACTCCCTGCAGAGCACAGAGCCCGACTCAGGGCTCAATCTCACAACCGCGAGATCATGATCTGAGTCGAAACCAAGAGTTGGACGCTCAACTGACTGAGCCACCCAGGTGCCCCACACATAGTTATTTCTTATGATAAAGGAATGGCATCTCAGAGAACAAAGCTGATAGCACCGAGGATGGAGTCACCAGCCTAGGCTATCCATGGAACAGTGAATTGGTTCTCAGAGGCCAGAACTGGGTTCTATTCAGAGAACGTTTCCTGTCTGCAGACATAGATGGCTCTGAAAGCAAGCAACAGCTGGATTTCAGAAGAGCTATGGAGCAGAGACAACTGTGTGTTGCCTATTCTTCTACTCTTTAAAAGGGAGTCTCTATTTTCCTATCCCTGTCTCATGATTAGTACTAGGAGCAGATAACCAGCCTTTTAAATTCTCAGTTCTCCAGAGGAACTGGACTTGAACCCAGGAAGGATCATCCAAAGCCATTCCTGATGCAGACCAAAGGATACTGAACTTCAAGTCATAGGCTACGATGAGACGTGTTTGGAGAGGTGTTCAAGGGACTGGGTATGTTTTTCACCTGGGAGGGGCATGATTTATCATGGTAGATTTCACCAAGATTTGTTCCTACAAATTCGACACTTCCCTGTACACCCTTGCCTTTCTCACATCAAGACATATTCTAATTGTCTTAAGAGTGACCACTGGGGGACTCCTGGGGAGCTCAGTGGTTAAGCATCTGCCTTCTGCTCAGGTCATGATCCCAGAGTCCTGAGATCAAGCCTAGCTTCAGGCTCTTGCTCAGCCAGGGGAGTCTGCTTCTCCCTCTCCCACTCCCCCTGCTTGTGTTCCCTTTCTTGTTGTGTCTCTCTGTCAGATAAATAAATTAAAAAGAAAATCTTAAAAAAAAAAAAAAGTGACCATTGACCTTGTGTCTTGCTTGACCAAGGAAATACAGCAGATGTGACACTCTATGAGTAACATCCCTGGTTCTTAAAAGGTGTGGATCTTCCATTTTTGTCCTTTGGATAGTAAGTCTCCATGTAAAAAAGTTAGAATTCTTCTTCTGCAGAGGCCAGAAAGACATAAAGTTTCAGCATACTCTACTAATTCTAACAATCCTATCTGTTGTGCCAGACATGTGAGTGACGCAATTTAAGTCAACATGCTCCAGTCAACACCATATGGAGTAGAGATGATCCATTCCCACTGAGCCCTGCCCAAGTTTTGTAATCACGGGCAATAAATTGTTATTATTGTTTTAAGTCATTAAGCTTTGTGGTGGTTTGTTACACAGCAGTAGATAACAGATACAGGCATTTCATATGTAGTTTCTTTTTCCAGTCTCAACAAAATCTTCTAACTCAGTCCTTTAGATTTCAAATCACTTTCTTCTGCTAACTACGCTACTGTCCAAATGGAAATATTCCTGTGTTCAGATGATTAAGCCAATATGAAGATTTTGTACTTGAATTACCTAAAATATCACCTCATACTCCAGTTGGCTAGAGGTGTTCATGCATTCATGATGCCATTTGACCTTTAGGTTCTTGGACAGACACCTATTTGTCTAGGTTAATTTCAAGGCAGTCTATGTGGAGTCAAAAGAATTTTTTTTTTTTTTTTTTTTTTTTTTTTTTGTGGAGTCAAGAGAATTAACTATGTGACCTTTGGAGTTTTCTTCCAGCTGTATGATTATATGATTTATGCTGGTTCACCTGCTTTCATGGCAGTATCTAATGGTGTTAACCCAACATATGAAAAATCTCAACCTGCAATGCTCTTTTATAAACACCTATACTTTGAAAAATTAGGAGGCTTAAACTGTTATTTCAAGGAATACAGAAACAGGAATGGCAAAGGCATGGCAAATCAAAATACAGCAATAGGAAGCATGCTCGGTGAGTGGAACTCAAAGTTCTTAAGGACTTTGATTATTAAATTAATATGTCAGAAGCAATCAGTACATATTTGAACATAAATTACCCCATTCCCTTAGGCAAATGGGGTCACCTTCAAGTGAGATGATGGATGGGGGGAAGCGCCTGGGTGGCTCAGTCAGTTAAGCATCTACCTTCTGCTCAGGTCATGATCCCAGGGTCCTGGGACTGAGTCCCACATCAAGCTCCTCACTCAGTGGGGAGTCTGCTTCTCCTTCTGGCCCTCCTCCCTCTCATGCTCTCTCTTTCTCTCACTCTCATTCTCTCTCAAATAAGTAAAATCTTAAAAAAAAAAAAAGTGAGATGATGGGGGTACCATAGGGCGAAGTTGTACTGATTGTACTTTGTACTACAAGCCTGAAAGTGTGCTAGGCACCACTGACAGGGCCACATGATTGAAACACAATCTTTGGTCAGAAAGATATGTCTCATTATCTAGAATTTAGAGATCAGTCAAAAAAATTTTTTCCTTCTAATTCTTTAATTAAAAGTGCCTTAGCAGGGGTGCCTGGGTGGCTCAATTGGTTAAGTGACTGCCTTCAGCTCAGGTCATGATCCTGGAGTCCTGGGATCGAGTCCCGCATCGGGCTCCCTGCTCAGCAGGGAGTCTGCTTCTCCCTCTGACCATCCTCCTTCTCATGCTCTCTGTCTCTCATTCTCTCTCTCACAAATAAATAAAATCTTAAAAAAAAAAAAAATTTTTTTTAAAAGTGCCTTAGCAAAACTTCAAATACCACAAGTTTAGTTTGCTGGCTCCATCTTGGGTATTTAATGGCTAAAATGTGACATAAGAATATAATTACAATACTAGTAAGAGGATAGTATTGCAATTACTTTATTTGTATGGTGTTTCTCACATTTTCAAGGAATTCACATCTTATCCTCACCACTGCCCAATGAAAGGAGAAAAATTGAAGTTCTTTGAGAAATGAGAAAGAAGACATACAAAAATGGGGTACCTGGGTGGCTCAGTTGGTTAAGCATCTGCCTTTGGCTCAGGTCATGATGCTAGGGTCCTGGGATGGAGCCTGGAGTCAGGCTCCCTGCTCAGTGGGGAGCCTGCTTCTCCCTCTCACTCTGATCCTTCCCCTGCTTAGGTTCTCTCACTCAATCTCTCCCTCTCTCCCTGTCAATAAATAAATAAAATCTTAAAAAAAAGATATACAAAAATATTTTAATGTTTTCAGGATCATACAGCTAATTATTGAGAAATCATAAATTAAAAGATACTTGCATCATTATTCATCCTCATTACTTTATAGTTATAAATGGGATACATCCAATTACTCTAATGGATAAACTTTATAAAAATAAAAATGATTTCCATGGTATAAATATTAACTTTTTTTACAGATTATCCTACAGATTAGTCTTCAGTCCAATAATTAGAATATTTACATTTTTCTTAATTGCTAGTAAAATACACAGCTAATTTTTTCTAGCCTGATTATAGTATGCCCATGGTAAATACCACTGGCAGTCCTGGGATTACTAGAATTACACTTCTTTTAATTTATTTCTTTGTTAATAATTAAGAAAGAAAGAAGGTATTAACAATGACATTGTATTTTAAAAAGGATAAGGATGTCTAAGGAATATTCTGCTTTTAAGTTTATTGTAATAAGTTTGCAAGGGTCAGCTTCACAGGTATGCAATATGTGAAGGACCCCACACTTGGTTTAACCCCATGTTGTCACTGTCTTTGTCAATGAAGGCTGCTATAACAACATACCACAGACTGAGTAGTTTATAAACAACAGAAATTTATTTCTCACAGTTCTGGAGGCTATGACTCCAAGATCAGGGTGCCGGCATAATCAAACAAATAAAGGGTGAGGGCGTTTTCAGGGTGCTGAATTCTCATGTCCTCACAGGGAGGAAGGGGCAAGGGAGCTCTCTGGGGCCTCTTTTATAAAGGCACTAATGCCATTCACGTGGGCAGAACCCCAATTCCTTCCTAAAGGTCCCATCTCTTAATACCATTGCATTAGGCATTAACAATCTAACATGAATTTGGGGGGAACACAAACATTCAGAGCATGGCAGTCATCATATGAAATTCTAAATAATTTTGAACAAGAGTCCTGCCTTTTCATTTTGCACTGGGTACCACAAAATTATCTAGGTGGTCTGTAAAGATTGCTTATGTAGAATTTTCTAGTGAATCCTTTGCACAACTGTCAATTCATGGCCCAGACTAACAATTCTGAAGATCATTAGAATAGGAATTATTTCCCAAATATCATTTAGCTTCCTTGATAGTAAGTAGCAGAAAGTAACCTTATTGACTTGAGCATACATACAGTGATTTGTCGAAAGGATGTGGTATAAATCACAGTATTGGAGGAATCACCCAATCCTTGGTAAAGACAAGAGATAGCACAACTTCAGAGATTATAGGATCAGGGATTAGTATACCTTATTCCATAGTGCTACTCATTTCCAGCTGCCTTCCTACCCTGGGTATATCCCAAAAGATTAAAATTTCTAGCAAAGAGACACAGAGAGAGACACACAAGGAGAGTACAAATCTGATTCTCTAAATGAGGTCTATATGTTGTCTCCCCCAAATTTGTATGTTGAAACCTAATCCCCAGTGTAACAGTATTTGGAGGCAGAGCCTTTTGGAGGTAATTAGGTCATGAGGGTGGAACCCTCATGAATGAGATTAGCGTCCTTATAAAAGAGACTCTGGAGAGCTCCCGGGTCCCTTCTTTTACGTGAGGACACAGGACACCTCACCAGACAGCAAATCTGCTGCTGCCTTGATCACGGACTTCCTAGCCTGCAGAACTGTGAGAAATACATTTCTGTTGACTATAATCCACCCACTCCATGGTCTTTTGTAGAGCAACCTGAACTAAGACAATCCCTTTGACTCCAATTAAATTTCTTTGAATCATTTAAAAGTTATCTATTTCTCAATGTTCAGACTTTCTGCATCTGACTTCAACATTCTCCAGCTCCATTAGCTACATTTGACTCTGTCGACCCACACATAATTGTTTTTCAGACAGAAGAGGATTGTGTGAGAAGTGGTATCGCAGAGTGATGAAAAGTGTGGACCTATAGACAGATTGCTTATGTTTACATGTTGGCTCTGACAAGTTTCATCTTGGGCAAGTTACTTAGTCTGGTCTATTAAATTGGAACAGTAACAGTTATTCTGAAGGGCTATCATAAAGATTAAACTTGTTAATATAAGTGAAGTGCATACAAGAACAGCAACTGGGATATAATAAATGCTATATAAACATTTACTATTGTTCTGTTAATGAAGCACAGTATATAATGGTTATTCGAGGGGTGTCTGGTGTCTGTCCAGCTAGAGCACTACGGGGTTCATTTGAAGATCCAAATCATCAGAATAGTATGAATAGATTGTCACAATCAATTTTATTTCTGAGAGAATTCCATGTCACCACTTTTTTTAAACTATCATGATCAATTACAGCTAATATATATTAATTTAATCTAGTATAACAGGTAGTTTGAATTATTCTCTGAATGTTTCATTCTCTCAATCCTTCTTCCTTCAGACTTGCTAATATACAGACTTACATTATTTTTAATAGCTGTCCTTTGTAGTTCTATAAAGGCATGGGTTACTCAAGAATTCAATTTTCTAAAGCATATTGATGTAAATTTAACTCCCAGTGAAGGAAAACAGTTATTATTGCAAGTTATTAGGTTTTTTTTTCTTTACATGGAATGCCATAAAATTCTGCATATTTCTCTTGGAGAACACTGATAGTAAATTAAGAAGGAATACGGATGTTATGAATTCTGTCAATGAAAGAAAGATCTGGAAACTTGTGCCTACAACTGCTTTGAGGTAGTCCAGAGGAATCCTTAGAACGGTGTGATTTCTTTAACTACTCATTGGGTTATTTTCTTATCTAACAAATGTTCATTGAGTATTTCCTGGGTGACAGGTGATATTCTGTTCTCCAGAAATAAAATCGTTAAGCAGACAGATACATTTTCTGTTTCCATGGAACTCATATTTATAGGAGAAGGCAGATAATATGCAAATGCATGCATATGAGAATATCAAATAACGAGAAATCCCAGGGAGAATATATAGCAGTGTAATGTGACAGAGGATGAGTGGTAGTGGAGACATGGTCAGAGAAGTTCTCCCTGAGTGTCTTATCTTTCCACTGAGATCTAAACGATGAGAAGAAATCAGACGTAGGAGGCTGTGTAGGAAGAGGCCTTGACAGCAGGAAGGCCTGGTTGCAAAGGCCACAAGGCTGAGGTGAGCCTGTACTCCTCGAAGAGCTGAGAAAAGGCCTAGTGGTGGAAGCACGGTGACTGAGGGCAGAAGAGCAAAAGGGCATGAGATGGGAGGACCGTGCATGGCTTCACCATGTAGGATCACTTAACAGGTAGTAAGAAATCTGGGTTGTATTTTAAGTGTGATGAGAATTTCCTGAAGAGCTTTAAGTAGGTTTGTAGTACTTCTTTACTGACATTTAAAAAAATTATTTTGGCTTTTAGAATAATGGATTTTTGTGGCTGGATTATAAAATTACAAAATTGTCAAAAAAAAAAAAAAAAAAAAAAACATACACAACCCTGTTGGCAAATCCTTCTGACCGCAAGAAGGACTTAGTAAATCTATAGTTCCTACTTCTTCCCTCTAGGATTTTCAAATTTGGCCACGTAAGTCTTAGTACTAGGTGAAATGTCCACTAACAAAACTATGGTTACTTATTTTTTTGTTATTATTTAATGACAAAATGCTTTATTTAGGAAGTAACTTTTCAGAAATAAATGGTAATACAATGTAATATATTCATAAAGAATATTAGTACTTTCAAAGTAGTATCCTTGCTTACACATCTATTATATACAAGACATCAAATCAAAATCAGTGGAAGGAAAACATCAAATTATTGCCTCTCCCCTCAGAAAACATGCGATTTATTAGAAAAATAATATGTTTATGAATAAGTTATTACATCATGGAGATGTGCAAGAAGAGCCTTAAAGTATCACAAATTTCTCTGTGGTTCAGAATGACAAGATGATATTTTTGTTTGGCAGGGGAGAGAAAAAGCAAGAAGTAGTGAAAATTAACAGGAACTCCAGAAGAAACAGTGAATTAAAAGCTGACAGAAATTGATCTAAGAGCACAAACAGTTAAGTTATAATATTCAATAAATATATGTCAGAGTATCATTGAAAAAAATATTTAGAGTAAATAATCTAAATTTTGTTTTGTTTTAAATCAGGTTCCAGTACTAATTATAAAAGTTATTGTATTTCTCTGATTTCACTTTCTTTCTTATTGAAACAGAGTAGTTGGCCATGCCAAATACCAGGTGGCTTTTTTTTTTTTTTTAATTCTGAAACTTGTTATCAAGTAAGTATGCTCCCTTCCAACTATCTTCAGACAGCAGCCAACTCAGAGTGACCTTTTCAAAATGCAAATCTTATCAGGCCAACTTCTAACTTAAAATATTTTGATCACGTTCCCTTTCATGTAACATAAGAGAACAGGGCTCAGCTTGGTATGTTCCTTTCTACTTTTCGAGCTCTATCTTGAACCACATTCCCCTAGCTTTCTCTAATTCAGACCAAATGCCTTTCAATCACTAATATTCATATCATTCTTCCCTTGACAGCTGTTCCTGGGATACTTTTTTCTCCTGTCTTGCCTTAACTCCTAAGGCTCATTAATTCCTTGCTCATAATTTATATCAAACCCTCTTTTATAAGCTGTGGTAACATTATGTCACTTTCAAGCATGACACTTATTATAGTTGCAATTTTTCAATTAGTTTTATGGAACTAACCTCTATGTATTCTACCAGACTGAGGGTCCAGGAAGGTAATATCTATGTCTATGTTTGTGCTCTGTGGTATTCCAGCACCTTAGTTGTACCTAATTAGTGTGTATTGAATGGATGAATCAATGAATCAATGAGTAGAGAGATTAATGCTGACAGGGAAAATGGAAAGAATGGATATAAAGTATATTTATGATAGTGTCCTCTTCCTGATAGACTAATTCTCCATAACTGTCTGATTAACTAATGGTTTTCTTCAGCTTTCCTACAACCAACAAAGCAGAAATGAGTAAGAATTTGAAACTGCTATCAAAAATAACATCATCATCAAGCACTGGATGTTTGTATTTAAGTGAGGAGTCACTAAATTCTACACCTGAAACTAATATTACACTGTATGTCAGCTAACTGCAATTTAATAAAAACTTGAAAAAAAGAAAGAATATCCTCATCCTGATAATCATTATTATCAAAAATCATTTTCTTTATCATTATCATCACTGTGATCATTGTGATCATTGCCATCATCAACATCATCGCTATAAGAATTACCAATACACCTCTGTTCAGTACTTTAGCAGAATGGAAACTAAAAGTATATATACATATAGAGTCAAGCATATTTTTCATGAATAAATAGGACTGATGATCAGATGAAGGGGAAGAAAGTGCAAACCTGTAGAAAGTATTCATGGTTTGAGGTATAATGTGAAAATTTAGCTTTGAAAGGAAGCAATAAAATTTGCATTTTTGAAATTATACCTAGTTTGACACCCTCTAGGCCAGGACAAAGAACAGATGCTGTCAATACAAAATGCAGCACTTATGTAATATTTTGACATACTTGAGTGAATGTAAGTGTTTTTCTCAGAGATCTTTTCCTTGCAGGCAATCACTTTTTAACAGTCGTCCTTCTTTTGCAATACATGACCCTCATCACCTTAGAATTTAACAAAATATCACTGCACAATGCTCCTTTTTCAATCTGAATTTGTATCCCAGGTATAAGAAATATTATCTGTCTACAGAACACTTCCTCCCAAATTGAATACAAATGCACACCAAACCTATGACAGATTATTATGGACACCTTTATTGCCCTTTGCAGAAAAAATAATTGGGATTTCAATTTTGGGAAAAAAAAAAAAAGCAGCACCTAGTCAAAATATTACCTGAGATAGTTAAACTTGTATTACATAATATGTTTTTGACTATAATATTAGAGAACAATAGAGCAAGCAGAGTATCATGCATGCATTTTTTATAATATATAATTGAAATTCAAAATATTTGTTGGATGAATAAATGAATCTACTCTACAAGACAATAAATCAATTTCTACAGTTTTTGTTAGTGATTAAGGTATTTTTCTTTCTAAAAACAATTTGGTTTGAGGTATATTCACAAAAAGGAAACTTGTTTCATCTTGTAACGTATTACACGTTTTTTTTCCAAGGAAAAGAGTGGTATGTGCATAATTACTTCCTTACTAACTTCCTAAATATGATTTCTCTCAGCATTCAATTGTTTCAATCCAGTATTCAAAACATGAGTGAAAAATTCCAATTTGACATCTAACTCTTAAATCACTAGCAGGTAACTTGAAGGAAATCAATACATGTCTAATTTTCAGTTATTTTCTAACAATAGTGATCCTCTTATGTATTGTAATTAAAAATGGACAGATGAGTATGAAGCCAAAAAATTCCCTTCTGATTTTTAGATAGTTCTTTTAGCTGACATCATAAGGAAATAAAACTTTTTACTTATAAAAATAATTAAATTTGAAGCAATTTAAACATATGAAGTGCACAATATAAATAAAAAAACATTTTCTCTACTCCTACATTAAGGCTGTTGTCATCTGTCTCATTTATTCACTTATGGATGGGAGTCTCTGAGAAATTTAAGACTGACTATGTCTTAAAAATATGGGTGGGTACATTAGGATGGGTGTATATTTTGGAATCTGATAATACTCAACTCAAAACTTTCAAAACTCATTCTGTTTGAATACCCAAAAAGTAGTCTTTTAATTCCATTCTCCTCATTATTTCCTTCATTTTGTCCAAATATTTCCCCCTTCCACATCTTACTAGAATTGAAGGTAAAACACTGAAAATCCACTATCTCAAGATATTCTTGTGAGATTTTGGCCCCATTTTTTGAGATATAACCTTCATCTGAAAGCTTGTAAAATACTGATAATTCAAAAAATTATCTAACTGGTGACTTTCTAAGTGAAAATTAAAACCTGACCTTGGCTTTCCCTAGAAATAGCAATCTTTCATTATGTACACCGATCTAGATCAATCTCCACTCTATAAATATTAGAGATGGGGTTAAAATCTAACTTCCCAATTTCCTTTCACTTATCTATGCTGTGTCTGTGTATGAATCTTGATGAATGAATACAGTTGATAATCAAGGCCAAGTAGTTTCCTAAATATAAGTCAGTGTCAGGATATGGCGGCCATTTACAATTCCATTTGGCCACTCAGATATCGAAGCCCCTTCCAGTTTTGTGGAAATCCCCAGCCATGTGAAATACAGTGTCCCTCTTCCAACAGAAGCTATAACGCTAGAATTCTGTCTCACCAATCCCCTCCTGCACCTAGAACATGAACAAATACTTGGCCTTAACCAATCAGTTGTACCTAGCCCAGACCTGGAGTTGTAAGCCTGAGATTCAGATTTGCAGGGAAAATGTGAGTACTCTGCTGGCAACGAGGAGAGAAACAGTAGTAAATATATTCAGTTTCCAGAGGCAGTGGGGTATGAGCATATTGAGAAGGGTCCCATGACATTAATAAAAAAATTGGGGGAAAAAAAAACAAGCAAGCAAAGAACTGAGGCAGCGATTAACCCTAGGAGAAACAAAATGTTGTATTAGAAAGAAGTCATGTTTATGGTTCACTATATGGTGCAGAAACAACAACCATGTAATCCTAAAAACGCATTCATGAAAAATATGGATTTCAGTAAAAATTAGGATGTAGTTATATTACAAAGATGAGGAGAAAGGAAGTGGTAGAAGGTAGGAAAAGCTAGAGATTCACTTTCCAAATTTGGAGGTCAATATATGTATTAGGATTTTCCAGGAAAACAGAACAAACAGGATGTGTATACACGTACATAAATAGATAAAGAGAAATGGGGGTGGTGGAGAGAGAAAGAGATGAATTTGAAGGAATTAGCTCACATAAATGTTGAAGTTTGGCAAGCCCAAAATTTGTAGGGTAGGCCAGCAAGCTAGAGACCCAGGGAAGAGCTACAGATCAAAGGCCTTCAACTGATAGAAAGAAACCCACCCATATCATGGAGAATGATCTGCTTTACTCAAAATCTATTGCTTTAAATGTTAACCTCGTCTAACAAATGTTTCACAGAAACATCTAGAATAACATTTGACCAAATATAAGGGTACCAAGGCCTAACCAAGTTGATGCATAAAAGTAACCATCACAATATGTAATATCTAAACCTGAAAAATCAAGAAGTAGCATGGGGCAGTGGGATTAAAAATAGGGAATGGTGAAATAGAGGACTGCACTTTTCTTTTTTTTTTTTTTTTAAAGATTTTATTTATTTATTTGAGAGAGAGAATGAGATAGAGAGCATGAGAGGGGGGAGGGTCAGAGAGAGAGGCAGACTCCCTGCCGAGCAGGGAGCCCAATGTGGGACTCGATCCCAGGACTCCAGGATCATGACCTGAGCCGAAGGCAGTCGCTTAACCAACTGAGCCACCCAGGCGCCCAGGACTGCACTTTTCTCATTGTCAGTCTGATCAGTTTTACTGTTTGGCTCTTTAATCTACATGAAAAAATTACTTGAATAAAAACAACAACTAAGAAAACAGTGATTTTAATAAAATTTAAAAAACTCATGTGCTCACCAACAATATTTCAGTTGCATATTGTATTCTCCTAAGAAAAATATCTAATAATGGCAAAGAATTCATAAAACCATCTGTCCACTCAGGAAGGTAGGAATAGTAAAGCTGTGGCATACACAAGTTTACATAAAGGTCTTGGCCAATGAAAGGATCAATAAATCATTCTTGGTTGCAAAAATAAATATACATATGTTTCCAATAATAACTTTATTTTTTAAAAGATTTTATTTATTTATTTGACAGAGAGACACAGTGAGAGAGGGAACACAAGCAGGGGAGAGTGGGAGAGGGAGAAGCAAACTTCCCGTGGAGCAGGGAGCCTGATGTGGGGCTCGATCCCAGGACCCTGATCTGAGCTGAAGGCAGACACTTAAGGACTGAGCCACCCAGGCGTCCCTCCAATAATAACTTTTAAGTCATCACCAAAACCACATCCCAAATCATCCACAATTGTTATTATTACCACAAAGGTTTTCTTCAGTAAGATGTTGGTAATGCAGTCTTGACTTCATCCCCCAGAACCTCTAACTTCAAAAAAGTTATGGAATTTTTCAGTATAATGATAAATATATTCTATGACTATGTCACATATGATGAGAATACTCTATTTTGCCTCAAAGTCTAATGATTCTTTTTAGTGCCATTCAAAGATACTCATGTAAGAGTGAAAGCAGACATTCATTAAAAGATAGATGATAGATGATGATGATGATGATGATGATAGATAGGCACATAGATAGATAGATAGATAGATAGATAGATAGATAGATAGATAGATAG
>NW_023270418.1:17266383-17283804 GCF_011800145.1 Mirounga leonina | reverse complement strand
TAGATAGATAGATAGATAGATAGATAGATAGATAGATAGATAGATAGCTAATAGCATTCCATTATAAGCCCCAACTACCTCCTCTGAAATCCTTTCTACAATAGAGTCTCTGTATTAGACCCAAACTGATAAAAAATCCATATGAATTCCCCATATCTGACATTTGTCTGAAATTGCTCCTTATTCACCTTAGTTGCTGGTGCTATCTCCTTCTCAAACAGCAACAAAAACTTCTTTCAAGTCTCATTCCTTCCTTTTTGCTCAACATTCTTTAAAAAACAAATCATTACTTCTCTTGGTGAACAAGTTTATTTCAGAATAAGTTTTTCTTGATAGTTCGTTATAAATGTTGGCTCTATGTTCTAGCTATCTATGCTATTTTCTGCACCATTTTGTAAATGGCATATAAACTTTACAAGTTACCGCATATAAAATAATTTTCATGGGGCGCCTGTGTGGCTCAGTTGGTTAAGCATCTGCCTTCGGCTCAGGTCATGATTCCAGCATCATGGGATTGAGCTCCGCGTTGGGCTCCCTGCTCAGTGGGGAGACTGCTTCTCTCTCTCCTTCTTCCACTCCCCTGCTAGTGCTCTCTCACTCGTCTCTCTCTCTCTTAAATACATACATACATACAAAATAAATAATGTCTTAACATCCAAACTGATTGATAAACAGGAAGTACTTTCCAACATTATATATCTTAAAACAAGACTAAGTCATATACAGGCATTTTTGTGTATGTTTTCAGTTCTCTTTTTTGATATAAGCTTGAGGTTTCATATTGATGGATAATATATGATAATATTTTTCATTTAAGATAACAAAAATATGCTCTAAGTTAGCAATTTGGCCTAGAAATTCTGATTTTGTGTGATAGATTTGTATAAAATTTAAATATCTTTCCTACAAATCAGCAATAGCTTATTTGAAAATACAATATTCAATAAAATGGCCATAAAAGCCACAAACAGAACAGGGCTTCTAGAAGTAAAACTAATATCAAGTATGCAAGACCTTTACAGAGAAAATTTTATAAGACATTTTTGAATGGTACAAATGAGAACCTAAACAAATTGGATATACTATGTTTATAAATGGAAAGAGTCAATACTATAGGGTATATTTTCCCAAATATATTTTTAAACTCCTTGTATTATAATCAATTTCCAATAGTACTTTTTTTTTTGAAATTTGACTTTATAAGGTTATGAAAACATAAAGAATCAAAGCAATGAAAAATTATTTTGGAATAAGATCTTTATAATTATTAAATATCAATTTCATTTTAAATCTACAGTAATTGGGGCACCTGGGTGGTTCATTGGTTAAGAGACTCAGGTCATTAACCCAGTGTCCTGGGATTGAGCCCCACATCAGGCTCCCTGCTTAGTGGAGAGCCTGCTTCTCCCTCTCCCTCCCCTGCTGCTCTTCCTACTTGTGCTCTCTCTCTGCGTGTCAAATAAATAAATAAATAAAATATTTTTCTAAAAAAATCTACAGTAATTAAGTCAACAAATATTAGTGTCAAAACAGATAAATAAACCATTTTGGTGGAGAGTTCAAGAACAAATCCACTAACATTTTGAAATTAGATATATAGCAGATTCAGAGGTATAGGTAAACTATTCAATAAATGGTACTATGAGAAACAGTCTTTTGAAATAAATGTATTTAATCCTACTTCAACTTACACACAAACCAACAGTCTGGAGAATTTATGCCTAAATACAAAATAAATATGCTTTAAAACATTTATAAATACATACACACACACATGTGTATATATGCTCATAAATGGGAAGATATATATGTACATAAATGTGTATGCATGTTTATATATATCAGATTTTTAAATGAATACAATGTGGGGAAATGTATACAGAAGCAAGATGTATAAAGGGAAGTATTTTCTATATTAAAGTTAGAAACTGACTTTCTCATACAAAATCACAATATATATAAGTCTTATAAATATACACTGAAAAGACATACAGCTCATCTTCAGTGGACAAAGATTATAACCAGGAAATTCATAAACCAAGTAAATCATCTAGAGAATAAAGATTAGAAAAAAAAAAAGTTTAACCGCGCTAGTAATCAAAGGGAGAAAACTGAGAAAAAAATAGAATATTATTTCATATCTATTAGCTCAGCACCAATTAAAAGTCTGACAACATTGGGGTGCTTGGGTGGCTCAGTTGTTTAAGCGACTGCCTTTGGCTCAGGTCATGATCCTGGAGTCCCTGGGTCGAGTCCCGCATGGGGCTCCCTGCTCGGCAGGGAGTCTGCTTCTCCCTCTGACCCTCCCCCTCTCATGTGCTCTCTCTCAAATAAATAAATAAAATCTTTAAAAAAAAAAAGTCTGACAACATTAAATGTTGACAAGGAAGTATAGTAAGGAGAACGCTCTTAAGCTACATGAGGGGAATGTAAATTTTCCAGACACTTTATAAAGTGATGTGGCAATATCTATTAAAGTCAAATATCTACTTTGTATCAATTCAGAATTGTGGTACCCTATGCAAGAGAGTTCATTTTTCTTTTATGGAAATAAGTATGGGGGCTGATAGTCCAAAAAGGCTACATGGTCATCAGGCCCCCAGCTTCCTTCTATTGTTGGCCTGGCTCAGACATGCAATAAAAGTAGAAAAACTTGCATGATAATGACATTTATGATCATTAATAAAAGGAAAGGAGAAAGAATGGACAAGAATGGGCCAGTTAACAAGTTCCAAGCAGGAACTTAACACTATCTTTCATGTTATATTTCTCAAGGGAAAAAAAAAAAAAAAGAGGCAAATGATTAAGTTGTGATGAAGTTGAATAGGTTGGTACTGGGGTGTTTGTTATGTTAATCTCTGTAATTTTCTTGACTTTAAAAATATTTCAGAGAAAATATATTTTAAGGGCGCCTGGGTGGCTCAAGTCTTAATCTCATGGTGGTGAGTTCTCCCATTTCTGAGATTTGTAACATTCAAGAGGAACTGAAAAGTCACAAAATTAGGGCCCTGAAATTTATGGCGAAATGATCTGACATCCTGAATTGACACTTTAAAACTGTCATTCTCCAAATATTTTTTTTTCTAATAAATATGTTTAGGAAATATTTTGTGAATATAATTTAAGAAGACATATGAAGAGAATTACTCATTCTCACACTATTTTATATGTGGGTATTTTGGTGGCAAACCAGACTTAATTTCATTCTGTTTGGTGTCCACTTTATAGATATGTAAAATATTATCTTTACCAGGAAGTTTCGATTAATAACCCTTTTAGACCTTTGTAATGAAAATGTAATGCTGGCAGTGACGGCAGTTTGTTTCCTCTTTGTGCTAGAATTCAGGGTTTGCTGCTAGGAGCTTTGCCTTGAGCATAATTGTCCAGCCCCGTTACTCATTTTTAAAATAACCCAATATCTATTTCATCTTTCTTTTCAGTTCTATAAACCAGAGTCAACTTTTGTGGGGAAAGGATGAGGTAGAAATATGGTTGCTGCTAAAGTAAAGTTAATGAGAGTTATAAGGAACAGCTTGAAACAGAGTCAGTATGTACACCACCAAGGGAGCTGGAATTTGGAAGAAGAAACACACCAAGCCCAAAGTAGTAAAAGTCAATGGAGGAGTGCTTTTTGGGCTCACGCTCATCTATTTATGGGGGGAGTGCAGGATAATGGGAAAAGCAGAGATTTTGAAAACATAATGGCTTGAATCCTAGGTACCTCTGACTCAATCTGTTCTGAAGGCAAGAGGCTTCTCACACACTTTACACATGCACGGAAGACATTATTAGGAGGACTACAGCTCTCAGTCATGGACAACGTAAATCTTTATTTCCTCCATGTGGTGGAGAGTACTCCATTGTGCAGGGGGGTAGGTGCACCCTTCATGCATTCATGTAGGGGGTGTGTGTTCTCTACTGGCTGTCAGTGTGATAGGTTATTATCACTATTTGATTGAGACCCTACCTGGATCAAGGTTGACTTTAAAATGAACAGCTATAAATGCTTGCAAAATTAATAGAAATTTCTTGCTTCATGCCCAGGTACATTTTGTAATACATTCCATTCAATTGAGACAACTCTCCTTATAACAGGTTTCTATTAATCCTATAGTGAATGATAGGTATTTTTGCTGTTATAATGTACTGGTATTTTATCTTTTAATATCCTTTTAAAATTTCCAGATAGTATTAAGGGAAGAAATAAAACATGAAAAAAAAAAAAAAAAAACATTGCAAAATCTGCTACCTGGATGATCTTGAGAAAGATACTAAATCAACCTGAATTTCAGTTTTGTCAACTGTAAAATAAAGGGATTAGATGAAAGGAACACAAATATTCCTTCCAACTAAGATTCCGGTTCTATGAACACAGATTGATTTTTTTTTTTGGCCAGGGTAGTATTGAAATAAATATTTTGATCATTATAAACTGAATAAAATTTCCCATTTCTGAGATTTGTAACATTAAAGAGGAACTGAAAAGTCACAAAATTAGGGCCCTGAAATTTATGGTGAAATGATCTGACACCCAGAATTGACACTTTATAACTGTCGTTCTCCAAATATTTTTTTTCTAACAAGTATGTTTAGGAAATACCTTGTGAATATAATTTAAGAAGACATATGAAGAGAATTACTCATTTTCACACTATTTTATATGTGGATATTTTGGTGGCAAACCAGACTTAATTTCATTCTGTTTGGTGTCTAGAGATACGTAAAATATTATCTTTACCAGGAAGTTTCAATTAATAACCCTATTTAGACCTTTGTAATGAAAAAAATAATCCACTAGACTTTGCGGGGGTCCGGGGAACTGTACAATTAAACTTATTTAGTCGTAATACCTGTCTGGTATTATGATATAAAAATGATTTAAGATTTTGCTATGCAGGAAGAATGAGTTAAATTGTATTAAACACCTTCATTTTAACAGGGACTCTTCCAAGGGCAAGGGCGTCATATGCATTATTCTAGTTTTCTCTTTCACATATCGGTGTGGTATCTACGATGCCTATTTTACAGACTAGAAAGCTGAGGTTCTGAGTACATAATCAAGGAATACTTGAAATAGATTTTCAAGGTGACAACACACATTATTATTTCATCTTAACCACCCTTTTTAGTTAGAGACCACTCCCTTCCTGTCACTGATTAGAATAATGGTATTTACTACAATAATTTGCACAAGGTTACTGAACTTGTAAACAACAGAAGAGAGTGGAAAGCGAATTCTGTTTATACTCCACATCTTGCCCCACCAAATCTTACTCCACCGTGCTTTAAAACCATTGACTTTCTATTTTCCCCTTACATCTCTGTATTTTACAAGACTGGTGAATAGGAGAGATGAGTAAGCCATTACAGGTATACATGATTGTATGTATGTATACATGTATTTATGTAAGTATTAAAAGACTTGGAGGAATCCCACTGTAAGAAGTATAAGGTAAGTTTCCTGCCATCAAAAGAGCTTAGACTCTAGACAAGGAGAGTATTCATGCATTTATACAAAATGCAAGAGGGTGACAATTTGAAACAAATGAGTAATTCAGAAAAGACATGCTACCATAATTTTGCACACACTACAGGAGCATCAGAACCTCATTGGTTCACTCTAGATACACAAAGAGGGAGCCTAGAGTCTGACCAGTCGATAATCTTTAGTGAGTCACACGCTATTTGGACTCTGTTCTAAAGAAGCAAAAAGGCCATGAATGAGAGGCAAGTTTAAGATCAGCTTAGCAGCTGAATATTAGTTGTTAAGGAGATAATATAGGATATAGGGCGAAAGCCCATAACAGGAGTCAGAGAACCAATGATGCAAGTCTGGGCTCAGTTGAGAAGGAGGAAAACTCTAAGAATCGTTGACTTAGAAAATTCCAGAGAGAGAGGTTGAGAATAGAAGCCAAGGGAGCATTGTAAGTGGTTCAGAATCAAAGATGCCAAATTCATGCTTCAATCTAAGAGCTAAGGATTTGGAGCTCATAAAGAAGCCAGGAACCACTGAAGATTTTTTGTGAAGCAGGGTCATCTTTAAAGAGTAGTTTTTAAGGACCTTATGGGAGTTCATATATTTTGTTAGTTTTCATTCTGTGATTTAAAAATTGTCAGCACAGGAAAACACTGCAGGGGACATTATGATCATTTTGTAACAGAAGAAAAACATAAGTGGTCTTTCCTTATGTCTGGAGGCGTATAATAGTAAACTATTCTCTAGGGGGCGCCTGGGTGGCTCAGTCGTTAAGCGTCTGCCTTCGGCTCAGGTCATGATCCCAGGGTCCTGGGATCGAGTCCCACATCGGGCTCCCTGCTCTGCAGGAAGCCTGCTTCTCCCTCTCCCACTCCCCCTGCTTGTGTTCCTGCTCTCGCTGTCTCTCTCTGTCAAATAAATAAAATCTTTAAAAAAAAAAAAACTATTCTCTAGGAATGGGGGCAGCATAGGTGCAGGTAAATTCCTTTCCCGGTTATGCCACAGAGACCATATAACCAGAGACTGAAACCTACATGCATAGATGAAGTAATCTAGTCTGTAAGTGTGTGGGGGTATACTTTGCAAAAATTATTACGAAATGTTTCAACTTAATAGCCTTTATTTTATTTTATTTTATTTTATTTTATTTTATTTTATTTTCAAGATTTTATTTATTTATTTGTCAGAGAGAGAGAGCACAAGCAGGGGCAGCTGCAGGTAGAACAGGCAGAGGGAGAAGCAGGCTCCCCGCTGAGCAAGAAGTCTGACAGAGGACTCGATCCAAGGACCCTGGGATCATGCCCTGAGGTGAAGGCAGACGCTTAACCACTGAGCCACCCAGGCATCCCCAACTTAATAGCCTTTAAAGAGACATGTTTTCTCCAATTCTCCTTTGACCTCTCTCCCCACCCACCTTTTCTATACATTTATATCTGTCTGTCTATATCACACAAATATTTACATTGACCAGTAGGTCAACATATATTTTAATTCATTCACTTATTTTCCCTACTAGGCAGTGTAAGTATTTGAGTTAGCAACTCGTATAGACTATAAAACATTGCCTTCAATAGTATTAGGTGAAGAAGGTCTGAGAACATAGTTGGTCAATATCAGGAAATCAATAATTCACTTATAAAATAAAACTCAAGTATTAAGATTGCAGAAGAATTGGATACTGGACAAAGATTAGGTTTTATTTTCAAAATTTTCTGCTTGAAGAGGCTATACATACAAAGATTTTTATATTGGAAATTGAAATCATAAACCTAGAGGAAGTTTGAACATTTTTGGACAAAGTCAGCTTCCATAATAACCAGCACATCTTTGGGCGCCTGGGTGGCTCAGTCGGTTATGTGTCTAACTCTTGATTTCAGCTCAGGTCATGATCTCAGGGTTGTGAGTTAGAGCCCTGCATCCAGCTCCATGCTTGGCATGGAGCGTGCTTAAGACTCTCTCTCTCCCGTGGGACACCTGGATGGCTCCATTGTTAAGTGCCTGCCTTTGGCTCCAGTAGTTACCCCAGGGTCCTGGGATTGAGCCCCGCATCCAGGCTCCTTGCTTGGTGAGCCTGCTTCTCCCTCTCCCACGCTCTCTGCTTGTGTTCCCACGGGACTCTTGCTGTGTCTCTCTCTGTCAAAGAAATAAATCAAATCTTAAAAAAAAAAAATTCTCTCTCTCCCTCTGCCTCTGCTCCTCCCCTGTGCCTCAGTTACCCACGCCCCACTCCTGCATTCACTCTCTCTCTCTCTCAAAAAAAAAAGGAATACATCTTTTTGGCTGGTTGAAGTCATTGAAATCTAAATGTCTTCATTTTTTTTTTTAAGATTTTATTTATTTATTTGACAGAGAGAGACACAGCGAGAGAGGGAACACAAGCAGGGGGAGCGGGAGAGGGAGAAGCAGGCTTCCCGCAGAGCAGGGAGCCCCATGAGGGGCTCGATCCCAGGACCTTGGGATCATGACCTGAGCCAAAGGCAGACGCCCAACGACTGAGCCATCCAGGCGCCCCTAAATGTCTTCATTTAAATACATTCCTCTTTCTAAAAAGAATTCAGAAGGAATTCTGTTTAGCTAATAATCTTTTATAAAGGCTTGTCTGGTATGAATATTTTTTTATTATTTTTTTAATTTTACTTATTTATTTGACAGAGACACAGCGAGAGAGGGAACACAAGCAGGGGGAGTGGGAGAGGGAGAAGCAGGCTTCCGTGGAGCAGGGAGCTGGATGCAGAACTTGATTTCAGGACCCTGGGATCATGACCTGAGCCGAAGGTAGATGCCCAACGACTGAGCCACCCAGGCACGCTCTAGTATGAATATTTCAGTTGAAATACTTAGAAATATTCAGAAATAGATATGGTATATGTCAACTACATCTGTTCAATCTGGAATAAATAAATATATGTATATGCACACACATACGTAAATAACATATATACATACAAACGCAAATATCATTTCTCAAGTGGCATAGATTAAAAAGTAAGAATCCATTGAAGAAATGACAAGTTTTCCCAGGTGAGATTCTGTCAAAAGTAAATGATAGAGGGCAATGTAAGAGAGAGAACAAAAAACATAGGCAACCTTACAAACCATCTTACTTGAAATTTATGATACTCCATATATGCATAATTTTTTCTCTAGCAAGCTTTAGAAAACATTGTACATTGTGCTCATTATGACTATTTATAGCAATATTTATAAAGATTTATTGCCCATGGGTGAATATTACAGAGATAATTAATTTACTGTGTAAATAAAAGAAGGGAGGAGTGAAGGAACATATATTTTATGCAAGGCATTTGAAACTTCAGGGTTAATTTTATAATTGAGATTCAGATATGTTAAGTCAATGTTCAAGGTGTGCATGCTAATAAGTGGCAGAATTATTATTAACACTTAAGTTCCTGGCCTACATACCAACTTATTTTCCCATGTATTAAATTACCTACCAGTTTTAGGCCTAACACACAAAAACAGACTTTTGAAAATTGTAATTTCGAAATGATAAATGTCCATTTTTTGGAAAATAAGAAAATAAGGAATTCCAATAGAAACAAAACAAATATTACCAATATATCTGTTACTTGTTATATGCAGTTTCTACTCTGCCATTTCTATGCATATTCTTATTTACTTTTACTAACTTAGAATCATTCTATATATACCTGTTTACAACATACTTTCTCCCTTTTGTGGACATTTACACTTGGCTATATTATCCTACCTACATCATTATTTTAATGGATTCATAAAAAGATTTATTTATTGAACTAATTACCTATTGTTGGGTATTTGTCATTCCTAACTTTTATTATCAACAGTGCTATGATGTACATGCTTTCAGCCGCCATTGTGTGCATATCTCTAGTTTCTTGTAATAAATTCACAGAAAGACATTTGTTCATTTGAAAGAATATATATTCCACAATTTACTGATATGTTCCTAAATTGCCTTCCCAAAGTTTTTACGTATTTAGATTCTCAGAAACAGGATATGAAAGCACCCATGTACCCATCCATATTATTGCTAAAACTAGATTTAAAAAAACTTCACATAAAAAAAAGCTTTGCCAGTCTTATGTGAAAAAAATACTACTTCAGAGATTTAATTGTCATTTCTTTGATTATTGGTGATGTTGGGAATGCTTTCATTGGCTTACTGGGTTGTTTTTTTGTTTGTTTGTTTTTTGTATATCTTCTTTTATAATAGACTAATTTATTTGTGTCTATTTATTGGGGTTTTCAGCTTCTTTTTTAAAAAAAGAGCTTTCAGGGGCTCCTGGGTGGCTCAGTCGGTGAATCGGCTGCCTTTGGCTCAGGTCATGATCCCACGGTCCTGGGATCGAGCCCCACATCGGGCTCCCTGCTCTGCGAGGAGCCTGCTTCTCCCTCTCCCTCTGCCTGCCTCTCTGCGTACTTGTGCTATCTCTCTGTCAAATAAATAAATAAAATCTTTTAAAAAAAATAAAATAAATAAAAAATAAAAAAAGAGCTTTCGTATATGAAAAACCTTTTCCATGTATGTTTGCCTCCTCCTTCAGTTTTGGGTTTTTATCTTTGTAATTAATTTTACAATCAGATGATTTATATTTAATGTAGTCAACTTGCAAATACTTTGAACTCTTCATGTATGTTTGGAAAAGACTTCATCACAATTTAATTAAATCTCAATCTCTTTCTGTATTTTCTAGTTCTTTAATGTTTGTGTTTTTATATTGAAATATTTAGCAGAGATTTGTTTTGTCATGAGATATTTTTTCTTTTTCCCCCTAATATGGTTAGGCAATGATCCCAGTTGTCAAGACTGGTTTAGTGTTCACCATACAGTATTTTGTTTATCTTATGTTTATTTTATATCACTTGTGTTAAGAAGCCTGTGACTCAGCTACATTTATGTACTTTTTCTCTTATACACAATCACTAAGTAATCTGTCCTAGGCCTTTCTTAAATGAGAGAAGGATCTCAGATTAAAAAGGAACAAATAAGGCTAATGCTAATAGTCCTAATAAGATGTACACATGCCGTGTCCATATTATGAAATAGGTCTGTTCTAAACTCAGTGAACATGTAACTACAGGTCCCTAAATGATCTCATGAGGTAAATGGTATTAATATCCTGACTGATGCATTAAATCACAATATTGAGAAAACAAAGTTAGAAACTAATAGAAGTTTCAAACCCAGGCAGGCTGATGCTAGTGAATAGGCTATTGATCATTTCCCTATACGTGCCTATAAATAAAGATAGAAGGAGAACGGGAAAAGACTACAAGGGGTGGGAGAAGGGGCATAAACTCAATGAGTGCACAAAAACAGAACATATCCTTTCAGTTATGTTTTGTTGTTTTATTTATTTTCCTTTTACAGACTTTGAGAGACAAACACTAGGAGTGAGTAACATGAAAAAGGGAAGCATTCTCCAAAACAGGGAAGAATTGTAAAGTATTGGTGGTCTTATTTCCCCATAGGTGCATAAATGTATAATGATTGGGGAGATATTAAATTAAATTAAATTATTAAATTATTTCCCTAAAGATCGCAATAGATATTTCAATGCATCAGCGCCAGATGGACAGTAACGAGAGAGGTGCTAATCAGTCCCACCACAGTGTTGCCCAAGCCCATTTCTATTTTACAGCAAGAATATTCATACATACTTTACTACAAATTATAAGCTGTGACACAGAAAAGAAAGTCCGTAGTTAATGCAAAATTCTCAGATCAAGACATGCTTATATATATATATAAATATATATAATACAACATAAACACACAGACTTTTATGTATATATGGGTACATACACACCACACATACACACGTGCAGATGCATACACACATAGTTCATATCTAAGATTTCAAAATATTATTGAGAAACTGCTGGTAAAATGATGTTTCTATTTTACCATTGCCTTTGAGTAACTAAATAATTTCCTAAAGAGAGGGAAATTCTCTGTGGTAAAGCAATTCAAAACATTAAAAAGCAAAGGAAATGCAAGAGTGCAACATTAAGATTTTCAAGGTAGGAATAAAGAGGGGGTTCAGAAGGAAGGTAGGCAAATGAAATTTTGATATGCCTTACTTCTCAGGATGGCAACTCACTGAGTTAATTGTATCATTGGCATTGATTTCTAATTTATCATTTTAGTTTATAAATCCCTAGTGGTACCAAACCCCCTTTCAAACCCATATACACATACTAATAAGTGGAAGAGGCACTTTATACGTCTGCCTTTATATTCCGTGATGTGGGCATCACCCAAGTTTTTCCAGTGTTGGAAAAGTGCATACAATATTCTAAAAGATTTTCACTTTGCTTCACTCCAGGTATCGAAAGATACAAAAGATATTTGCAGAAGGATTCAGAGTATCTGAGCTCTTTAGATATTTTCTTTTCTGCCGTTTGTTTTAAATTCAGGTCAGAAAAGCTAGTGTAATATTGGAATTGAAAAGAGCAACAGTGTTTTGACATCGTAGATCTTGGCATAAACCTTGCCTCACTCACAGTATGAGATGTCATGAAACTCAACTCAGCATAACATAAAATCAAATGGGTTAAAGGAGTTCAAACAGCAAACATCCAGGTGTCTCTGGTGTCCAGCATCTAGTAATACAACAAGCTTGTAGCAAAATATCATCTTGCCCATATTTATTCAATATTTATCTTGTACCGACTCTGTGGCAAGGACAGTGTCAAGGAGGATGCAGAAATTAATAAAACATGCTTCTTATTCTTGAGAAGGAAATAATCAGACAACTAGCATCTACTGAAAAATCACTCACCTGAGCACTTTACACATATAGGTTTTTTTTTAAAGATTTTATTTATTTGACAGAGAGAGAGAGACAGTGAGAGAGGGAACACAAGCAGGGGGAGGGGGAGAGGGAGAAGCAGGCTTCCTACAGAGCAGGGAGTCTGATGTGGGGCTTGATCCCAGGACCCTGGGACCATGACCCGAGCCGAAGGCAGACGCTTAACGACTGAGCCACCCAGGAGCTCCTATATAGTTTTTTAATCCTTACCTCATGAATTTGATTATATTATCGTTTTACAGACGTAGGAAGAGAATTCACAAACTGTTGATTAAATCATCTAAGGTACTTAAACAGCAAGGGGCTAATAAATATTTGGAACAGATCTGCCTTCACCACAAAACCTTTATGCTTTGAGTTAGAATATTGCCTCTCCACCCACTAAAGGAGACAACTCAACAGTGCAAGAAATCAATGCACTGTGATAAGTACTTTGCATAACTATATACAAATTACCACATGATATTCAAAAGGAAGGTAGTGAGTTTTCCTTGAGACTGTTTTTTTGTGCATGGAGTGGTATTTTAACTGGACCTTGGGCCATGAAGTAATAACCATGCTTTTGCCAGCTAGAGAGCAGTGGGGCAGTATATTCCAGGACAAGGGAGCAGCTTGTAAAAAGCGTGACATATTAAGGAATCACAACAAAGTTCTGTTTATAGGACAGAGGAGAAAAACGAGGAGCATACTAGAAATATAAATGGAGCCAGGATGTGAAGGGCTTTGTTTGCCATTTAAAGAGAAATGGACTTGGGGCACCTCGGTGGCTCAGTTGGTGAAGCCTCCAACTCTTGATTTCTGCATAAGTGTTCTTTTCTTTCCTTTCCCTTTTCCCTTTTCCCTTTCCTTTCCTTTCCTTTAATTCAATTAGTTAACATATAGTGTATTATGTTTCAGAGGTAGAGTTCAGTGATTTATCAGTCTTACATAACACCCATTGCTCATTACATCATTATATCCCATGCCCTCCTTAATGTCCATCACCCAATTATCCCATCCCCCACCCTCCTTCCCTCCAGCAACCCTCAGTTTGTTTCCTATGATTAAGAGTCTCTTATGGTTTGTCTCCCTCTCTGATTTCACCTTGTTTTATTTTTCCCTCCCTTCCCCTATGCTCCTCTGTTTTGTTTCTTAAATTCCACATATGAGTGAAATCATATGATATTTATCTTTCTCTGATTGACTTATTTCACTTAGCATAATACTCTCTCATTCCATCCACATCATTGCAAATGGCAAGACTTCATTCCTTTTGATGGCTGAGTAATATTCCATTGTGTATATATACCACATCTTCTTTATCCATTCATTTGTCAATGGACATCTGGGCTCTTTCCATAAATTGGCTATTGTGGACATTGCTACTATAAACACTGGGGTGCAGATGCCCCTTCAAATCAATACATTTGTATATTTGGGGCAAATACCTAGTATGGCAATTGCTGGGTTGTAGGGTAGCTCTATTTTCAACTTTTTGAGGAACCTTCATACTGTTTTCCAGAGTGGCTGCACCAGCTTGCATTCCCACCAACAGTGTAGGAGAGTTCCCCTTTCTCCACATCCTTGCCAACATCTGTTGTTTCCTGACTTGTTAATTTTAGCCATTCTGACTGGTATGAGGTGATATCTTATTGTGGCTTTGATTTGTATTTCCCTGATGTCGAGTGATGTTGAACATTTTTTTCATGTGTCTGTGGCCATTTGTATGTCTTCTTTGCAGAAATGTCTGTTCATGTCTTCTGCCCATTTCTTGATTGGATTATCTGTTCTTTGGGTGTTGAGTTTGATAAGTTCTTTATAGTTTTGGATACTAGCCCTTTATCTGATATCATTTGCAAATATCTTCTCCCATTCTTTCTGTTGTCTTTTGGTTTTGTTGACTGTTTCTTTTGCTGTGCAAAAACTTTTTATCTTGATGAAGTCCCAATAGTTCATTTTTGCCTTTGTTTCCCTTGCCTTTGGTGATGTTTCTAGGAAGAATTTACTGCGGCTGGGGTCGAAGAGGTTGCTGCCTGTGCTCTCTAGGATTTTGATGGATTCCTGTCTCTCATTTAGGTCTTTCATCCATTTTGAGTTTATTTTTGTGTATGGTGTACGAAAGTGGTACAGTTTCATTCTTCTGCATGCAGCTGTGAAATTTTTCCAACACCATTTGTTGAAGAGACTCTTTTTTTCCATTGGATATTCTTTCCTGCTTTGTCAAAGATTAATTGACTGTAGAGTTGAGGGTCCATTACTGGGGTCTCTATTCTGTTCCATTGATCTATGTGTCTGTTTTTGTGCCAGTAACACACTGTCTTAATAATAATATAGTAATATAGCTTGAAATAATATAGCTTGAAGTTTGGAATTGTGATGCCACCAGCTTGGTTTTCTTTTTCAACATTCCTTTGGCTATTTGGGGTTTTTCTGGTTCCATATAAATTTTAGGATTATTTGTTCCAGCTCTGTGAAAAATGCTGATGGTATTTTGATAGGGACTGCATTAAATGTATAGTATAGATTGCTCTAGGTAGCATAGACATTTTAGCAATATTTGTTCTTCCAAACCATGAACATGGAATGTTTTTCCATTTCTTTGTGTCTTCCTCAGTGTCTTCCCAGTTCCTTCATGAGTGTTTTGTAATTTTCGGAGTAAAGATCCTTTGCATCTTTGGTTAGGTTTATTCCTAGGTATCTTAGGGTATTTGGTGCAATTGTAAATAAGATCGACTCCTTAATTTCTCTTTCTTCTGTCTCATTGTTAGTGTATAGAAATCAACTGATTTCTGTGCATTGATTTTATATCTGGCCATGTCACTGAATTCCTGTATGAGTTCTAGCAATTTGGGGGTGGAGTCTTTTGGGCTTTCCACATAGAGTATCATATTATTGGGAAGAGTGAGAATTTGAGTTCTTCTTTGCCAATTCAGATGCGTTGTATTTCTTTTTGTTGTCTGATTGCTGAAGCTAGGACTTCTAGTATGATGTTGAACAACAGTGGTGACAGTCAGCATCCCTGTTGTGTTCCTGACCTCAGGGGAAAAGCTCTCAGTTTTTCCCCATTGAGAATGGTATTCTCTATGGGCTTTTTGTAGATGGCTTTTATGATATTGAGGTATGTTCCCTCTATCCCTATATTTTGAAGAGTTTTAATAGGAAAGGATGCTGTATTTTGTCAAATGCTTTTTCTGCATCTATTGAGAGGATCACACGGTTCTTGTCCTTTCTTTTATTAATGTAGTGTACCACATTGAATTGCAGATGTTGAACCACCCTTTCATCAGCTTAGGTTTTGATCTCAGGGTCCTGAGCTCAAGCCCCACATCAAGCTCTGTGCTGAGTATGGAGCCTGCTTAATATTCTCTCTTTTCCTGTCCCTTTTCCCCTCCCCCTCCCCCATTTGCTCTTGCTCTTGCTCTCTCAAAAAAAAAAGAAAGAAAGATGGGCTTTTTTTTTTAATACAGGAAATGTGGGAGTCGTGTTTTTAATATTGGGGGAAAGTAAACATATTTGCATTTATTAACACTTTATTTAAAAAAAAACTTTTTTTTAAACATACAATAGGCATTTCCCTTATAATGCTTTACATTTATTTGTGAAGATCCTGGCATTGTTGATTTTCATTCAATAAAATAACAAAGGCTGTGGAAGGGGAGAGGGTTTGAGATCAAATTCTTAAAACTAAAGTTCTCATGAAAGGATAGAAGGAAGGAGATACAACTCTAATTTTATGTATATTAAAATTTTTAATACAGAAAGACTTCACAAAACTGCACTTTACTTGCAAAAAAACATGAGATTTCTTTTGTGGAATTCAGTGTGGTCATGTCTTTAGAACTTCTGAGTTTTAAGGAAGAGATTAGAAGCATAATATCATCATTCTTAGGACAAAATGTTATATCACAGAAACAGGTGTTTGGAGATCATTGTGGGTTTTTTTTTTCTTTCTTTTTCAGTATTTTTAAAAATGTATGTATAATTTTCTACTTTTTGTGTGCAAAGGAGAAAAATAGAAAAAAAAAAAAGGAGTCCTGCTATGCTTATTCTGCTCATTTCCCCTTTTACCACGAAGCTGCTTATACTGTACATGAACCCTGATGGTACAAAGTGCTGTTCTAAGTCCTTCAGTTGCCATCCTAGCACAGGGGAAGTGTTTTTCTGTCTTACTCAAATCATGGTAGGGGGACATATGAAACTCTAATTTCTTTTAATAGCTTTGTATCTGATGGTACTCAGAGTAAAGTTCTCTCAGTTTTTGTTCTTCTGATACTATAGTCTGTCCTTTATTTCAAAAGCACTATTATTTCAAATATTTTGTTCGAATGTCAGTGTCTACTTAGATTTTTGTATTCAGGTCACTCACATTTGGAATGATATTTTAAATAGTTTCATAAAGAAAATATGCAAATGCAGAAGAATTTCACCACATATACTCGTAGGCTAATGCATACTGGTAAACTGGCTAAGGGAGAAGAAAATACATGTGTGTACATATGTCTGTCTGTCTGTATATGGTATGTGTTTTGTACCTTACTCTATAAGGTACCCCTTTTCAGTGGAGTGGCTTTTGTGATAACCTGGTATATGCTGGAAGCAGAAACTATATTTCCTGTGTGAAAAAAAATCAAATAAGAGCACATGCCATTTTACATTTGTGCAGTTCTCCTCCACTTGTTTATCCAACATATATGAAAAAATAAACATTCCAAACAAATAATGTAACATAAGGCAACAGACGCTCATGGTAAAAATTCATGAGATAAGATGTATAATGAAAAGGTCAGTTTCAGGCTGCCTTCATACTCTTACTCTTCAACAACCACTGACCTTGAATCTTTTAATGTGTCCTGAAATAGTCTATGTATCAAAGTTTATAAATATCATTAAGTATATCCACTGAGTGCTTTTTAAAATGTTTGACTGACCGCAGCAACTTCTTCCTAGAAACATCGCCAAAGGCAAGGGAAGCAAGGGCAAAAACGAACTATTGGGACTTCATCAAGATAAAAAGCTTTTGCACAGCAAAAGAAACAGTCAACAAAACCAAAAGACAACAGACAGAATGGGAGAAGATATGTGCAAATGACATATCAGATAAAGGGCTAGTATCCAAAATCTATAAAGAACTCATCAAACTCAACACCC
>NW_023270418.1:17018338-17266373 GCF_011800145.1 Mirounga leonina | reverse complement strand
AAAAGAAAAGAAAAGAAAATATTTGACTGGGACCACAGTACATAAGTGATTCTGCAACTCTCTCTATGCACTTAGTATTATTATTATTATTTTTTAAAGATTTTATTTATTTATTTGAGAGAGAGAGAATGAGAGAGACAGAGAGCACATGAGAGGGGGGAGGGTCAGAGGGAGAAGCAGGCTCCCCGCCGAGCAG
The DNA here is from genome assembly GCF_011800145.1 of Mirounga leonina. Taxonomy (NCBI): domain Eukaryota; kingdom Metazoa; phylum Chordata; class Mammalia; order Carnivora; family Phocidae; genus Mirounga; species Mirounga leonina. Next base: position 17,266,177 of record NW_023270418.1, on the reverse strand, counting down.
GGAGCCCGATGCGGGACTCGATCCCGGGACTCCAGGATCATGACCTGAGTCGAAGGCGGTCGCTTAACCAACTGAGCCACCCAGGTGCCCGCACTTAGTATTATTAGTAATTGTTTCATGTCAGCACAAAATTTGACTCATTTTTAGTGGCTTTATAAAATATTTAAAACTGGGGGCCTGGGTGGCTCAGTCATTGAGCGGCTGCCTTTGGCTCAGGTCATGATCCCAGGGTCCTGGAATTGAGCCCCGTATTGGGCTCCCTGCTCTGCGGGAAGCCTGCTTCTCCCTCTCCCGCCATCCCTGTTTGTGTTCCCTTTCTCGTTTTGTCTCTGTCAAATAAACAAACAAATAAAAATCGTTAAAAAAAAATATTTAAAACTGTATTCCTTTTGAAATCTATTTTAGTATAGGATAAAATAAATTATCATTTATATTGCTTTCCTGGAGAGAGTACCAAATCTGATGATAGATATATGTACATAGAGACATAGCTATCTATCCTTAATTTATTAAGAACTTATAACAATATATTTTCATTTCAGTGTCATATTCTTGACTATAATTAATTAAATTTAATAATATCCTCTATTACTGTAAATGACCATAATTTTCTTATGTTTCTTTTTTGCGTTCGACATATAATGACAATAAACTACGTTAAAAGATTTATTTTCATTGAACCATCTTTGCATTTTTGTAAGTAATCCCACAAGAATATCTGTTTTTCTTCACTATGATACTGAATTATGTTTATTAATATTTAACTTTTTGCATTATTATCCTTAGGTGTGTTTGTTTAATTCTACTTATTTTCTCTCTGTGTATGATCTTCATGACAGGTTTTGCATGAATTATAACCTAGAATATAACTATTTTGGAAACTTCCTTTGTGTTTTTAAAATTTTTTTTTGTACTATGCCCTGGACATATTTAGGATTATCTATTTTTTAAAGGTTTGGTAGTATTTGTGAAATTATCTGGACATATATTTGGGGGGTAGTTTTTTTATTATTAACTTTTAGTTTTATCAGAGTGTGATTACTAAATATTTCTGTATATTAACTTTGTTTTAGAAATTTTTTAAGGATTCTTTGTTGCTTAATACATGAAAGTGATTTTTATAATTACTACACACATACTTGAAAAAATGACATATTCTTTGTAGGAAAATATTATGTTCCTAGATCACATATATATTTATTTATTTTTGGTCCATTTGATCAATCATGACCTGAAATAGATGAATTAAATCATATGATAAATATTATGTTTTTATTTTCCTTGTATTGCTATGGTATATTTTTTAATTTATAAACCTTGACCTATATAATTTGGTGTATACACATTAGTTATTGTAAAACCTTCATGGGTAATTCTACCATTTTTATATAAAGTTATATAATTATTCCATCCAGTTATACAAAATATTTTTCTTTATCTTAGATGTCTGATAATTTTATGCAACAGATCTAGTAAACTATTCTTTGTTACTTTTTTTGTGGTCTCTGGTACACTGTTTCAAACTTCTATTCAAATCTTCTTTTAACTTTCAATAATTTTCTTAAATTACCTATTTCAGTATATTTTGTCTTTATTTCTGTAATATTTTTTTTTTAGCTCCACATCTCATAATTTCTCCCCAGCCCACTGAGATCAACACTACATGATAGCTTTCACTGCAAAATATATCTTCTCCTATGCCTCCCCAACTGACTTATTTCATGTGAATATATCAAGTCTATTTGATTTAATTTTAGCCCTACTTTCTTTCCCTGCTTCTTGAATTTTGTTTTATTTTTATTGGTGGTTTTTTTGGTGTTAGTACAGTATGTTTAGGGAAGCCCTCACAACAGGCTTGTGTTATTTTTAACATTTCTTCAAAAGTAATGGAGAAAGTCCTTAATATAAATTAAATAATTTGATTAGAGTATGTTGAGTTTAGGTATCAGTGAGACATGCTATAAGAGGTGTTTACAAGACATTGAAATACAGAGTAAGTACTTAGGAAAATATTTTTGTACATAAAGAGGCAGAAATAACACTGAGAAGACAAGCTTAAGAATGTAAATGGAGAAGAAAATTTCATGAGAAACACCTTCCATAGAGAAAGAAATGGTCAACAAACAGATGTTCAAGATCTAATTGATCAGCCAATCTTCATGTATGAAAAAGCTATGATGTTAGAGGTTATAAGGTATAAGCCTCAAGCAGATGATAATAATAATAATAGAGGTCATATATATGGTGTAGATTAAAATTTAATGTTTTTCTGAGGCCCATCACCATCTCCATCTCTATAGAAGATAAAGGACAAAAAAAAAACAAAAACAAAACAAAAAAAAACCTACCAATGCAGAAAAACTCAAAATATTTAACAATAACCATGACATTAATTTAAAAAAAAAAAGTAGACTTTCTTGGGTCCCCTTATTCTTATAAACAAAAATAATTATAAAAATCATAATTTATGACATTATCATCAAAGCTCTACAAAGATTAAACTTTAAGCGTCCAAACTGGGAAAGATTTGAGAGTGACTGTTTTTATGGGATGACAAATATAAAGCAGGACTTTCCTGGGCAATTTAAGATGTACTGTCACCTAATTCTAAGGCACTTGGTAAAACAAGCGAGTCATTTGTGAAACAAGTATATCAGGTAGTTTACACTTTGATTCCACTCTTGATTAATATCAAGCATTGATTTTAACTCTACATCCAGCTCTCTTGTTTGTAATCCAAGTTTCTCTTACTATTTCCTTCAAACTAGGCTTTCCTGCCACAAATAGGACATGTGTTTATCTAAGCGACACTTCTTTCCAACTCACCACGCAAGTTTATTTGTCAATGTAAATAAGTGATTTGCTTTGTCTGACACACAATTCATCTGTTTAGGGTTTTGGGTAGCTGGATCAATTTCTTAATTGCTTCTGGAGAGTTGATGCAACTTAGTTGCCAAGCATGGATATATGAGGCCACAGACCTTGGCATCTTCAGGGAACTATGAGGAGAGCAATAATGCTGGCTTGAAGCCAATGAAGTTCAATTTTGACATCAGTGATCCACGTTTCTTAAGGAAGAATTCCCATCATTGAAGCCAGAAGGTACTAAGCAATGTCCCTTCATCTCCACGGAGCAACAACTGAGAAATTATACTCCAGGGTTCAAACTGGCATTGGTGTTCCTCACTGTCTCTGCACGAAATGCCATTGGTAGAACATCATTTTCCTATAGCTCTTTCCACCCAGACGATAAGTCTCTGAAAATCTAATGTCTTTTTTTTTAATCTTTATTTTCTCAGTCCTCCATTCACTGCACATATTTTCTGAGCTCATTCTTGTCTCATTCATCTATGAAAAGTGAGTCAATAAACTCAGAGGTTTAGGTGTTCTTCTTTTTTATTGCATTCTTGGTAGTTCTTATCCCAAGCAGACACATTAAGTGACAGACAGTGATGGTGGAGGTAATAAGGATATCTTGATTCTAAACCAAAGTAAACAGGCTGTCATAAAAATATGGAATTGAACAGATGACAAACTAAATTCTCTCTCTGAAAGCAATTATTTCTGAACCTCAGATCTAATAATCTGCAATTCCTAAGGCTGAGGGAAGTGCTCACTCGTGGCTCAATCAATTTAACACAGAAATCCACATGATGATGCAGATAGCAGCCAAGAGGAAGAAATGTTTCTTTGCTCTGAACAAATAACAGATATCTATTCTAATACTTACTGGCTCTCAATTTATTGCAACAATAGTATATTATGCAATCATCTATATCATCAAACAATAGCTTCACTGACTAGTAGGACCACAATTTTGGACAGGAAGAGAAAGGTAAATGAATGAGTAAAAGAATGCTCTTTTTTCAGGGAAAGGTAAATGAATCCCATTAAGCAGATATTTGGTAAAAGAATTTTAACTCTACATAATATTATGTCTTTTAAATAATACATTTAATTGGAGCAGTGGCTTACAACTAATGAATAACTTTATCTATCTTTTTTTAAAAAGTCTATGAGAATGGCACAGGAGAAATGAAAGCCAATATATAATAATGGTATTATGCTACGTAAAAATTCTAAGTAGAGACAGGTAAATATATTTTGAAGAGCTATCATGAAGCCAGAACTAAATATTTTATCCCTTTTAATCCTCAGTCAATGAGATTGCTATTATTTCCATTTTAGCTTCAGGAAAAATTAAACTCAGAGTTACAAAATCCTTTACCCAAGGTAACATGTGCAAAGTAGAGTCAAGATTCAAAGACTATCTGTCATATTTCAAAGCCTAGCTGCATTTGACTGTATCTAATTGATGTGATAGGTTGAATCCAAAATATGTTTCTAATATCACCATAACTGACTGTAGAATGTTGTCATTGCAATATAGTTCTAGCCACATAAATTTATTTATTAATAAAAGGGATTATTAAATGTCTCATTCCACCAAAATACTACAAAGTTAAGATAATTATATTTGTGGACGTCACTTGAAATCCAATTAAGCAGTTAGTAGTAAATGTGCCAAGATTGTGCCTGTAGGTGAATATCTACTATTCTCATTATTTACTTTGATACCTTAAAATAGTGAATTTAAACGATTAGTATATAAAATCAGAGAAGTCATAATTAGAGAGCATTAAACTTGTATAAAACTTTAATTTTCTAGGTAAACTGATACTTGGAGAAGTAAGGTGACTTATTCAAGATTTGATAGGAAGAAAGGAAAATTATTTTAAAAATTCATAATTGTTATTTGATATAAGGTAGCTTTAAATTTTCTTAAACTCTAAAAAAAATCCAATGTTTAGCTAATGCAGAGAGTTAATTTTGGGTGACCAGTACATTAACTTATAGTGATATATACCTTATAATAAAAAATGCTTCCTATAAATTGTCTCTTGTATGTCTTTCTGCTTAAATTTGAATTGCTATAAGTTGTCTACTACTTTTCCATTTATTATTTCTGTACTTTTATTCTTTCTTCTTTGGTATATAACTATAATCGGTAACTATAATGTAGAATTATAGATTATATAACTATTATTTAGAATTTGCAAAATAGTTCATTTTAAGTGTTTTGAAATGCAAAAGGCAAAACGTTTGGACAATGTTTATACTGCAAACTATAGCTACATAGAAACATATAAGGTTTCAAATTTGATGGAGAATAAGTCCAGTTTTGTGATAGATATATACAACACTGTTCACATTAAATTGCAAGGTGGCATTTATAGCTTAGGTAGATATATGTATGTTACACTGGAGACATAGTATTAAGTTCTTCACATTTACCATCGAGGCAGGGAGCCATCTGAGTTACTGGGAAGAATGTATGGTTTTAGCTTTCCTCTCAAGACTGAACTTCATGATTTTCTTCCTTTAGAGAGTGAAGCTACCTACTGAGGAGGACAACACACAGTAATGTACTTACTTCTAAGCCCATCTCATATTTTAACTCTTTTAAGCCTCCAAGCAACACTAAAGGATTTGTTTATCACCCCACTTTATGGATAAATAACTGATGTACACAGAGGTTGATAAGCCTGGTTTTCTCTACAATTGCTTCATTATTTCTCTCCAACATTTTGAAATCACTAAATTTTAAAAGCCCCCACCTCAATCTTCCCCACTGTTTGCAAACTGAAAAGTTACATATAACCTTCATATCGCTTAGCTGTTTAAATATGTTTTATAGATGAAGCTGAAACTGACAGCAGATGGTGGTTGGACAGAATCCAATATTTTCCCTTTCTCCATCACATAATAGCAGTTTTTACTATCCTCTCCTCCCTCTACACACTTACCCCATCAGAATAATTTTCCAGGGCACCTGGGTGGCTCAGTTGGTTAAGTGACTGCCTTCGGCTCAGGTCATGGTCCTGGAGTCCCGGGATTGAGTCCTGCATCGGGCTCCCTGCTCGGCAGGGAGTCTGCTTCTCCCTCTGACCCTCCTCCCTCTCATGCTCTCTGTATCTCATTCTCTCTGTCTCAAATAAATAAATAAAATCTTTAAAAAAAAAGAATAATTTTCCAAGAAATTAACTAATGAAGCTATTTTTTACAAATATATACTTGGCATATATCTTTATACATATATATCAAACAGATTTAAGCCACATATTTAAGTGGTTGATCAACCACTTCTGTTCCATAATCTCATAACGTCTCCACTGTTTTTGCTCTTACTTTTATCATCCCTGGTTTTTAAGTGATGATTTAAAATGTGGTCATTGATTATTAATGATTTTATTCTATGAGGATTCTAAAGTTGACAAGAAGCATTGCCTCTTTATTTCAGAAGAAAGGAAAAGGTTCTCAGCTAATTAGAGATTCTCTAAAGTTCAAATGATAAGGTCAAAGATAGACATTAGTTTTTATCTAGCAGTATAAACACTGTTTATCAACAAGCATGGTACAAAGCATGATCACAGCGAATTTTGGTGTCTCAAGGGGAGTAAAAATCCCTTTCAAGAAGCAAATGCTAAAAAATATAAATAAATGAATGAATGAATGAATAAATAAAATATTAAATTTGGAAATGATGCTCCGAAATGGGTTTTACCAATTTGTACTCTGAAAATATGTTAATATATAAACAAAAATGTTTTTTTGATAATCATTAAATATAAAGGGAATGTTTAAAATAAGAAAAAAAGTGATGTGATTTTATTCTCATCAAATTTTAAATCTGTAATTTTCTAAAATTATGTATTTTAGTATATAGCAAAATGATGATGCAGCTTCTAAAACAACCACCTAGTGATTGGATGCTAAATGAAGTTTAAACTCATGGTAAACAAAGGGGGAGAAAGGATGTTTTGATTTGAAATAGAAATGCATACCATTTCTTTCAGAAATGCCATAATGCACATTTGATTCCCGACAAAAATGAAAGAAATATTTCATGAAATGTGGCTCATTTGATTGTAAATTTGTCTTTTTAAATCTGTTAACAGAAGGTGCAACTGGATATATGAAGTACTACTTAGTTTTTAAAGATTATTTATCTCACACAATCAGATGCAGAGCCCTTCTAAAAACTACTGTAGATTTTACATAGAGCATGTGAACAGAAGATGTCACTACAAATCAACAATCTGTACATTTGACTGTGTCTTCCAAGTCTAAAACCCTGAAGAGAGTATTAACCTTTTAAGTTGGAAAATGGGTAATATTGAATTAGTTACATATGGAATTGTTTTTACTGGGTGTGTCAGTTAACCATTGCTTCTTAATAAAATCTCAATGGCCTACAATTCATCCTTCATCCGTCTTACAGAAAGAACAAAATAGAGAAGGTTATGGGTAGGGAGAGGTTTGAAAAAAAAAGTGTCTGTGGCTAAATCTACCACAAAGAATACACAAAGAATAAAATCAGAATATTTTGGACAATGGATGGTATTGTCAAAAATCATCAAATTGTTGTGCATTTGTGATCATAATGATAAACAGATTTGCATCAGGGACATGCAAATCAAAACCACAATCAGATATCATCTCATACCTGTCAGAAGGGCTAAAGTCAAAAACACAAGAAACAAGTGTTGGCGAGGATGTGGAGAAAAAGGAATCCTCATGCACTGCTGGTGGGAACGCAAAGTGGTGCAGCCACTGTGGAAAACAGTATGGAGGTTCCTCAAAAAATTAAAAATAGAATTATCATATGATCCAGTAATTCCACTGCTGGGTATTGACCAAGAGTATATAAAGGCACAAATTCAAAAACACATATGCAGGGCGCCTGGGTGGCTCAGTTGATTAAGCAACTGCCTTCGGCTCAGGTCATGATCCTGGAGTCCCGGGATAGAGTCCCACGTCGGGCTCCCTGCTCATCAGGGAGTCTGCCTCTCTCTCTGACCCTCCCCCCTCTCATGCTCTCTCTCTCTATCTCATTCTCTCTCTCAAATAAATAAATAAAATCTTTAAAAAAAAAAACCACACATATGCAGCCCTGTTTACTGCAGCATTATTTACAATAGCCAAATTATGGAAGCAACACAAGTGTCATCAATAGATGAATGGATAAAGAAGATATGGTATATATGTGCACACAGTGGAATGTTACTTAGTCATAAAATATAATGGTATCTTGCCATTTGCAACAACATGAATGGATCTAGAGGGTATAATGGGCTGAGTGAAATAAGTCAGTCAGAGAAAGACAAATGCCATATGATTTCACTTAGATATGGAATTTAAGAAACAAAACAAAGATAGAAAGAAAAAAGACACAAACCAAAAAACAGACTCTTAACTATAGAGAACTCATGGCTACCAGAGGAAAGGTGGGGGGAATGGGTGAATTAGGTGAAGGGGGTTAAGAGTACACTTATCATGATGAGCACTGAATAATATACAGAATTGTTAAATCACCATATTGTACACTTGAAAGTAATATAGCACTGTATATTAAGTATAATGGAATTTTAAAAACAAAAGAGAATAAAGTAGATGTGGCAAGACTGCCAAAATTTTTAAAAATGCAAAAAAAAAAAGAATAAATGGATTTGCTACAAAAGTAATTTTTGCCACAAAACTCAAATAGTCTTAATAAGTAATCACAAAGATACGAACATATTGCATTTAGCTGTCACATCTCCTTAAGCCCATCTTGGTTGTGACAGTTTCAGACTCTTTTTGTTTTTGATAACCTTGACAATTTCAAGGAGTACTCCTTCATCAGGTGTTTCACAGACTGCCCTTCATTAAGCGATTTGTCTGATGCTTTTCTCCTGATTACATAAGATTATAGATTTTTTTTTGATAGAAGGACTATGGAGGTGAAATGCCATTTTTATCATACCACATGAGGGGTACATGCTCTCAACATCACTTAGCACTTTTGATATTAACCTTGATTATCTGGAAGAGGTAATGTTTGTCAGGGTTCTCCATTGTAAAGTTATACATTTTCCCCCTTCTTTATTTTTCCTGCTTACTAATGTTTGGATGTACCATAGTTTGTATATTCATTCATCCATTAAAGGACATCTTAGCAGTTTCCAGTTTTGCGAGATTATTAATAAAGCTGTTTTAAATAGTCATGTGCAAGGTTTTATAAGGACATAGGTTTTCGAATCAGCTGGATATACGCCTAAAAGCACTATTACAGGATCATATGGAAGACTACGCTTAACATTGTGAGAAATTGATGAATTGCCTTCCAAAGTGGCCATGCTTTCCCTGTCTCAATGAACAAGAGTTCTCATTGCAGGGCTCCTGGATGGCTCAGTCCATTGAGCATCTGACTCTTGGTTTCAGCTCAGGTCATGATCTCAGGGTCATGAGATCAAGCCCCACATCAGGCTCCAAGTTCAGCATGGAGTCTGCTTCAGATTCTCTCTCCCTCTCCCTTCTGCTCACACTCTTTCTCAAATAAATAAATAAATAAAATTATAAAAAAAAAAAGAGTTCTTGTTGCTCCACATCTTCACCAGCAATTGCTGTTATTAAGTGTGCCTTTTTTAGATATTCTAGCTGATATACTGGCTCTGAATCTATATTTCATATAGTCTTTGCACATACGTCTGTAGTGTCACTTCCCACATTGTATAGTATGTGTTTATTGTCTCCACTACTAAATGAAGCAAGCCCCTTAGGGTAAGTTCTATATTTTATTCACCATAAGCTCTTAGTATCCAACATATGGTAGGTGATTTTTGTTTTTAATGAAAGTAACATTGAATGAAAGTACAAAAGAACTGTATCTAATGAATAATTTCAAATGTGATTTGAGCATAGTTAAATATGTGTCTCTTTTTCATTGTGTCCAGTGCATCAGAACTGTGGATCCCACATTAATGTCCTTTCTAAAAATACTGTCTTTTGAAATATGTTCCAATTAATTAGAGCCACCTATTGAAAAATTAATTTCTAAGCAAAAATTAATTTTGTCTCATATATTAAAATTAATACAGAAATAAATATATTTACTCTTAAAAAAGGCTTTTACTTCTTCCAATCAAGTACCAGTAACAACTTTTTAAAGTCAATAAACATATTTGAACAATATTATCTTTGTGTAAGTGCTTAGCTATATTTTTTTGTGGATGTGATGAAAAATATTAACAATAAATATATTGAGGGCAGTATATAAAATAATATATGCCATGTTAATTGAAAAATTTAAATCAGTTGATATACCCTCAGTGGATCATTTATTCTTCCCCACTTTAGACTATTTTCCCTATATCAAATTTATTATAGTATATAACTATTGTTTCATAGACCATGAAATTAAAACCAATGGAATTTAAGAAAGTTACATGATGTCATTTATCTCTTAAAGTGTTAGGCCAGGATTTAAAGCTGGGTTTAAAGGCAGGGTTTATTTTGTACTTACACTGACCATACATTCAAATGTATTTTTGATCTTAGTTAAATGGTCTTAGCCAGCTAGTTTTTTTTATTAAACTACCAAATCTGAAGTCCCTCAAAGATACAGCTATGTGATCTTATTTCTCATTACTGAATCACCTTGCTCTTCTGTAGGGTACCTTACAGCAATAATGTGATACAGATATCAAAATAAGTGATGATGCAGAAGAAAGCTAAAAAGAGCAAATTTGTCAGAATACACTATAATCATACAAGGTGATTCATTTCCTAATTTTCTTTTTACTTCAAAAATAGCTGTAATGTCATTTTTCTATAGTACCCTGAGGGATTCATAAGTTATTCTCAATGTCAGTGCTTTACTTCCCACATAGTCTCCATTCTTTCAGAAATAAAATTAGAGAAAGCAGAAGAAAGTGACTCAAAGATTCTCAAATTTGTGCCATGTGAAAATTTATTCTCCAACCCATCTCCTGCCTCCCTTGCCAAGATTCTGGACTCTCATGTACTTTTTGCTGACTCCTTAGAATTTATATTCTTTTCTCCTACTCTTTCTGAGATAGAATGTGGATGGATGTCTACTTCCAACAGTAAATCAGTTGCTCTATGCACAAAGAACATTTGTTCTAGTAAATATTTTTCCTTGATTCCTCAGCAAAGTATGAGCTGAGAACTAGTTAGGCTTATGAAATGGCACGAGTTTGGATGCCATAGGAATGTTTTATGTTGATTGAAAAATGTGGGAGACTCAGGTTTCTTAGTGGGTCAGTGGGAGAAATATGATTGGTGTAGGTCCTATTGTTGTTATACACCTACCATTTTTCAAGTTGGTAGTCTAAACATTTTTTTTTTAATTAAAAGGAAAGTCTAAACATTTTTTTTCAAAATTCATATTAACTAGTGCTATGAGTTTATTCATTTATAGATGGGAAGTTAACTTGGAATCATTCCCTGAAACTAGGCTCAGGGTGGTATAACTATTATATTATTGTCATATTTTACATAAAAAAAAAAACAGTGTGACTTTTGAACTGTGGCCTCATTAGGTAGCATTAGAATGGTTTGCAGTTGTGTTTTGTTTTTTGTTTTTTTTTTCTGATGGACAGGGTAAGATCTTAAAAAAAAAATTAAGTGACTCTGAGAAGAAAGGCTTTATTCAGCTGATGCACATTATGAAGCACCTGAAGAGCAGGTACCTCCCAATGAAGCAGGGTCAAGATTTTGATGTGATAGGGGAAATTGCATACCTGTCCTACAGTTTCAGATTAGGCTGTTTTTTCTTTTAACCAAAACATGTGTTCCTTGTTCAGAGCTCCAATTACTATCAAAAAGATATTTTCTGAGAACTATTTTTGCAAAACCTGCACTTAGTCAGCTAATGGGAGTGAGGAAGTTAGGTAGCAAAAAGAAAGAAAAGGGTGCAGAGGTAGAAAATAAAAGAAGGACTGGGATCTTTGTCATTTGTTACAACCTATGGACCTACCTGACACATTATTTTAGCCAAAGTCCATAGTTTATGTAAAGGTTCAATCCTGGAATTATACATTCTATGGATTTAGAAAAATGTATAATGACATGTATCCACTATTATAATATTATACATAGTAGCTTCATTAACTTGACATTTTTCTGTGCTCTGCCTATTCAAGCTTCCCTTCCCCAACCCTTGCCAACTACTTAACTTTTTAATGTCTTCAGTTTTTCCTTTTCCAGAAATGTCATATAGTTGAAATCATAATAAATGTAGCCCAAATGTAGATGGGCTTCTTTCACTTAGTAATACAAATTTAACTTTTCTCCCTGTCTTCCCATAGCTTTACAGGTTTTTCTTTTGAGCACTGAATAGTATTCCATTGTCTGGATGGATGTACCACAACTTATTTATCCATTCACCTACTGAAGGAAATCTTGATTGTTTCCAAGAGTTGGTAATTATGGATAAAGCTTCTATAAACATATGTGTGAATGTAAGTTTTCAACTCTGTTGGCTAGATACCAAGGAGTGTGATTGCTGGATTGCTTGGTAAGAGTATGTTTAGTTTTGTAATAAACTGCCAAACTGTCTTCTATAGTCTCTGTGGCAGTTTGCTTTCCCACCAGCAATTCATGAGAATTCCTGTCACTACAAATCCTCACAAGCCCTTGATGCCTGTAGTGTTCCAGATGTTGGTCATTCTAACAGGTTTGTAGTGGTATCTTCTTGTTTTAATTTGCATTTCTCTGATGACCTATTATGTGAAGCATCTTTCCATGCGCTTACCGGCCATCTGTATATCTTCTTTGGTGAGGTGTCCTTGAGTTCTTTGGTTCATATTTGAATTGGGTTGTTGGCTTTCTTCTTGCCGAGGCTTAAGAGTTCTTTGTTCTGGTTATTGTCCTTCATCAGATATGTCTTTTGCAAATATTTTCTCCCAGTCGGTGACTTATCTTCTACTCCTTTGTCAGTATCTTTTGCAGAGAGAAATTTTTAATTTTAATGAAACCCAACTTATTCTTTCTTTCATGAATTATGCCTTTTGTGTTTTACCTAAAAAAAATCATTGCCAAACCTAAGGTCCTTTAGATTTTCTTCTAAATTATCTTCTAGCAGTTTTAGAGTTTTGCATTTTATATTATGTCTATGATCCATTTTGAGTTAATTTTCATAAAGGGTGTAAGGTCTGTGTCTGGATTCTTTTTTTTTTCTCCTTTGTCAAAGGTCAGTTGACTATATTTATGTGGGTCTATTTTAGGCTCTCTATTCTGCTCCATTTATCTGTTTATTCTTTGACCAATACCACACTGTCTTAATTATTGTAACTTTATAATAAGACTTGAATTTGGGTAGTGTCAATCTTCCAACTTCATCCTTTTCCTTTATTGGCTATTCTGGGTCTTTTGCCTTTCTGTATAAACTTCAGAATCCATTTCTTTATTCTAAGAAACAAGATAACTTGCTGGGATTCTGATTGGGGTTGCAATGAATCTATAGAGCAAGATGAGAAGAACTCACTTCTTGACAATACTAAGTCTTCCTACCCACGAATATAAAATATTTCTCCATTTATTTGGTTCTTTGATTTTATTCATCAGTGTTTTGTAGTTTTTCTCATAAGATCTTGTGTTTATTTTGTTAACTATATAACTTATTTCATTTTTGGGGGTGCCAATATAAATGCTACTGATTTTTTTTTCATTTCAAATTCCATTTATTCATTGCTGGTATATAAGAAAGCTATAGACTTTTATATATTAACCTTTTATCCTTCAACCTTGCTATAATTGCTTACTGGTTACAACAATTTTTTTGTCAATTTTTCAGATTCTCTATATAGGCAATCACATCATCAATGAACAAAGACAGTTTTATTTATTCTCTCCCAGCCTGTATGCCTTTAGTTCTCTCTCTTGTTTTATTGCATGAACTAGGACATTTGTTTCCTTTAAAAAATTATATCCCTTGGGATTCCTAAGTGATCTCATATGGTAGAAAGGAGAAAAGACTTTTAAACAAGGTTTGTTCAATTTCAGAGTTAAATTTCACTTGGCTAATCAACTTTGATTTTATAAAGGAGCAAACTAAGTTTAAATGACTTGATCAGGATCACACTAGCTTAATACTCAAAAGAATGCTAACATTTCTTTAGCTCAGTGATTATCAACTAGGGTGATTTTCTACCCTAGGGGATATTTGGCAATATAGAGAGACATTTTTTATTGTCACAACTTGGGAAAAAAGGTTGCATCTAATGGGCAGAAATCAAGTATGATACTAAATATCCTATAATGTATAAGACACCCTTCCATAGTAAAGAATTTTTTAGTCCATAATGTCAATAACCCCAAAATTCAGAGGTTATGGAACTCTGGACTTTATATTAGTTAAGCTAACACAAAGTACTAAAACAAATTTTAGTTGCTTAAATAATGGAAATCAATTGTTATTCAGTTGAATCCAATGCAACTATTTCTACTGGGAGAATCTCCTCCAACCTAAGATTTAGGTCACCAGATATATTATCTATCACTGTATAACAACTTACTCCTAAATTTAAATTACCCGTAAATTAAAATGGCTTAACAACAACACATTTGTTTTTTTTTCTTACAATTTCTGTGGGTCAGAAATTTGGGAGCAGCTTGGTTGGACAGTTCAGTTCTGGGTAAGAGTTTCTCATAAAGAGTCAGATATTTGCCAAAGTTGCAGTCATCTAGGGGGTTGATTAAGGATGAAAGCTTGCAATAGCTTCCAAGGGACCCACTGGCAAATTCATGCTGGCTGTTGGCAGGTACTTCAATTTCTCTCCACATGGGCTTTTCTGCAGGGCTGCCTGGGTATCCCCATGGCAGAAGCAACAAATCAAGATATGGAAGTGGGAGCTGCAATGCTTTTTATGACCTAGTTTTAAAAGTCACCTATCACTTCAGCAATATCCTATTTACCATGTAGATCAGCCCAGTTTCAATTTGGGAAAGGACTACACAAAGGTTTGATCAACGAGATGTGAAAATTATTGGGGGTCATCCTCAATGCTGGTTATTACACCTCATTACGTCCATTATATGTTTCCACCAGGCTTCAGAGATCACCACTGAGGTTCTCTTTAACCCAGACAACATAGAGGGAAAGAGCAGAGAAAATCACATGCAGGAGATTTGGGGGTAGCGCTGGCTGTGCACATTCTCTCTTGCTAAACAAAAACCATAGGGGTTGTTGGAAAATGTAATTTACTCTCTGCTTAGGAAGAAAAGTAAACAGCTATGACAAAACATCTACCAAGTTCTGTCATATTTCCAGAAAGTTACTTGAACACAATATTTTAGGCAATGTCATGCCAAAAAAGCATTTCATTTAGAAATCAAAAACATACAAAACTATAATTGGGAGAACAAATCTAATTAATAATTAGATTGAGAGTCGCTATCCAGTAAGAACATATTATGCAATTTAGTATTACATAATTATGCTTTTTATTCTAATATATTTTAAAAATTCTTCACTTTTTCTAGTCATTAATTTACAAGGATAACAAACTAACCTGGATTAAGTATCTTCTTTGTGCCATATAATGTATAACACATTTAAAGACCTGAGAAATAGTCACTATAATCCCTATGCTA
The DNA here is from genome assembly GCF_011800145.1 of Mirounga leonina. Lineage (NCBI taxonomy): Eukaryota > Metazoa > Chordata > Mammalia > Carnivora > Phocidae > Mirounga > Mirounga leonina. The sequence goes on along the minus strand of NW_023270418.1, from coordinate 17,250,739 downwards.
CATAACAGAAAATAGACGAAAACTATTCAATATATGATTCAAAATGAGAGAGCTATTATTTATTATTTATTATAAATATAATATACAGAATTTATTATTTATTATAAGTAAAATATATAGAATTCAAACCTAAATTGGCCTCACCCTAGTCCTACAAATTTTTATCACACACAGAATAAGGTATTTTCATCTTACCATCAGACTGCTATTACTTTGCTCTTACTTCTTAAGAAGATCTGTGAGGTTTTTTAAACATTTATTTATTTATTTATTTACTTATTTATTTACTTATTTATTTATTTATATTCCCTTGATAGACAAGTACTTACACATTCTAGACATGTCCAAAATTGCAAACTTTTCCGTAACCTTAGACAGAAGGATAAATGCAAAAAAGGAAACTCTAGCCTTGAAAAAGCATTGTGTTAAGTACTGTATCATATTTGGAGCATTTTTGGAGAGTGGTATCATGCATACAAATAAAGGAGTACATAAACAAAGAGATTTAGTTATAGAATACTTAAATTGTATCAGCTAGAAGCTGCAAATACTTCTTTAAAGGACAGATTGTAGAGAAATCTACTGGAAGCCAAAATATTCTCTTCAAAGGGAGTCTTTTAGACATACAGCATACCTTTGCTTATTTCCCATACATTTTGTATGACAAACTACTCAATGTCATTCAGTGCTTGGAAAGGTATTTTATGATCAAGTGATGATTACTTTAGGGTGATGAGATTTGAAAGGTATGCAAATGTGCTCTTTGATGGAAGAGCCATTTACCTCGGAAAAGCAACATTACTAGAAACCTGATACATTTAGAAGTAAATGGCAAACCCAGTGAGCCTCACAGTATTTGGCTGGTTCTTAATCAGCAACATATCCAGAAACATCCAGTGCCAGGATCTGAAAATGGTAATATAGTTAAGCATTGGAAAAGTCCATAATTTTTCAGTCTTAGCTGTGAGCTAAATTGGGCCTAAAAATACACCTTAAGACACATAGGGACAATTGTCTTGGAGCATGTTCATAGACTTCTGATCTCTTTTCATTGCTCCTCTATTAATTTCGATTCAAGAAAAACGTGGGTTGTTTTTTTTTTTTATGTTTGTTATTGCAGTTGTTGCTGTTTTTTTGTTTATTGTCATTATTGCAGCTAGACTTATTTAACTTTGCTTGTGGTTTACAAGAGGGTTTTTGTGTTTAAGATTTTATTTATTTATTTGACACAGAGAGATATAGCGAGAGGGAACACAAGCAGGGGGAGTGGGAGAGGGAGAAGCAGGCTTCCCGCAGAGCAGGGAGCCTGATGCGGGGCTCCATCCCAGGACCCTGGGATCATGACCTGACCTGAAGGCAGATGCTTAACCTACTGAGCCACCCAGGCTTCCCTACAGGAGTGTTCTTATTCTAGGGAATCCTCTTTGTGTATTACTAATTAAAATCATTAGTTCATGTACTGGGGGCAAATTCTTAGATAGTTTTTATCATAGTCAGCTTATAAGGAATAGAGGATTTTCCTGAGCCCTCATCTTTTTCCACTTGTATTAGCAGTCTAACCACCACTTCTCCCAATGCCAGCATTACCAATGAACAGTGGTCTTGTGGTTGGAAGGCTAACAGGAAAGACTTTTCTCTCTCTTGACCACACCCTTCTTCCTCCCTCACCTTTTCAAGTTAAAAAAAATAAAATTAACATATATACCAGGAATAAAATGCTTGGTAGAGCCATAATATTAAATACTATTTACGTAAGATTTTACCTCAAGGATCTCTATAGAATCTTCACTACAGAACTATGACCCATGCTTTGACATCAATAGTTTAAAAAGTATAAACATAATGAAGAACTTACATGGCATGATATTATGTGATGCCTCAAAGCCTTAAGTTCCTTTTGTTGATGTTAAGAAAAATTTCCAACAAGGAAGGAAGGAAGGAAGGAAGGAAGGAAGGAAGGAAGGGAGGGAGGGAGGAAGGAAGGAAGGAAGGAAGCAAGCAAGCAAGAAAGAAAGCAAGAAAGAAAGAAAAAAAAAAAAGAAAAGAAAAATGGCTCCAGACCAAGGTGGTATAGTGTGGTATCTGGTGGTCTGTGAAACAAAACAAAGCAAAAGCAAATATTAAAAAAAAAAAAAGTTGAATTTTATCAAACTAAAAGCTGAAAGTCCCTACTAGTCTCTGTACTGTCTTAGAATCACATTCAAGAGAGGTAGCTCTCATGCACTATCTCTACCCGTCATAAGCAGATCAGATCCGATGGGGTAAGAAAACATGGTTCACTGGAAAGAATATTAACTTTAAAGTTAGATTATGTGAAAACACTGGAATGATTATTTAACTTCCAGAAGCCTCTGTAACTTCATCTTTAAAATTAGAATCACTAAAATTAGTACCCAGGGTTTCTGTGAGAATTAGATACAGAACATGCACAAAATCTGAGAGCAGAAGGCTTGTTCAGTTAAAGTTATTGGTGCACAGTTTGAGCACATGAGGCTATTTGAGGATCTCACCCATGTGGTCTCACAATCCCAAAATGGGCCAGGTCATCATGCAAGTGCAGGGATTTTTATATTTTCTTCTTTACTATCTCAGTATTTCTAATTACGTGTTGGATTCTTAGTTTATTTAAATCCTTTATGGATCAATCTATGGATTTGTTTTCACCTCCACTTTCAAATACTGGTGTGATGGGAAATACATAGCATTTAATGGCTATCTCCTTGATTTTGCAAGTTTCTAACTTCAACTGTAAAGAAACTCCTTGTCAGCTCTACACTTTTCCCTGCTAAACACCTTTGCCTGCCTAAAAGAAAAAAAAAAAATTATATACTGATGACATTCAGAGACAGTGGTATTTTGAAGCAAATAAACAAAAATCACTCCTCAGAATTATACCTATATGATCACCTAAGCAAAGCATATTCTAGAGCCATTGCTTCTTACTTTTTCTTATTTGATTCTAAACTGAGCAACAGTAAAGCAATATTGTGTTGTTGAGAAAGCATGCATTTTGAAATCAAATTGGCCTAGGGTCCACCCTGTCCCCACTACTTAACAACTGTATATTTTGTTCATGCCTCCTTGTGGCTCTAAGTCTCTCATCATATTGTAATTTTAATAATACCTGCTTGCTGTGATGATAATGTGCCTAATGCAATATACATTTCCCACAAACTGCTTCTGTTTTGGAGATTCAAGCCTACCAGACTTCTGGCTCCCAGCCTGGTAGGCAGCAAAGTTGAAAGTGCTGGATACAATTAGTAACTTTGTGCATCTTCAGTTATAATCATGTGTCATTGGTGCTCCAGTAAGTGTAATTCAATAGACTGAAGAAAATACTCATTTTATTTTGTATTTTTGTTTAAAAGCTGTATTTTACGTTAAAGGCACACAAGTCTTTGGCAATAAAAGAATCATGTAAAATTACAAATGAGAAAGCAAAATTATCCAAAACCTCATTATAGGAAAATAGGAAAAATTTATACTTCAGTGTAAAAGCATAAAAAGCATAAAAGCATGGCACTGTAACCATATATATAGGCATATACATGTGGCATTGTGGGCATGTTTCACTCCACCTGTGCTGTAGAAAAAAAGTTCCGTGGGGCACCTGGGTGGCTCAGTCAGTTAAGCATCTGCCTTCAGCTCAGGTCATGATCCTGGAGTCCCTGGAGCAAGACCCACATTGAGCCCCACATCAGGCTCCATGCTCAGCAGGGAGTCTGTTTCTCCCTCTGCCCCTCACCCTGCTCTTCTGTGCGCTCTCTCTCTAGTGCTCTCTCTCTCTCTCTCTTTCTCTCTCTCTCTCTCAAATAAATAAATAAAATCTTAAAAAAAAAAAAAGGAAAGAAAAAAATTCCATGACTCTATGTTGGGAAATACCATTCATATTATTCTTAGTGATTACATTATTTTATACAAAATCACTTGAAAATATCTAATCAATTCTCTACTGAAAAACATCTGTAAAGCAAAGCTCAGAGAAGTAACTGCGTAGGTCCCACAGCTGAAGAGTACTGAGAAAGGAAAATAGACTTACGTCTTTCTGTCATCCTCAAAGTCCATCTGCCCCCCACTACAGAATATTGGATTACTTTCCTCACATAGCATTTCCAATTGTTTGAATGCATGTCATTGACCTAAACAAATCATTGTAGGTTCTGAAAACCAGGTTAATGTTGTGGGTTATATGGCCCATTCATTTTTGCCTTGTCACTCATATAAAAGAAGATTCTTGCCAATATGGTTGTAGCTCTGTGTGCTTAGAATGTAAAGAAATTAAATGAAAAACCCTCGCTTTACATAATTCTGAAAGTTAACATGGAAAATTCCACCATAAAAATGCCCTCAGCTGCATTAGAAACATTAGCCCCAGGCTTAGTTTGCACTGAACTAAAATGATCAGTTAGAACAATAAAACAATGCTCACCAGTTGCCTGGCATTGTACAGACCCAGTCATAAAGTGCATGTTATCATGTAACACCCACTGGGACTAATTATTCCCTTTTATGTACGGAAGAGCACAAGCTGTGCAACCTTTGGGAGCTCTGACTACTCAGAAAACCTTCTATTCCTCTCTCCTCCCACTCTCTGCCCACAATAGGGATTCTCCCATCAAGCCTCCATTTGGCTAAGAGAGAGAATAGAAATCTGTGGTAATTGATAGTCTCTGCTCTGGCTTGAAGTGGAGCAAAAGCCTACAATTGTCACTTCTCTACTCAGACATATTTAATGGGTTCCCACTGCCTATGGGATAGAGTCTTTAACATGGCCCCAGGCCCTCAAAGATCCAGACCACTTGTTTTCACGGCCTTGTTTTCATCACTGTTCTCGGAAATGGCTCTGTTCCCTTCCACCAAGCCTCTCTATTCATAGTTTCCCAGAAGCCAATCTTCACACCTCATCTTTCGGAACATCACTGCAGCTTCCAAACATGCTTCCCTATCTCTTCTGCTGATGTGAAGTCAGTCCCCTTCACATAGTCAGGTTAATATGCCACCTGGTCCGTAATGACATCCAAACTACCTTGGGCTTTGTTAATGTCTTATCTACTTATTAGTAACATTTATTTGCTCCTAAATGCATCTGACTAAGGTCAATTTTATTTTCTGACCCCACATTGTTTTTCTCTGCCAGGAAAAGAATTGTCTTTTATTTTTATTTTATTTTACTTTACTATTTATTTATTTATTTGTTTATTTATTTATTTATTTTAGATTTATTTATTTATTTGACAGAGAGAGACACAGCAAGAGAGGGAACACAAGCAGGGGGAGTGGGAGAGGGAGAAGTAGGCCTCCCGCTGAGCAGGGAGCCCGATGCGGGGCTCGATCCCAGGACCCTGGGACCATGACCTGAGCCGAAGGCTGACGCTTAATGACTGAGCCACCCGGGCACCCCAAGAATTGTCTTTTACTCTGTATGTAGCTGCTTAAATTCTGACATATCTTCTCTTAGGTGTTCAAATAGAGTGATTCCGCTTTTTTTGGACTAGAGAATTTAACCCTTTAGGATAAAGCCTTTTGAATTACAGTGACTTGGGGGAAAAAAAAAAAAAGTCTTTTTTTTTTTTTTACAGACTCACAGAGAGAAACATCTTTAGTTTTATCCCTGTTTAAAAACCTTTATCCTGGGTCCGCGTAGACCATCTGACACTACTGAACCCCAATTAGCACCTGTGAATGCAGGTAGTACCCGTAACTCTCATGAAGACAGTCTCAGATAAGAAGAGGAGATAATTTCATTGTATTTGGTCACAACAGAAGACATGATCCCTTCAGAAGATCTCTCAGGGCCCTTTTTACCAAAGAGGTCTGGAAGAGAAATGGGGCTGCTGAGTATGACAGTGAAATGTTGAACTTTTAAGCAGTCATGCTGGTATAATACTGGGAATATTTAAAGAGGCCTTTAGTTATTTTGCTGTTCTCATATTATAGGCAAATAGTCATAGTTTATCTTCTGCTGGGCTGCTTTAGGGTCTTCTAAGCCTATCTCAATAGGTAAATATCAATTGTTCAGCCATAAAAGTCCATAAAAACCAGAGTTCCAGAAAGAGCATTATGTTTTGCATACAGTAATGAGTTTGTAAGTTGTTTTATAAGCCCTGTGCAACAAAAATGGAAGTGTGAATACCAACAATATGATATTTCAGTTACTCTCTGGGGCACTTAATAATATTAGCAATATGTCTCAATCAAGCTCACACTACATTTATTAAGGAACTTTATGTGGTTTTCTTTTTCAATTTGAAGCTAATACATGGCTAAAAAAAACTCCAAGTAAATGTGTGGCATCAATCCTTGTACACCAGCTGATGTTTACAACACAACACATCATAGGACATTACTTCCAGAATGACTTGAAAGCCAAATCATGAATTTAGAGGGCTATATGAATTCCTATTATCAATTTTCAACAACCCAGACAATTCTACAGGATATAAACTAAAGCAACTATAAATCATAAACAAGGCCCCTAGTCCACTTATCTTGTTAATTACGCCCAACTACAGTTCTCCAACTAGACCCTGGCAGGTAAAGAAACAATTTTTAATCAATCCAATTTTAATGACACTCAGAACATTATTCCTCATTCAAATGGATATACCTCTTACTCTTTTGCTAACGGAAGAAACATTTAATTTGCTTTTCTCTACCAACAGATTATCAATCTAGAACTGGTATACCTATAAGGTATTCAATAATTTAAGAACAGACACAACGCATTTGTAGTGTTTGTTTTAAATCAAGTTTTTTGGACAGTTCCAGATTTGGTTATCCTACGCATACATCATTCCTTTTGACAAGACCAATGTAACAGCCAACAGAGGTCCTATATCCAGATCTCCTTGGGTCCCTTTTATATTTCTGTAAGCCCTTCCCTGCATTCTTGTTAACGGTTTATGCCTGAGACTCTTTTCCTGTGTGTGGCCCACAGACTACTAGAGCCACTTTTCCCTGCAAGCATAGAGTTTAAATCCTTTTGGTGCAGAATTTAGCCAATGATACAAAGATTGACAGGTTAGGGTGTGAGACTTAAGTCCCTGGCTGCAGGAGCTGGTAACTCCTGAAGCAAATCTCGCACTCCAGAATTTTCCAGTGAAATCAGCGGAAATGGCCTTCTGCCATGCTTTGCCACAAATCATAGCCTTGTTTGGCTTCCCTTCCTTGGCCTGCTTCTCCTTTCACCAGTTTATCTTGGGGGTTCTTCCTAGTAAATCACTTGAATACAAACACTTGCTTTGAGTTTTGCCTCAGGGGAACTTGAAGTAAAATAGCTTGTTTTACATAAAGTTGTCTGAGTATTAACTACAATTCTTTGTCTACCAGTAAAGAATGATATGAACATAATTTATTAGTGACTCCTTTGCAATAATAATTTTGGTTACAGTTCTTTTGGAGAGAGCGTGGGTTTAGGAATTAAACCAAGGTTCAAAGTCAATCCGGGCAGTTCACTAGCCATGTAACATTGGAAACATTAATAGTTGTTCCTTCTTCAATTCCACTGGAATAAATCCCCAAAGGAACATATTGAACATTAATATGTCTAGCGTAGTGCTTTGTTCGTAGAATTTCTCATTATCAAATAGCTCTCTTTGTCTGAGCCATCCCTCTACTTGTTTGAAAATGTTTAATCTACAAAAAGTATGATACATTCAACCCAACAGCAGTAGGAAAGTCCATTAATTTATTCCATATAGGTTAGACCATGTCATCCTGACTATTGATCTTTCAGGAAAAGACGGGATTTTAAGAGGGTAGGAGACAGAAAGGCATAGGGTTTAGAAGTATTATGCTTCTGAATATGTCATGACAGATAATATATCCTCCCCTCTAATCCAGAAAGCCAATACTATTTTCTACCTTTTTCCTCCCACCTGTGGTGGCATCACCAAACTTGAATAGAAATACCATTATAGAAGCAAAGTTTTTTAAACTCCAGATGTTAGGGAGAAATGTATCTTCAAAAGTTTACCAGGGAAGTCAAAGCCACTTGATATTTATTATAAAGGCAAGCTGCTCAGTGAGTGTGTCTATGAGGTAGGAACATTATATTGCTCATGTTATCCTGTAGTTAAAATTATTTGCCCAACATCTATGATCCCTTCCTCCTTTCTCACAGAAATTCATTTTCTTTGGGTATCTAACCTTTCTTATGCAAGTCCCTGCGGTGCGAGCGAATCTGAATTCAGCTCCATCTCCATGAGAGGGCATGAATAGTCGAAAGATAATGTCATGTTTATTGATTTAAAAAAAAAAAAAAGTACATGACCTAACTTGGGAAAATAAATTTTGGGTTAAGTATTTCTAAGTCTTTTGAATAAGTTATTCCTGGAATTTGAGAGAAATCTGAAACAAGTTTCTTATCTCTCTCTCATTTTCATGGGAAGTTATCAACCACATATGAGTTTAGCAACTGCTGCAACCATTTCACAGTTGGACTAAAGATGAAACTAAAGGAAGTAGCAAAGCCCAAAGAATTACAGAGAAATAGAATTAGAGCACTCAATTCCAAAGAGAGTCATTTCTCTATTTGTGTGAGCTAATACATTTCCATATTTTTAAAGTCAATTTGATAGGGTCTATTTTGGTAATAAATTACAACCAACCTGAATTAAACTGCATGAATTTATTCCCTCACAGTTCTGGAGGCCAGAAGTCTGAAATCAAGGTGTTGATGTGGCTGGTTCCTTCTGGAGGCTCTGAGGGAGAATATTTCCCATGCTTATTTCCCATCTTCTGGTGGCTTCTGGCAATTCTTGGCATTCATTGGTATATAGACACATTCCTCCAATCACTATCTCAGTTTTTTTCATGGCTGTCCTTCTGTGTTAGGAAACTGTGTTACCACTAAGACTTGATTAGGGCCTGACCTAAATCCTGAATGATCTTGTCTTAAGATCCCTTACTTAAATCTACAAAGATCTTATAAAGTCATATTCACAGGCGCCAGGAGTTAGGACTTGGTGATTTGTCTTTTTGGAGACACAGAATTCAACACCCTACAGCTGAATTTCTGTTTCTCACAGACACAACCATTCTTTCTGATAATGGACTCAAATTTAAGTCAAATAAATCATCCCCTTATTCTGTGGCATAACTCTAGGATCCTGGTCTTACAAAATGATTGAATTCTACAATTTAAACTTTGAAAGGGCATTTTTGGTCATCTCATCTAATGTTTCCCCTACCATAAAAATCTCTTTAAGGAGTTCCTAAACAACAGCTGTCTGATACTGGTTTTAATTCCTCTGAAATGTGTATATTTTTCATGACATCTATATCACTTCCAGAAAATTTTGACCATTTGAAATTTTCTATGACCAGAAAGCATACCTTGCTTTTCAAGAGCCCAAAATGTGTAGTTTATATATATGAAAGAGCATTTTAGATCCTTATTGGAGCCATAAAAAATGTACATGGTACTAAGAGTAATCTCTGAAAGAGTGTATTGGATTAACAGATGGAAGAGAAAAATGTCTGCTTTGGGTAAGCAGTTTAATTTCTGCATATTTTATGTGAGTTTACCATTAAGACTTGATAAATATAATATTTGCTTCTATTATACATAGGGGTAGGTTAAAATGAAGTTTGTGGACTTTAGTAAATGAAAACTAAATGCTCATATCCTTTGGTACACAATGAAATGAGGGAGAGACACAAAACATCCAGAAGTAAGACAGATAGGATAAATGCCATGGATGTGAAATTGTTTCTGATTTTAGAATCTTTTACACTTATTCAATAAATACCCAGAGGTATCAGTTCATACTTCCTGGCATTTCCCTTCAAAACTATTACAAAAACAATTTGTGAGGCTCTTAAAAGAGATAAAATCAGATTTTTCAGCAACATAATATAGAGCCAAATTTCTCTTTGCCAAAAGCCAAAAACACCTTTGAAAGTTGTATTGGGTCAACAGAACGCATAGATTGGGGAGTTTTAAATATGAACTATTTGAACTGAGTCTCAGGATAGAATACCATAATTCTGTGACTCTAAAGGTACAGACATGAACAAAACTCTTGCCAAACAATGCTCAACTCACACCTCCAGCCAGTTATCCTCAATGTTGAAACCATTTCAAAACAGACAACAAAAAATAAAAATAAAAGAAACACCAACAAATATGTTAAGAAAAGTTGATACAATGGATCCTTCATAGAGGATTTGGATTCAATTCCTGTCTTTATCTCTTCCAAGTCAATGATCCAATTACTAAGTTAACTTTTTTCCATATAAATAGAAGTCCAGATTCATTTTGAGAAACACTGGACTCTCCACTACATACCTATCAGAATGGCCAAATTCCAAAACGCCGACAATGCCAAATGCTGACAAGGATGTGGAACAACATGAACTCACGGCTGGTGGTACTGCACATGGTATAACCACTTTGGAACACAATTTGGCAGTTTCTAACGAAACTAAAATACTCTTATCATATGATTCAGCCATCACCCTCCTTGGTATTTACCCAAATGAGTTGAAAATATATGTCTAAGAACAAAAATCTACACAGATGTTTATAACTGCTTTATCCCTAAAGGCCCCAACTTGGAAACAACCAAGATGTGCATCAGTAGGTGAATGGATAAATAAACTGTGGTCCATCCAGACAATGGAACACTATTCAGCACCACAAAAGAAATGAGCTTTCAAGCCATGAAAAGACATGGGGAAACTTAAATGCATATTGCTAAGTAAAAGAAGCCAATCTGAGAAGGTTACATACTTTAAGATTGCAACCATATGACATTCTGGGAAAGGCAAAACTATGAAGACAGTAAAAAGATCGGTCGTTGCCAGGCATTAAGGTAAATAGAGGATAAATAGCTGGAACACAGAGGACTTTTAGGGCAGTGAAAATACTCTTTATGTTTATAATGGCCACATGTCATGTACGTTCCTCTAGACCCATAGAATGTATATCAAAGACAAAAAGAACCTTACTGTAAACTATGAAATGGGTGATAATGGTGTGTCAATATAGGTTCATCATTCAGAACAAATATACCTCTGGTTTAGGATACTGATAGTGGGAGACGCTATGGGGGCAGGGGAGGAAGGTGGCAGGATGAGGAAGGAAATACATGAAAGCGGTGTATTTTTCACTCAGTTTTGTTGTAAACCTAAAACTGCTCTAAAAAATAAAGTCTATTAAAAATAGAACACTGGAATCTATAAATAAACTTTAAAAACATTTTTTTAAAGATTTTATTTATTTATTTGACAGAGAGAAAGAGAGAGAGGGAACACAAGCAGGGGGAACAGCAGAGGGAGAGGGAGAAGCAGGCTTCCCGCAGAGCAAGGAGCCCGATGTGGGGCTCGATCCCAGGACCCCAGGATCATGACCTGAGCCGAAGGCAGACGCTCAACCGACTGAGCCACCCAGGCGCCCCATAAAAACATTTTCTTAGGTAGTTCTCAAAAATCATTTTAAGAAACATTTTTCTGTATTTTTCCCAGCCTATTTTTTTGTGCATAGTATTTTTCTTGCTTAATACTATATAATACTATTATTAAATAATATTATTAAATGATAATACTCTCTTAGTTCTATAAATATTTGTGTATATATTATGGTCCAGACATTGTTAGAAGCAGTCAGAATACAATTATAAACTTGAAAGAAAAACTTTGTTTTCATGAAAGCTGAATTATAAAAGAAGGAAAATACCCCAAAAAGACAGGTCTATAAATAAATTTTAATTTGCTGATCCATGTTGTACAAATATAATGATAATAAGGTTTATGTGAATTAAAATTAATTGAAAATATGAGGTACCTCCCCTCTTTTTTTAACATTAGAAAGCTGATAATTTACCTTGGAAAACTGATAATTTTAAGTTATTTTCTGTCTTTTTGAAATATATACAAACCTTTTTAAAAGCTAAATAAGCCTCTTTATAGCTTTAAGACCCAGGGTCTTAAAGGATCTGGGAACCAATTTTTGAAACACAATCATCAAATTTCTCAAGGATCTGGGAACCAATTTTTGAAACACAATCATCAAAAAATATAGTGTCCCTATCTCCTGGTTTCTGTGGGATGGTAGAAGCCTTCAGTGGGCACCATGTTTCAAGTTGCAAAAATATCTTGTCATAAAATAGGAGATGTTTATTTTTCCTTTGGATAAAGCCAGTGGCATAACATAGTAATCATCCCAATTACTAAGTGAATTTAAGATGAACCATGTATGACAAATAATGCTGTCAAGTGCTTTTATTTGAAAACTAGTTATTGTTTATCTTGAGAATACACATACGATGGGTTGTATCTGCTTGAACATATAGAAGGATGAGCTTTCTTCCTGTCTTTGAAATCTGTTGGGAGATGGCTGGTGATGTACATCAGAATCTGGTTTAATGCTTCTTTAACAATAAAATTGTGTTTTTTTCTCTTCTGCTGATGTGGAGAGGTTTTCTGGGTTAAGAAGACATTTTGTTTTTAATTACATTTCCCCAACATGAGATAGACAATTATGTAACATATTGTTTTTGGGGTTGTGAATTCAGAGAGAATGGTCTCTAAAATTCTCTAGAGAAATGATGTTTGAGTAGAGATCTGAATGTTAGGACGGAACCAGCCATATAAAATATCTGTGGTGAAGAGTACAAGCAGTGAGAATAGCAAGTGTACCAGCTCTAAGACAGAGATGAGCTGGCTTGTTCAATAACACAAATAGGCCAGTGAATGTCACCTTTAGAGAATGACAAAGTGATGACAGATGAGGTGAGAGAGATAAGTTGTGGCCAGGTTAAGTAGGGTTTGCAGTCATTAAAAAACTAGAGTCAAAAAAATTCTAAGTGCAATTATGTTATAATCTAGCTCTTGTGTTTAAAGATATTACTATGTCTGTTTTGTATGGACCATAAAGAGGAGATAACTTCAGCGAGAAGCCGATTCAGTGTCTATGACAGTTACCCAGGCAACAAACAGGACTACAGTAATAGTGGTAGATGTCGAGTGAGGTGGTTTTCCCAATAAATTTTGGAGATAGACACTCCATTTGGAGATGAGGGCTAAGAAAAAGAGGGGACTAGGAATAACTCTTAAGTTTTTGGCTTTTCTGATGGGATGAATGATGCCATAAAGAGCTAATGCAGACTGAGGAATATTAAAGGGGCTGCGGGATTCTATTCCAGCCATGTAGTGTTTGAGACACCCATTAGGTATTCAAACAGACGCATCAAGTTAGCAGCTAGAGATGAGTCTGGAAACTCAGAAATACATTTTGGGAAATCAACAGTTTAAACTATATTTTCAACCATGGGTCTGAATGTCATCTAGAATAGAGTAGAGGTAGTAGGGGAAAAAAAAAAATGGTGGATGCAAACTGTGCCCTCAGGCAAATGAACATTTGGAGAACTCAAAAAGGGGGAGAAGCCAGGAGAGGAGAATAAAGAAGAGTCATTAGTAGAGTAGTAAATAAAACAAAATTATGATGTTTCTCCCGTGCCAAAGTAATAATTCTGGTTTAAAAGGAAGTTGTCAATTGGGTAGGTACTGTTTAAGTTCAAGGGTGATTAGGACAGATATTTGACATTTTTATTTGGAAAGCTGGTCATTTGGTGACTTTGATGAGATCAATTTCAATGGAATGACGGGGCAGGAAATCTCAATTGAGTGGAATAAGGTGAAGAGAAAAAGACTAGATAGCTTTTTCGGTAACTGGTAGGAAACAGGAGTATAAAAAAGAAGAGAGTTTTGTTACTTTATTTTTTAATAGGGATGAGTACAGAATGATACAAATTATCCAGTAGAAAGGGTGAAAACACTTACCAAAAAAAAGAGAAAAAAAACAAAAAGCAGAAGCTAATACGGCAAAATCCTTGAGTTGGCTAAAGTAGCAAGAGAATGCAATAGGCAACCGGAAGCTTTGGTTCTAGCTACAGGGAAGGCCATGTCACCATTATAACAGGACAGGGTATATGGGTACCATTTTAAGTAAATGTATTGATTCATGTGACTCTTATGATCTTCCTTTTCTCAGTGAAATAAAAATACATAGGCCAGCTTTAAAGGAAAAAGAGGCCGGTATAAAATAGTTGTCTCAGTGTTATTTTTCTTGGAACTGTAGTAGGATTTCTGGGTAATGCAAATAAACTTAACTTTATGATAGATTTTTATACTTTGATTATCAATTATTGCTTTATCACAGGCAGCTTTCTTGCTTTAAGATAAAATCCATAGTGTGATTCTTAAACAATGCAAATCTTTAATTTGATAGCTGTTCTGATATTTACCAATGATTTGTTGAATTTGGAAACATTTTCCTAATATTTTACTATTATAACTGCTGTAATTCATGAATATCATTAAAGGCATTTTTTTTTTTCCCTGTGTGCAATAACATTATTCCCTTCTGTTGGTTTTCCCACAGTGGTGCCAAATGGATCAGAGTGTGAGCATTTTATGGCCTTTGATATATATATATATATAGTCAAGTTGAGTTCTAGATGGTTTACCTCAATTTATCCTGCCACCATAAATGTATGTGACTGTTCATTTTACTTTATCCTTGTCAGATTTGTTTAGTAGTGTATTGCTTGACAATTTGTTAAACGACCTGTGGTGTCTTAGCTTGTGTTTTCCCCAGGAGAAGACCTGAGGCCAGGATCTTAGTGCGAATGGCTTCTTTGGGGAGGTGATCACAGGAGTATCAGTAGCGGGATGGGGATGCATGAGAGAAGAAAAGGGAGCCAGTAACCGGTGCCCTGTTAAGTCAGTTACCTCTGTGGGTAACTGGAGTTGAAACCCACTGGGAAGACTCTGGGAGCCACTGTAAATGCCAGGCCTCAAAGTGATCCCAACTATGTGGGGAAGCAATTATGGTATTTATACACAAATGCCTGCTTACCACTGGTTGAAGTTCCTCCTGGTGCCTTAAATCGATTGGAACTTCTGATCTGCACCATGAGCACCAGGGCATGTTTTAACAGCATGGGAGAGTCACCACCCGAAGGAAAACAGAGGAGAGTCTAAAATTGGCTGGAGATGAGTGTGGGCACGGACAGCATTAACCACACACAGTACCTTGCTTGCATTGCTTTTTGATATAATAGCAACAATGTGAAAAACACAAGATCGGCAGAATTTGTTTAGCCATTGCTATGTACCCAGCACTCTGCTGACCCTGGCACATCCAGTCCTTTCTCTTCATTTCACCTCAGATTTCAAGACCCCAGCTATTTTGTTGTTTCTGTTGTTGACAATATAGATATTTTCAGAGATTTTTATTTTTTAATTCTGTAACCATAATTTAAAAAAAAAAAACCTCACCACCATCCTTGATAACTTATTCTTTTATTCATTTCATTTTTCTTACTTGAGTTCTATTTTTTTTTACTTGAGTTCTATTTTTAATTAATTTTCAATATCCTCAAGTTTTCTTTTTAACATACCTAGATGAAATATTCATGAAGCATACCTGGGTGAAATATTTTCTGAGGCTTCATATAGGAAATTTTTTTTTATTCTTTTCCAACATGATTAATAACTTTGTTGGATATAAAGATCTTGGTACATAGTAGCCCCACGCTAATTCTGTCCTTACTTTTATTATTGGATTCTGTAAAAATAAATAAATAAATAAATAAGAGAAAAAGAAAGAAAGAAAAAAGAAATAAAGCCAAAATGATTTTGGTATGTGTTTCTAGAAAACTTTTTTTTTTTCCTCTTTTGGAAATTTTTTTTAAAGATTTTATTGATTTATTTGACAGAGAGAGACACAGCGAGAGAGGGAACACAAGCAGGGGGAGTGGGAGAGGGAGAAGCAGGCTTCCCGCAGAGCAGAGAGCCCGATGCGGGGCTCGATCCCAGGACCCTGGGACCATGACCTGAGCCGAAGGCAGACGCTTAACAACTGAGCCACCCAGGTGCCCCTCCTTTGGAAATTTTTGGTATTTTTTTCATCACTGAAATATAAAAATATTTCCTATTTATGTATTTGTCCTAAAACATTTTAATTAGTTTTTATTTCAATTTTCCTTTCCTTTTTTTAAGTATGGTAATTTTTTTTTTTTTTTTTTTTTTTTTCCTGTAAAGGCTTCTACTCTGTTTCTTCTATTTTCTCCTATGGCCAGACTTAATGTGCATAGGTTGGAATCCTAACATATGTCCCCCCAAAATACTGTCTTTTAAAATAATTTACCAAAAGATAACTTTCCCCCAGTATTCTGGGGTTTTTCTTTCAATTGTGTGTCATTGTTGAAGGAGTATACCTCAGGTTTTTCCTCTAGAACACAAATTAGAGACTGTTGCTATTCCTACTCTATTCGTATGTATGCTTCTACAACTCCCATGGCTCACCTGTCTTCTGCTTTACAGACCTAATATATACATGTCTCTTACTAGCAGACCTGAACTCAGAATTATATGGGTAAAGGATTTTGGTAAAATTTAATCCTAAACTGCTCTCCCCACAGATAACAGTTTTTTTCATGTTGTAATTGGTTGTTCCCTTGATGTTGTTCAAAAAAATACTGCCCCAAAATGGGATGTGTGTGTGTGTGTGTTTATTTGTGTGTGTGTATTTTTAAGACTTTATTTCTTCAAAGTTTGATGTATGTGTTTTAATTCTGTATCATCAGCTTCTCTAACAGCCACATTTAAAAATTTTAAGCCTAAAGTAGGGGGGAGAGAAACCTTCAAAATAATTGATCCCAATTTTCTAAGATCACGTAAAAGCTATACCTTTGGTATTTTTAGGTTTCAAGAGGGCCTTAAGATATTCACATACCACTTCGCACCCTCTCCCCTTCCTTTATTTTATTTTATTTTATTTTATTTTATTTTATTTTATTTTAAAGATTTTATTTATTTATTTGACAGAGAGAGACACAGCAAGAGAGGGAACACAAGCAGGGGGAGTGGGAGAGGGAGAAGCGGGCTTCCCGCCGAGCAGGGAGCCCGATGTGGGGCTCGATCCCAGGACCCTGGGATCATGACCTGAGCCAAAGGCAGACGCTTAACGACTGAGCCACCCAGGCGCCCCTGTCCCCGTCCTTTAAACATGTAAACAGAGAAGAATGATACAGACAACAGCAATACTCTCAGCATGAAAAACAGCAAAATGCACTCAGTTAGGTATGAGTCATCTTGGAAACAGGATTCTTAATATGAACACAGTTCAGAGGGACTGCTTTATGCCATCTCCTGTTTACTTAGAAAAAGGACAAAAGCCATTTTACAAAATTTTTTAATCATATTGAAATTACAATTGAATTTTGTCTTTCTCTCAACTACATGCTTAATTTTCATGCTCCCTCAATGACCGTATGTCTAATACCCAAACCTATGTCAAAATATATTGATGATTTAACTTTTAAAAAACTAGAAATAAAAGTACATTTTACCTTAAGAATTTTATAAAAATATGCACTTTTAAGGTGATAAAATTACTTCACTTCCTAAAGTGACTTCTTGTCTAGAAATTGGAAGTATGGGGATAGGAGAGGGTGAGAGGGTAAAATGTACATGACATATCTACATGAAAAAAGCAGTGACCATTTTGGGCTTTGATCTACCTAGTTAAGTCAAGTTAGAAGACACAGTATCTTTCAGGAAAGAACACATTTAGTTATATTCACTGGGAACCAGGACTTCCTGCTAGAAACAGGATAGAAAAATGCAAGCAAAGTAAACTCCTTGGAAATGAGAAAATGCTCAATGATCAGACCTGGGGCAAGGTCCAATTTTGACATATCATCAAGAGTCACTTGGGGCACCTGGGTGGCTCAGTCGGTCAAGCGTCTGCCTTCAGCCTAGGTCATGATCCCAGGGTCCTGGGATCGAGCCCCGCATTGGGCTCCCTGCTCCACAGGGAGCCTGCTTCTCCCTCTCCCTCTCCCCCTGCTTGTGTTCCCTCTCTTGCTGTGTCTCTCTCTGTCAAATAAATAAATCTTAAAAAAAAAAAAAAGAAGTCACTTGATGGGGCAGCTCTGATGTTGGTCTGTCACTACTGTATCAATGGATGAGTCACTAAATCATTCTTCATGTAAGTCAAGGTTTATGCTAGAGATAGAGTCGAGACAGTGGCTCCGAGGATGGGGAAAGGCTGGAAAACAAGCGAGTCCTAAGTGTTTCCAAAGGTTAATGGAATACACATTGTCCCTGAAAAATGTCTTGATGAACCACTGATAAAGTTATATTGAGAAAAGAAGTATCAACGGTGCCAGAAAAATCACCCTGTGTGAATAGGTAAAACAGACGACTTTCTACACTGGACAATTTCATGGGTCACCAAAACCTCAGAAACTTTCGTATTATCCCTCAAGCTTTCATTTGTATATTTATTCAAATTAATGATAATTTTTTATATCAAACTGAAAATTCCCAGAGTGAAGGGATGGGAAGAGAGTGTTTGTAAATGTTAAAAAGAAAATAAATAATTAAAGGGTTGGGGGAGATTTGAAACTCTTGTCAGTCATGCAGTCATAGAAGTGTTGAAGTGTTTTTTTTGTTTTGGTTTGCTTTTTGGCTTGTTTTCGGTCTTTATTTAGCATGGTGTTTGGAATTACTGTGGATTTTCAAGGAATATGTGGATAAATTTTACTTAAGGTAAATATAACATCAGAAATGAGGAAGAGGAAGAAAGTACCAAATGACTGTAATCCTTAAGGGATGGGGTAAATTTCAGGGAGTCAAGCTACACATGAAGACATGAAGACAAGGAGGCTAAATGCTAAATGCAGGGCCTGCCTTTGCAATATGTTTGGAACCAGAAAATGTTAAGTACTTGGCCCCTTGAAAACATTGTATATGGCCCTCTCATTATCCTCCTGCCTCTAGAAATACTCCCATTATTCACAAGACACACACAGCTCTAATGCTTTTGTCCTTCAAACTGGAATAGTTCCTTAGGTTGTCTATGCATAGGTAAAACAAGAATCAAGCTAAACACAAACATGTCCTTCTATCAATAAATTAAGGTACTCAGGCTCAACTGAAAAATGAGATTTCATTTCATTCATTCCACAGCATTTTCTGGTCTGAAAAAAATGCAACTGGTATCATCAGTAAATGAGTCATGTTAGAAGAGGCTAGACATTCAGTACCGGAAGGTTTCCTGTGCTCTGCTCAGATAATGAAATCCTCTAAAAAAGCTATGATGTAGTCTGTCCATGTTTTTCCCTCTTTCATAAAATTCAGGATATGATTCAAGACAACCAGGAGAGGTCAGTCTGGGATAATCATAATGTTATAAAGCCTGTGATGACTAATTATGACTTACGAGCTTTATTGAGGTAAACATTCAAATGTCCGTCAAAATTCTTCTTATAAATTAAACTTGGTATGCAGGACTCTATATGAAAGAATGAAAATACAAGATACATCTGACTTTCTGAATCTGTTATAAAAGGAATAAGTCAACGGGTGAAAAAGTGGTGTTGGAATGAGGGAAAATCATAACAACAAACACTGATATCAGGAAATCCGATGTGAACACAAACAAGCCATCTGTCCTAGCCAGCACCACTCCTCCCCAGAGTAAAACGAGCCTCTGCTTCTGCCCCATGCTTTAGAGCAGTGTCTCCCAAACTTTAATATACATTCCTAGAGATATGGTTAAAATTCATATTCTGATCAGTAGGTCTTAGGTGGGCCTGAGATTCTACATTTCCAATAAAATCCTAGGTGAAGATTTCCCAATCTCAATATTAATAATATTTTGGACCAAGTAATTTCTTTGGAGGACATATCCTGTGCAGTGTAGGATGTTTAGCAGCATCCCTGGCTTCTACCGACTGGTCCCACTACTTTCCCTGACCAGTTGTGATTAATCAAAATGCTTTCAGATATTGCCAAGTATTCCCCAGAGGACAAAATCACCCCCATTTGGAAACCACTGTCCTAAGGGATGCTGATGCTGCTGGTCTTGAGAGCAAGGTTTTGAGAGGGATCTGCCTGGGCTCTCCATTACTTGTGCAACTCTCCACAGAGTAAGGAGTATGTGGGCCCAAGAGAAGAACATATTCTGAGCCTATGCTTGTCTTCTTGAACAAGTTCTAGGTAACTAGGAGCTGGGAGTGTTCTGCTAAAATGATCTAGGCCTTCTTCTAATACCTGTGAGCCCTCTTTGCTGAATCTGTTTTCCCAGGGACTGACTATGTCATAGATGTATATGGCCCCAGGCCTTCAGAGGAGAGGGAGACACTGTGAGGAGCTATATATAGGCTGAGCTTGGACATGAGTGCAGAATGTCCACATGCATGCTGCCCTACACAGTGGAGGAAGAAATGAAAAGCAAAGAAAATGTTATGGAGGGGTTGCAGGATGGAGGTTGAGAATGAATCCCCTTCATACTGCCATGTTTTTGTATAGACACTCTTAAAAGTCTGAATATTCTAAGTTCAAGTTTGGCTTTCTAGTTGATTGTAAATGTATGCTTATCAAAACAGAAGGCTAAAACATACTCATTTAATGAGTTTTCTTACTTGATTTATAACCTTAAATGTGTTGTAGATTAGCCCCATTTATTCTCTTGCCTGAGACTCCACAAATACTAGGAGCTGGCCTAGTTTCAGGGCTGGTGGAAAATTCTGGATGTTCATCACCAAGATAAGGTCCTAATCAATGGGAAAAACAGAGTACCTTACTATATAAGAGAAAGTTAGGTTGCTTTATGTTGGGAATCCTAAAACATCAGAAAACATGAAGCTTAACTGGGAGCACGTATTCCCTGTGAGTCTGTCTGACTCAAAGAGCATTTACTTTGTGCTATGCCAGCATTAATAAATTTTTCTGTAAAGTGTCAGTAAATATCCTTTGCAAGCTGAATGGCTCTGTTGCAACTACTCAACTCCGTTGTAGCTTGAAAGCAGCCATAGATATATGAATGAATGGGTGCAGCTGTCTTCAAACTTTCTTTACAAAAGCAGACTACAGTTTGCCAACTTTTCTGTTATATTCCTCCTCAAGACAAAGAAAGGGACTTTTAAGTAACATGTTAGTGGGGCATAATATTAAGAGTTGGCAGACAACTTCTCAACACATATTAAAAGTCAAACCATGTACTGTGTGGGTGATACAGATAAAAATACAAGAGTAGGTTTTTTTGTGACATATCTTTATCTTCATTTTGCCTACCTGGCCTCAGAATCTTGACTGCAATCATATTCATCTTTCATTTAGATATACTTATCTCTCTGTAATGATACATGGAGGTATTCTGTGACATGAGACTAATAAACACATAAACATAACCAAATAAATAACCAAAAATGATTGAATGCATACCCTCAAACTAAAACCATATCTAATAGATGTTCAATCACCTAAAGTATGGTATGAATGAATTAAACATCAATCAATAAATAAATGAACTGAACATCAGTGTTTAATTCTTCTTCATTTGGATTTGGTGCAAAGTTTTAAATTAATGTCACTAAGAGACTAACATTTCCTTTGGTCTTGCCCGAATCATTTATCTATTTGTTTCATCAATACAGGTCCATGTATTGTACTCTTCTTAGCTCACATCAGCCTATTCTAGGATGCCACTTTCTAATATTAGATTATTTATTACTTCTCAAAGAGAGTTTTTAATCTTTGTTCACATGGCCTTTCTAAGGTTCATAGAAATATTGACCCTTCATTAACAATATTTCTAAAGATATTAGGCCCCTTCATTATGTTCTGTTGAATTCCTATCATCAATAACTTAATTACTTAGGAAATAGTATCTCCTTGGTGTTTTCTTAGTACACTTGTTCTCTCTTTAGCTGAACTCTCCATGCTCTGTAGAGTTAATTTCTGCTTTTTCTGTGCCCAACTTATGAGTGTTGTATAGCTGAACAGAAGGGAGGTGGGTACTATGATCTCCTTCTGTTGGAAAGGAGTAATTTCTTAATTGTAATAAGAGCTGAAAACGGGATTCCCCCTACAGGGAAGAAGTATGGAAGGAATCCCACTTCTGATATAAAAATCATTATATGTCTTTCCTGGCACCTGCAGCTCATCATAAGGTGGGCCACCAAGGCCATTAAATAGTAATATAATTAGTAATATAATTAGAATTGTCCCTTTCTTCACTCTGTAACCACCTCTAGTTTCTTAGTAATTCTTGTACAAGAGCTGAAAGATATTGGTTTGCTCATATTAAGACATCTAAGAATGTTTTTTTTTTTTTAAATAGACTTTTATTTTTTAGAGTAGGTTTAGGTTCCCAGCAAAAGTGAAAGCATAGAGATTTCCATAGACCCTGTATCTTCAAGACATGCATAGCCTCTCCCATTATCAATATCCCTCACCAGAGTGATGCATTTATTACAGTTGATGAAGAGTATCTTTTGGCCTTATCCATATGCCACCAACACAACCATGATCCACACACACACACACACACACACACACACACACAGAGGGAAAAAAAAAAAAACCAACCCAAAAAACAAAAACAAAAACAACCAAACAAAAAAGAATTAGGGATTGAAAATGAGGGTTACATTCTCATTCTCTATCCTTCACTTGCAATATGCATCAGGTCCTAGTGTGGAGAGAAAGGCAGGCTGATAAAACATTTGCAAAGCAGTGAAATGTTTTCAGGTTGAAATATTCAAAAATACATCTGCAAGGCCAAGATGAAATATATTATAGAACACACCAAGAAAAGTGCTCCCAAGATAGAAAACCAAGGTTCCTTGCTCATCTACCTAAAACAGCTTTAAGGTCTTCATTCTTCTTTTTCTGTAGCTAATACATTTCCAAAACTGTGCAATTATCACACATGAGTAAAGCAGGGAAAATGTGCTATGCTTTCTACAGCACTTCTCAGACTATCCTTGATAATAATAATAATGGTGATGGACAGGAGTTTTATTTCTGGAAGCACAGTCACCATGTAAAACCAAATTATCAGATTTCAGGGCCAAAAAGAACATTTTGTTGGATGTAATAGTTATAAATCATTCCTCTCTAGAATACTGGAAGTTGTGGCTTTTAGCAAAGAAATATATCAAATGTAGTTTAATATTGATTTTTTTTTTCCTTTGGAAATGCATTTCAATGAAGAGGACCCCAAAGCTTAGTAAATCTGCGTGTAATTCTTATTCAGGCTACAGTTACACTTTTCCCCTTATTTTACTGAGAAATGTTTGTGACAGTTCATTCAATTTATTCTCCCAATTTGACTTGCTATTTATAGGAGTGCATCATGGGGGACTGAGGCCTTAGATTCATTGGGAGCATCAGAGTATGTACTGAAAAAGAGTGAATAATCCCGAGTGAATGCTCCACAGGTCTTGTGAAGCTCCTTCCTGGAAAAAAGTGTCTTATACTTTGGTTCCCACGTGTGGTCATGTGTTTCCCATTGTGCCATTTGTCATATGTGGTCTCATTACTCAAGGCATAACTGATTGAACTAGGTTTAAGTGCCAAGACAGGAAAAAAATCTATCAATGGGCTGTACAGATGTCTTATTACATTTTGTCTTAAAATACAGAAGAATATTAAATCTAATGATATATATATATACACACACACACAACATATATATATATATATTATAAAGAAATGGAAAGTGTGCATAAGCATAACACTTGAAGTAGAATAAACTTTATTTAAATACCTTCCATGGAACTTTCCAAATAATTTTCATAAGCAAGAAAAATTATTTTCATCATAATACAAATATAGGAAATGCTGAGTTAAATAAATTTGAATGGATTAGTTTAATAACAAAGTTTCTCAGAATGTTTAAAATACAAATTATAGGGGCACCTGGCTGGCTCAGTTGGTTAAGCCTCTGACTCTTGGTTTCAGCTCAGGTCATGATCTCAGGGTCGTGGAATCAAGTCCCACAATGGGCTCGGTGCTCAGCAGGGAGACTGCTTGAGATTCTTTTCCTCTCCCTCTCCCCCTGATCCTCTCTTTCTCTCAAATAAAAAAATCTTTAAAAAATACAAATATAAATTGTGAATCTCTATGGAAAGTTATAGCCAAAATTTTGTCTGTAGATCATAGGTTACTTTTTAAATGAGCTTGTTAACATATCAGAGAACACTAGATTCACATGAATAAGAAAATATCAAAATAGAAGAATATGAGAGATTGATTTTAAAAACAATGTCAGAGTCATATTGGATTTACATCAATGTACCCCACACTGGTACAAGAGGAGAGTGGGCTAAAATAGGGAGAAAGAGAAACAGGTTGTGGGGCCATAACAAGATACTTTATCACTACACTACTACCCTGCTTAAAAGATCTTTAATGCTACTGCATTGTACTTTACTTTTACAAAGAGTTGTTCTGAAATTTGGGAACTCTCTCTTATTGCTCCATTGTTCTTATAAAAACACTCATCAACTGACTATGTTAGATCAATATGGGGCAATGTATCTAGTTCAAAGTTTCAACTGAAAAGAACCCCGTTTTGTTCTAATTGAGTGACATTTCAATGGAGACCTTTGTTGTTGTTTTTTTCTTAAAGATTTTATTTATTTATTTGAGAGAGAGAGAGAATGAGAGAGAGCACATGAGAGGGGGGAGGGCCAGAGGGAGAAGCAGACTCCCTGCCGAGCAGGGAGCCCGATGCGGGACTCGATCCAGGGACTCCAGGATCATGACCTGAGCCGAAGGCAGTCGCTTAACCAACTGAGCCACCCAGGCGCCCCATCAATGGAGACCTTTAATGAATGCACAGGGTATCGATAAAACAATTACAAACTTGATTATTGCCTCCTGCCTTTCCTTGAGCCATTGATGAAGAAAGGAGATGCTCCTAGACAATTGTGCCATCAAAGGTTGGAGCTTTCTTAATCTAAGCAGTGCATGAAGGTAGAGAATAGTCAAGCTGTGTTCTGTTACTATTTTGGGCCAACAAACCAGGGCCTTCCATGAGGCTTAGCCTAATGTCAGAGAATACTAATTGTCTAACCATTATAATTTTCTCTGTCCTTCTAAGAGAACCCTCTTCACCAACATTATCATCACCACCACACAGTTATTGTAGGCAGCCATGTACCCAGTTACATAGTCCTGTTTCTCAATTTTCTTTGTAGATGTGCCATTACTCTCTTCATATAGTCACTTTACTCTTAATGGAGGGTTTTGAGGACTCTGTTTACAGCTGCCTAACCCAGTTACTGACTTGTACAAGAGAGGATAGCTGATTCATACAAGTACAACAGAAAAGCAAACACTGGGGACCTAATGTGTTACCAAGACTGTTCCAAAATTATGACCATAAGGCATCATATTCCTGTCAATAACTAAATCGAATACCCAGGTATTTAGGGATTATGGGGACATCTCGGCACAGGAAGCATATTTTAAATTATATAGCTAAAAGTCCATTATGCCCTCAATTCAAACGCAGCCTTTTCACTTGGGTCCTAACTGTTCTGTACTATAGTCAATTTCCATCAGCCTGTTTTACATTTAAGGCTTACAGGACCCTACTATTTGGAGATATAACTTTATCAAGAAAGAGAAAATTTCTTTCTATAAAGTGGCATTTATTTTCAGGACCCTGGTATGAAAAGAATAAGTTGTCCCAAGGACCCATGTCAATACCGGGAAGATCCCAAATGTACCAAGTTCCATGCGACTTGAAGAGCCTAGCTAACACAGAGCAGAAATGGATTTCTTCCTTACATCACCTTTGGGGGATCGTTGAAATTAAAACAAATGACGTTCAGGTTTTACTTCCATTTTCCCTCATGAGATGACATGACTTAGATTTTTACTAATATTTGGAGAAGAGACTACTGTAAGGAGGCATGCTATTTACGCTTGTAAATTATATCTATATCTATACCCACACACATATACACATGCACCTCAAGGGAAACCTATGAAGATGTATGTAAAAGAGCAGAGCAGGGTGGGGAAGGATGAGAAACCACACGCTCTGTCATTCCTGTGTACTGTGTAGACGCCACTGATCAGCATTGGCAGGCCATTAATACAACCCACTTCCTGAGAGTTGATGGTATTGTTCTGACCCACTCAAGCTATGGAATAGTGAAAAGCCATCTGGCTCTTTTGGTGCCATAAACTCTTATCTCTGGCTTTTCAGGCAACATGTTCTAACCAATTGAAGTAAATCTCAAGGACAACATGCCCCATCAATCAGGACATTTAATTTATAAGTAAACAGGAAACAATGGAATTAAAATTATAGAAGGATGAATTCATCAGCTATCCCATCTGTTGTCCCTGGAATACTGTTCTGTTTGTTTTGGGGAGGGAGTTTGCCTTCTCTGTCAAGGTAGGTCCTTTTAATTTGTGTATAATTCCCAGAGCCTATGATTTAGGTGGATTGTGATGAAATTCTAAGACCCCAAAAATATGCTTATATGATATTACTCCTCACCAATTGATTCTACATATTTAAGTATATATTAGGGAATTGTAGAACTATATGGGGTTTATTTTTTTCATTTCAAATTGTAAAGAGGCTATTTAGTGGATAATAATAGCTCCATATGTCAAAGGTGACTTACAGTGATGAAGTGTTAAATTCTTCTTAAGATCAAAATTATTCTAGATCTCCCTATTAAAGATCTAACATGCACTGGTGTTTGTCTCTCTCTTTAAATAGATATTAAAATATTTTTTCTTGTTTCAGACTACTGAGAAATTATTTTTGTACTTTCATCTGGTTTCAAATCAGTTTTCTAATTGTCATCAGCACATTCTGTGAGCTGTGTAGGGTTGGTATAACCCTCATTTAACACATGTGGAAAAAAAAAGTCCAGAGATTTTAAGATGACATTTTAGGGTGACATTTTTTTCTAGTAGCAGAGTTGTAACAATAAGCCAGATAGCCTACTCCAAGTCCTACAGTACTTTCGTTTTACTCAAAGACATCAATGTTATACAGTGGAGCTGCCCTCTTCCCTTACTACTATTTGTTAGATAATTAAATTTATTAAAAGCCAAGTTTTTGTTGGAAACAATCTGGAGAGTGTATCTTCTATAATGACAAAACAATCTTAGAATAAAGCTATCTCTTCTCCAAGGAATCACTGTACACAGAGTTGAGATTTAAAATACAGTATAGCTAATTCCATAAAACTAAGTCCTTTTTAAAGAGTTTATTTGAAATCTATACTCAACCAAGAAATTTAGGTTCAAGGAACCTAGTAAAAACAACAAACAAACTTTAAAGATTACTATAAAACTGTCTTTCATTCACAGAAGCTTGGAACACATTTTTGTAATCTTCCCCTTCTACCCCTTTAGTTATAGGATCTCCTGAACATTCCTTTCCTGGGTGTGAAATTTGGTTAATTAAGCTAAATTATTTAATTAAATTTACTAATGCTGCTCTCATAAATAAAAATAATTCAAAGATCTGATTCCCACACTTTCACTTTGTTCCTGATGCAAAGTATTCTCTTAGTTTCCAGGAGTAGAAAAGCTAATACAAACAAAAAATTAGTTCTTATTAATCTTAATATTCCAGCAAAAGGTTTGAAAATTAAAAGAGAACTGAGTTCTTTCAATATACCATTTGGTATAATAAAATTATCTGTTTCCACATTATATCCATCTTTCTTCCTGAAAGCAGATATAGGCATGCCTTGTTTTATTGTGCTTTTCTTTACTGTGCTTTTCAGATATCATAATTTTTACAAATTAAAGTTTTGTGGCAGCTCTGCCTCAAGCAAGTCTACTGGCACCATTTTTTCAGCATTATTTGCTCACGTCACATTTGTTTCTGTGTCACATTTTGGAAATTCTTGTAATATTTCAATTTGTTTCATTATTATTATATTTGTTATGGTGGTCTGTGGTCAATGATCTTTGATGGTACTATCATAATTGTTTTAGGACATGATGAACTACACCCCTATAAGACAGCGAATTTAATTGATCAGTGTGTATGTTCTGACTGCTTCACAGACTGGCCATGCTCCCATCTCTCTTTCTCTCCTCAGACTTCCCTATTTCCCAAGACACAAGAGTATTGAAAATTAGACCAATTAGTAACCCTATAATGGCCTCTGAGTGAAGGAAAGAGTCACAGGTCTCTCACTTTAAACTGAAAGCTAGAAATGATTAAGCCAAGTAAGGAAGGTATGTTGAAAATCAAGATAGGCCAAAAGCTAGTCCTCTTGCACCAGGTAGCCAAGTTGTGAGGGCAAAGGAAAAGTTCTTGAAAGAAATTAAAAGTGCTACTTCAATAAACATCTGAAAGGTAAGAAGAGAAACAGCCTTATTGCTGATATGGAAAAAGTTTTATTGGTCTGTATAGAAGATCAAACCAGACACAACATTTCCTTTAAGCCAAGGTCTTATCCAGAGGAAGGATTAGGCTAACTCTCCTGACTCTCTTCAATGTTATAAAGGCTGAGAGAGGTGAGGAAGCTGCAGAAGAAAAGTTTGAAGCTAGAAGAGATTGGTTCATGAGGTTTAAGGAATGAAGCTGTCTTCATAAAAAAAAAAAAAAAAAAAAAAAGTGCAAGGTGAAGCAGCAAATGCTGAAATAGGTTCTGCAGCAAGTTCTCCAGAAAATCTAGCTAAAATAATTAATGAAGGGTGGCTACCTTAAACCACAGATTTTTAATGTAGATGAAGTAGCCTTCTATTGGAAGATGCCATCTAGGACTTCCATAGCTAGAGAGGAGAAGTCAATGCCTGGCTTCAAAGCTTAAAAGGACAGACTGACTCTCTTGTTAGGGACTAATGCAACTGGTGATTTTCATCTGAAGCCAATGATCATTAACATTCTGAAAATCTTGGGGGCCCTTAAGAATTATGCTAAATTTTCTCTGCCTGTGCTCTATAAATGGAACATCAAAGCCTGGATGATAGCACATCTGTTTATAACAACATGGTTTACTGAATATTTTAATCCCAACATTGAGACCTACTATTCAAAAAAAAGATTCTTTTCAAAATATGACTGCTCATTGACATGGCACCTGGTCACCTAAAGGCTCAGATGGGGATGTACAAAGAGATTGATGTTGTCTTCATGCTGTTAATAAAGCATCCATTCTGCAGCCCATGGATCAAGGCGTGATTTTGACTTTAAAGTGAAATCTTTTGGAAAGGATTCGCCTTTTTAGATGTCATCAAGAACATTTGTGATTCATGACAAGAGGTGAAAATATCTACAGGAATTTGGAAGAAGTGGTCCTAACCCTCAAGAATGACTTTGAGGGGTTCAAGACTTCAACGGAGGTGGTAACTGCAGATGTGGAAATAGAAAACTAGAATTAGAAGCAGAGCCTGAAGATGTGACTGAATTGCTGTGGTCTCATGATAAAACTTAAATGGCTGAAGAGTTGTTTCTCATGGAAGAGTAAAAAAAAATCAATGGTTTCTTGAGATGGAACCTACTCCTGGTGACAATGCTGTGAAGATTGTTGAAACAACAAAGGATTTAGAGTATTACATCAACTTAGTTGATAAAGCAGCCGCAGGGTTTGAGAGGACTGACTCCAATGTTGAAAGAAGTTCTACTGCGGGTAAAATGCTACCAAATAGCATCACAGGCTACAAAGAAGTTGTTTGTGAAAGAAAGAGTCCATTGATGTGGCAAACTTCATTGTCACCTTATTTTAAGAAATGGCCACAGCCACCCCAACCTTCAGCACCCACCACCCTGATCAGTCAGCAGCCCTCAACACGAAGGCAGCACCCTCCATAAAAGATTATGGTGGGGTGCCTGGGTGGCTCAGTCGTTAAGCGCCTGCCTTCCGCCCAGGTCATAATCCCAGGGTCCTGGGATTGAGCCTCTCATCGGGCTCCCTGCTCCTCGGAAGCCTGCTTCTCCCTCTCCCACTCCTCCTGTTTATGTTCCTGCTTTCTCTCTCTCTGTCAAATAAATAAATAAAATCTTAAAAAAAAAAAGATTATGGTTTGCTGGAGCCTAGATGATGATAAGCACGTTTTAGCACGTAAGTATTTTTAATTAAGGTATGTACATTGGTTTTTAGACATAATGCTATTGCATACTTACCAGAATACGGTTTAGTGTAAACATAACTTTTATATGCACTGGGAAAGTGAAACATTCATTTGACTCACTTCATTGCAATATTTACTTTATTGTGGTGGTCCGAAACCAAACCTGCAGTATCTCCGAGTTATGCTTGTGTGTGTGTGTGTGTGTGCGTGCGCGCGCCTGTTGTGTATATAGCTAATAAAATATAGTTGGAACAAAAAAGTGTGGGGGACCTCAATGTATGTGATCTTAGAGTGCTTGAGTTTTAGCAATTGACTTGAACTAAAGAATCATTTTAAAAGCAATAGTCCGTTTTTAATGAAACCCTGAAGTGAATTCTTTTGTGATATGAATAATCCCTTCCATAATGCGAAGGCTCATCCCCTAATTCACATGTGTAATCAGGTTCCATTAATTGAAGTACAGCTATATAGGCATGACCTTATCTTTGTAACAGCTGTCAAATAAATAAATAAATGCTTATTTGTAGTGAGTCTAATTCAATCCCTCCTGGTTCAAGTGCAGAAGTGCACGTTTGCCAAAGCACAACTCTACACAATGTGTCAGACAGGTAAACTTCTGGGAAATAACAGTGTCAGACAGATCAGCCCTGCATAAAGCTATCAGCAAAGAGCTTCTTTTTGAACGTCTAGAATTACCAAGCTGCAAATGCAACCAGATTTCAATTATGGGCTACAGCCTCTGGAGAAGCATTGTTTAGTAGTGGGCTCTTCCTTTGTTCTATTTGTGCACAGGAAGCACTCACGGTCAGTGTCATCCACGTGAAATAGGAGTGGCAGAGATGTATGCAGACTGAGATGGGCACACGGAAGACAGCCGCAGTAGGGGCTCTGAGGAAGGGGCAGAGTGTTACAGGTGAGATGAAGCTAAAAGTGACAGGTTTGGGCAAAAGATAGTTGGATGGAATAAAAAAAAAAAAAAGAGAGACCCTAGGGTTTACAATTTAAGAAGAGGCAACAATGCATAGAGAATCGCTTCAGAGGCAGAATGAATAGCTTCGCCTTAAATTAAAGCAGTACATACCTAAATGGCATTTACCTCAGGCCTTTAGGAATATAAGCTTAAAAAAGAATAACAACAACCAAATGGTAATATCTGATTGCAGGAAAAAAAAAAAAAAGTTGTTTTAAAAACCAACAGATATTTTCTCCTCTATTGTGTTTTGAATATTCTGCAAAAATAGAAGTCTTGATGTTTTAAGAAATTTGGTCTTTGTAGACAGATACGGAACAAATAGGAAGTTGATCGTTCCTAGTAAAAGAAATGATTCTATTATGAAATAGAGATACTGACTCCAAAGAGCAGCATGGAGTTGGACAGGTATAGACATGTAGAAAATCATGAAATGCCTTCATTCTGGCTGGGAAAAGCTTACTGCAGAGAAATTGGAAATCTCTGTCTCCCTGTCTCTCCTCCCACTCTCTCTTTGCACTTGAACCTGGAGCTGCATAAAGCAAAATGTCAGTCTTTTATGTCAAAAAAACAGACTAGAGTTAGATAGTTAGATATACAGAGTTAAACACACACTAGTGCAATGAAAAGATCGCATTTTATAGCTGGAAGATACATCCAAGATTATTTAGTTCACTATTATAGTTCTAAGATGAGAAAACTATGAGTCAGAAAATGAAAGTGAGATGAGGTATCTTAGTGGTAAGTAATCAAACCATACATACTTAGGCATTTGTTATTTTAGAAGGTTAAGCATATTTTAAAATTTATAAAATTTAGATAAATCTTTCTTACCTTGTGGGCTAGTGTATTTCTCTGGTCTTTCTAGCTAACGTGTCAGCCGAAGCTGTTGAAATGGGTTGAAATGTACAATCTGAACCAGTAAACTAAAGTCTGGGTCCATTGAGAGAGTAAAATGTTTCCAAGCATTATGGAAAAAGTTGATGTTCAGCAATCCAAAGAGCCATCTCTTTGGTGGATATATCTTATGATGGATAAAGAATGAGAATCAGCTTCTGTACTGTCAAATGTAAAAGAAAAAGAAGGGACTAGAGTCTGTATAGGAAGACCAATCACAAAACCTGAAGAGGTCATATAGGTGGGTCGAAGCCATGGTCCCACTGGGATATAACTGCTTTCAGGATAGAAGAGTGATGTGATGTTAACTTCTGTCTTTCTGTGAAGGATTCTCCTCCGTATACATTGATAAATACTAGCAAGAAAATATTGCTCTCCAGGGCATGACAACTCTTTATAAAACGTATGATGATCGGTATGCGACAGATCAAAGAATGTGTGCAAGTGCAAACACCCACACATTGTTAGAATTCATTTTACCTCTAAAAAAAAGTTATATCTTCTGAAGATCCCAATTTCTCTAAGTGAGGGTGTAAGTATGCAAATTGGAGAGATTTTGGCAGGATTAAATTGTTTTACATAAGAAAGAGGATTAAGTAGGGGGGAGAAGAGATCCTGGAAACTGAGGGAGGCTGAACAAGTTGCATAGAGATACAGGAGAGAGGGAGTTTGGGGACAGGAGTGGGAGATCCTTTGAAATAGAGAAAGAAGAATATAAGGTGGGAGAAAGAGAAAGCAGAGGTATGATTTGCAGAACTTTGATTTATTTTTGTGCTGTGGGTTGTAACTTGCTTCTATATTCTCAAGAAACCACTTACTCACCAATGCTTTGGGGATTGGATTTACGCCACTTACTCGGGTATGTGGAGGTGCTGAGGCAAATTTGCAGGTGAGGAAGAAGAGAGGTACAGCCCAAACTACAAAGTTGTCCAGAGGCAAATGTGGGTTATCATGAGAAGAGGGGGCGCTGCAAAGAGGCATAGTGATCACCATTTCAACAACTTGTTCAAAGGTCAGAGATATCTCATGAGGGAAAAGGCGAAAGAGGTTACAGCACCCGGGCCTCATGCTTTCTGACCCCAGGGAAGAAAATGGTATTGTAAGCAAACCTTTAGAATACCCCAGTTTTCAAAAGCTACACAAACATTACCAGGAGGATAAGGACCTGGGAGTCATAACTCCTAAATAATAGTTCTAAAATAAAGAAGCGTAGTTTTGAATACATTACAAATTAGTCTTGTGACAAATGTTTCTAGATAGGTATGCTCAGTAGTTCTATATCCAGAAGTCATATGTCAGTTAATAATTTTTTTTAGTTTTATACCAAAGCAGAGCTTTTTAAAAGTTTAGGAGAACCTTAAAAAAAAAAAAAAATCTTACCACCAAAAGAAAAAGCACATTGCTTAAAGACAAGAAGAATGGACAAAGTTTCTAGTGTAACAATTTTGTGGACTAAAAAATTATAAAATTATAGCATATATAAAATTAATATATGTAATATATATTCTAAAATAATCCCACAGAGCTATGTTTTTTAGGTTAAACAATGCAGCTCTATGAGATCATTTCACAACTGCCCTCGGGGGGTATACTTTGAAGGGTATATTCGACAACATAATATAAATTTCTATTAAGAAAGTAAAACTCAAGAAAACAACAATAGCACTCTTCACACACATACACAAAATACAGACACATATACAAGGTGAATCTCTACAAAATCTTTTTGGTTAAAGAAATATAGAAATTCAGATCTGTACCTCTGAAACAAATAATGCAATATATGTTAAGAAAAAAAAAAAAGAAGAAGAAGAAGAAGGTAGCGGGAGGGGAAGAATGAAGCGGGGGAAATCGGAGGGGTAGACGAACCATGAGAGACGATGGACTCTGAAAAACAAACAGGGTTCTAGAGGGGAGGGGGGTGGGAGGATGGGTTAGCCTGGTGGTGGGTATTGAGGAGGGCACATTCTGCATGGAGCACTGGGTGTTGTGCACAAACAATGAATCATGGAACACTTCATCTAAAACTAATGATGTAATGTATGGGGATTAACATAAGAATAAAAAAAAAAGAAATATAGAAAATATAGGAAGTAATTAGTGTTTACATTTTGTGTGGAGTGTTTGTTTATTCAAATATTAAAGTGTAACTTCCCAGTGTATGCAATATTTTTGTACCTGTAGCACAAGATAATTTTTTTTTCTCAGATCATTTAACTTATAAGGGTTTCTTTGTGATTTTAGGTGACGGTATATTTCGTTTTAAAAGACAACTTGCCATTCTAAATATTATTGCTATTACAAGCCAAAATTGCTTTTGCTCTCCAAACTTGCTATAGGTTCTATTTTGACCACTGCATAGAGAAGTATTTAACCTGATTTTGAAAGCTAGAAATGAAAGATTTATTAAAGTAAGATCATTTCTATCTGACTGCAGAGTCACAACTGGGATGGGGAAGAAGGGTATGGAACTGAACACTATCAGTACTTCACAATGCTGGATTGCTGATTCACATTTTTGTTGAAATCAATTTTTTTTTTAATTACCCGTTTTCAGAATGAAATGTGTCCCTTAGCATCAAGCACTGGTTTTCAAAATTGCATGTCTCATGGGATCAAAGAGAAAATCTGTACTTTAGAATCAAATCACGTAATTATATTGGAGGATAAAAAAGAGATTAAATACAGAATGATTTGTCTTGTCTTTTAAGTATTGTAAGGCAAAGTAAAAGTATTTATTCAATACTGAGGTTCATTGATTTTTAAAAAGAAATATGCCAAAATATGCAATTGCCCTATTTTTAGATTGCCAAAGGAGGGTGAAGGGACAAACTGCTGCTTCAGTTACATGGATGCAGAACATGAATTGACCAACTAATACAAGCTTTAAAAGACGACCATTTACAAGAGAACCGGGCAAACTTGTTAGCTATGTTTGAAGATTTGAAAATACTGAAGAACTTGAAACCTCACATGTCAAATAGAAAGATTACAGATTATTTATATTTCAAATATTTGTTGAGAATACTAAAAGTATGGTAAAATGGTCTTTATTTTACTAATTTGATGAAGTGCCCAGGGACAAGCTTCTTTAACATGACTCTTATGGGAAAAAAAATTTTCAACAACCTTCCTGTAGGATGACTTCAGACAATTTTTTTCTTATGTTTTGACTGAGCATCCCATTTGAAAGTCTGTGATTAAAAATAAGTGGATAATTATTGTGAGACTTTGCTAAAATTATCTTTACTTAGTGACCTATTTAATCTCAAATACATGTAAGGCAATAAAACGTTAGCAATGATGAATATATCTACTATCTATCAGTTGTGCAATAGATAATAAAATATGTTATTCATGTTATTATTTTTACTTTCCTCTGTTACTACCCTATTCAAGTATTTTTTAAAAGATTTTATTTATTTGTTTATTTGAGAGAGAGAGAACATGCGTGCACAAGGTGGAGGAAGGGGAAGAGGGAGAGGGAGAAGCAGACTCCCCACTGAGCAGGCAGCTCGATGTGGGGTTTGATTCCAGGACCCCGAGATCATGACCTGAGCCAAAAGCAGATGCTTAGGGGCGCCTGGGTGGCTCAGTCATTAAGCGTCTGCCTTCGGCTCAGATCACGATCCCAGGGTCCTGGGATCGAGCCCTGCATCGGGCTCCCTGCTCAGCGGGAAGCCTGCTTCTCCCTCTCCCACTCCCCCTGCTTGTGTTTCCTCTCTTGCTGTCTCTCTCTCTGTCAAATAAATAAATAAAATCTTAAAAAAAAAAAGCAGATGTTTAACTGACTGAGCCACCCAGACATCCCTCTATCCAAGTATTTTTAAGGGCACAGTAACAAAAGCTGGTTTCATAACTTGTATAGTTCAGCAGCCTGTATGAAATAATAAAGAAACATATACCAACTTCCTTCTAATAAACCAGATCAATAGGTGTGTATTTATAATTAACGGAATGAAACTGATGTTTCAGAGAGCCCTCACTCAGATAGCCCTTAAGCGTTTCCCTAAAAATGAGTTCTCATGGTCAAGCCTCTTTGTAAAATGTACAAAAGCAAGATATTTTGGTCACAATTTTAAAAGATCTCTCTTTCCAATCCAGCTTTCCACCTTCCTCTCATGTGACTGATATTTACAGAATTTGAAAGGTATAAAGAGGTGATTGAAGAAAACGTACCTAGAAGTATATGAAGAAAAATAATGCATAATTAACATTTATTAAGTATTTGCCACTCTGCCAAGCTCTTTGGAGAGAATTTCATTTATCTTCCAGTAAAATACTGAGAATCACGTAGTCATATTGTTTAAAGGAAATTATTTTCAGAATAAAGGTAATTATATTTAATTTATTAATTAATATATGGAAACAGCCTATATTATTTTAAATGTCTATAATGTTTAAACTTTTGACTTTGATGGAACAGTCATTCCTCAGTGACAGATGAGATAGAAAGAAAATTTATAATTTATTCTAAAAGGTACATTTTGTTTGTTTTGCCCTAACTCCTGGTTCAAGTACCAATTTAAATTAGGGAAACAAAATGGAAGAACACCAGAAATATTCGTAAACTATCAATTTTGAGGACTTTTGGAAAATAGGAAGCAAACGGTATTTATATGTAACATACAATATTGTGTATGTGATCTATCCATATCTATATATCTTACAAATAAAATATACCTTACATATAAGACAGCAAAAGCAATTTTTAGTCTTTCTGGGGAAAATATGGATATACCCACACATGTGAAGACAACAAATACACAGGACAATGTCTGTTTAACATTTAACAGCATTGAAACCCCAGACAGACTTGTGCACATTTCCCTTCTCTTTGCAGAGTGTATCTTAAAAAGTAGGTTATATGCAGGAAGAAGATTCGTAATGGCAATATTATAGCTAAAGAGAGAAACCAAAAAGAAATTCACAAGACTCTACAACAAATTTAGAGCAGGAAAAAAACAAAAACAAAAACAAAAAACAACCCAGTAGCTCTAGCATGAAATGAAATATACAATAGTACTTCATACATAAAAATATTTTTTTGGTTTGTTTTAACCAAAGATTTCACACCATGAATGAATACTGCCTAAATCCGAAGAAACAAAAGATAAAGTATTGGCATGTGATAAATGTGACCGGGGAAAAACTAACTCTCTCCCCTTCTCTCTCAAACACACACACACACACACACACACACACACCCCAACAGCCATGTCTGTGCACTTAGCTAGTGGGAATGCCTTGGGGAATGGAAGCAGTGGGGCAGCTGAGAGGCTTTTCTCCTTTTTTAATCTCTGTTTCTCTTTAAAAAGGTATATTGCTTCTCTTTTGACAGTTTTCTCTTCAAATCCTATTTTTTTGCGTTTGTGTACATTTATGACTGTCACTTAAAAAGTTGCTTTAGCATTTGACCACTAGGGGGTACCCTCACTGCACATTTTGCTATACAACTGGTGGGGCCGTGATCTTGACAGGGAGTGCAGTGAGATAAATTTTATTTTTGACTAATTTCAATTCTAAATTTGTTTGGCTATTGTTTTTTTTTTTTTTAACCTCCGACCCAAGGATTTGACATCATTGTATTCTTCACTGTGAAACGCTAAGCCATTTTTTCTAAGTGCTGTTAATATTCAGACAACTTGGAGTGTTTCCTAAGGAGAACAGAAATCTGAGCTTAAATAGCTCCTAATTTTGCATCAGATTTCTGTTCTCTTCAGGCAACAATAAACCCCCATGGGTATATGGCATCAAATTATGTCAGTTTAGTTCTTCTGTTTGTTGTCTATTTAATGAAATATCCAACATTTATTATGATGAATAACATATTATAATATTTAAAATATTCAAAATGTCCATGTGAAAATAAAATCAGTTAGCCCATTTAATTTAAAAGTATTATTATCACTAGTGTAAAGAACTGATCTTTTATTTGTTAATCTATTATGCCGTTTAAAACATTTTTCTTTTAAGATTTTATTTATTTATTTGACAAAGAGAGAGACAGCGAGAGAGGGAACACAGCAGGGGGAGTGGGAGAGGGAGAAGCAGGCTTCCCACTGAGCAGGGAGCCCGATGCGGGGCTCGATCCCAGGACCCTGGGATCATGACCTGAGCCGAAGGCAGACGCTTAATGACTGAGCCACCCAGGCATCCCTAAAACATTTTAATAATGCATTTCCATTCAAGTTTTATATAATAATTACACTTACAAGTGACAAACAGCTTGCCACGAAGTTCTAGTATGACTTCCCTTAACAAAATAATGACATACTAATCAATGGAAATTTATATGAAAAAAATTGATTATAATATTTCCATGAGGGCAATGAGAGTAAATGAACTCTATTTCTTGTATTTAAGCAATTATCAATGCACAAATTCAGGATATTTAATACATTACCAATATAAAACTACAGATATATGTTTTAGTTTTAGAAAATTTCAGGGCTAATTTTGGAAGACCTTAAAATGTGAAGAAAAGGTTAGTAGATACATTGTCTACATTGCCCATTCAGGTTTCTACATCTTTCACTGGCTTTGAGATATTTTAAAATTTTATAAGTTGTAGAAAAATGATTAATGCAGGTAATTTTTGCCCATAGGATGGAAATTAATTGTTCCTAGTGGAATGAAATTGATTATTGCCCT
Source organism: Mirounga leonina (assembly GCF_011800145.1). Classification (NCBI taxonomy): domain Eukaryota; kingdom Metazoa; phylum Chordata; class Mammalia; order Carnivora; family Phocidae; genus Mirounga; species Mirounga leonina. Next base: position 17,212,347 of record NW_023270418.1, on the reverse strand, counting down.
GTGGATGGGCGTTTTTTTTTAATGTATTTTCAAATTCATTTCAGAGTTTATTTCCTATGTATGCGTGCTTCGTGTGATCCTCCTCCGAATGGGTTTTAATGGTTCCCACATTCATCATCAAGTTAACATCTTTGACACATGTTCACCTTATATTTTTAAAAGGTATGATTTTGCCATTAAATTTATGGTTTAAGTTAATGGGTGATGATTCAGATCAACAAATATGATCAGGGGCGCCTGGGTGGCTCAGTTGGTTAAGCATCTGCCTTCGGCTCAGGTCATGGTCCCAGGGTCTTGGGATCGAGTCCCGCATCGGGCTCCCTGCTCAGTGGGAAGCCTCCTTCTCCCTCTCCCCCTGCTTGTGTTCCTGCTCTTGCTGTCTCTGTCTCTGTCAAATAAATAAATAAATAAATAAATAAATAAATAAATAAATAAATAAAATCTTAAAAAAAAAAAACAAATATGATCAGATTCCATTAAAACAGAAATTACTACAAACAGCATTAATTTCACCTAGATAAGCCTTTTAATGAGCCATATTCCTTACTCATCCATGGCTTCAAAGCTCAAACACGAACACAAATAAATCCCCACAATCAATGTCGGTTCATATACATCATATTTTTCAACAATTTAAAATAAAATGCATATGCATTTTTAGATGACTGCAATATACTTAGATAAGATAGGCAGAAATATATTATTGCTGTTACAATATAATTCAATCACATTTCTCCTCTGCTCCCGCCTCCCAACTCGCTCCCTTCTGAATCCTATTGCAATGGTCTAAAATACACATTTGTACTCAGTACAGGTATGGAAGATTTATTTCCTGATGTTGTCAAATTTGTTTTTCTGATGCCATGGTTATGTTTTGATGTATGACTGGTAAGATGTTAAAAGTACTTACAAGAACAGATTCTTGGTTTTAGGGCGTTCTATGTGAGTGCAAAAGAGCTGCTTCTCCCTTGAGATGGCCCACATTGCAGAGTCATTTAAAAATTTCACCTTTGAAGAAATACCGTTCCTTCTAAACTGAACAATTCTTGGGCCTCGGTACATGATAGCTCAACTTGTGAAGTCAGATCTATGTGGCCAGTGGTTAATGGCTGAGCAGCATGAAGGGGCAAGCCAACAGGGCAGTCGCCCATGGCAACAATCTTTAGAGAGCACTATGATATCACCGGGCTGCTAAAATATCACTAGAAATATGAGCTGATGAGCCAACCTTAGTTATCAGGTGTCAGAGGCTGTTAAGATAGGGCTCTTACAGTGTGTCTTTAATAAAGACAAAGCATTCAGTGGCACATAACCCACATTCTAAATCAAGTACAAAACCTCCAATATGGGATTTGTAAAGCAGGTGATTTTCAAGTTAGTCCCTGAGACCAGTGGTTTTTCAACTAAGGTCAGTTTTGCCTCCGAAGGGACATCGGCAATGTCTACAGACATTATAGGGGGTTGGAATTTTGGTTGATGGGGAAAGCGGCTACTGGCATGTAGTGGGTAGAGGCTGGAGATGCGTTAAACATTCTTTCTGTTTTTTTTTTTTTTTTTTTTTTAAGATATTATTAATTTATTTGACAGAGAGAGAGACAGCGAGAGAGGAAACACAAGCAGGGCGAGTGGGAGAGGGAGAAGCAGGCTTCCCGCAGAGCAGGGAGCCCGATGAGGGGCTCGATCCCAGGACCCCGGGACCCCGACCTGAGCTGAAGGCAGATGCCCAACTACTGAGCCACCCAGGAGCCCCTGTGTTAAACATTCTGTGTATGGAGTTTCCTCAAAAAATTAAAAATAGAATTATCATATGATCCAGTAATTCCACTGCTGGGTATTGACCAAGAGTATATAAAGGCACAAATTCAAAAACACATATGCAGGGCGCCTGGGTGGCTCAGTTGGTTAAGCGACTGCCTTCGGCTCAGGTCATGATCCTGGAGTCCCTGGATCGAGTCCCGTATCGGGCTCCCTGCTCGGCAGGGAGTCTGCTTCTCCCTCTGACCCTCCTCCCTCTCATGCTCTCTGTCTCTCCTTCTGTCTCTCAAATAAATAAATAAAATCTTTTAAAAATAAAAAATAAAATAAAAATAGATTGCTTTAGTACACTGTCCATTTAATCTGGATGATCATATTTATTTACTTGGGCAGAGGTGGATCTTTTTGGCCCACCTTCTTAGACCCACCTTCCTTAGACCCATCTTTTCTTAGATGTGTTCTCTATCATCTGTTTCCAGAGTATGGATACAAACAGAAAGCAATGTATTGTTTTCCTCCACTGCCCTTTCAAATTCAAATTATGGACTCTTTCTTCCTTGTGTCTTGAATAAAATCCCCAACTTTTGGCATATATTTGGATACTGAAAACTCCTTCAACCTAACTCTGGTCCCCAAAGCAGTTTCACTTAAAAATAAATGTCCAGGGGTGCCTGGGTGGTTCAGTTCATTCAGTGGCCTACTCTTGGTCTCAGCTCAGGTCATGATCTCACAGTTCAGAGATCAAATCTCGTGTTGGGCTCTGCACCCAGTGGGGAGTCAGCTTCAGATTCTCTCTCCCTCTCCCTTTTGCCCTCCCTCCCACTTGGGCACTATCTCTTTCTCTCTCTCTCTCTCTCCCTAAAATAAGTAAATAAAATTTAAAAAAGAATGTCCAAAATGTGATTCTTTTCTCTATCAGCTTTGTTCTGCAGTGGACTACAGTGAAGTGGGGAGGTCTGTCCAAACCTCACGAGGTTGCCTCTGGTTCCTTCAGATCTACAGCAGTGGAAGGAAGGAGAGGAAAGACAGCACGTGATAATTACCAAGGTGATTTGACATTATTGCGGTTAGATCAGAAGGTATTCTTTCTCTAGTGGGTGCTCTTTTGAGCTTTTTGGGAAAAATAATTCCTCAATCACTGGAAATCACTCAATTTTTAAAGTTTTTAATATAAGCTATGCCTAATCAGGCTGACTCCTTAAGACCTGTCCCCTCTTCAAACCCAATCCACACTACACTTTTGAGCAAAGTCCATTTCAAAAAGATCTAATCAGAGCCCTCCTATGAAGGATTCTATTACAACTCCTCCATAACGCATTATCTTTGTATCAAAATTGCTGCTTTCCTTCTTGTGGTGACCTTTTCTCACTCCACTAAAAGAGTAGCTGGCTCTAAAGTGTGACTTTATGTGCTCTTCTCAGGCATCGGTCAATTGCTAGTCCCTCTGACTCTTCCATTTCAGGAGACAAATGCTATTCTTTCCAATGACAGACTCTTTGAAAACCCCGTCCGTGAAACCTAAGATTTGCCAAAAGAAAACCTCTCCCCATGGTGGGGATTACAGTTCCAAGTAAATCTTAATCCAAGCCAATTGTCCTTCTTGATTTCTCTAACTCCATTCTTCTCTGATCAAGAGATTATTGTTATGATAAGCCAGGGTTTTTCAGTAATTACTATCATTGGATGTAATAGGCTTTTCTTTTGATTTCTTCAGAAGATGAATGCCTAGATGGTTAATTTTTAACTTCTCTGCCTTATTTTAATACATTTATTAGCTATTTTAACTTGCCTTCCCTATCACATTTTAATTGTACCTTTTTTGACAAATCCTTATCCTATATGGTTGTAAATATAAAGGGCTTGGAATATCCAGTGGGTAAGGAAAATAATGTGCTGTTTTGTGACTCCCTTTCATTTTACATGGGTTTCTAATATTTCTGCCCCAGCTCTGATTTTCTCCATCCTACCCTTTTTTTTTTTTAAGAATTATTTTTGCTTTGAGTAGGAGTTCCCTGGAAAAGCAAAGTGACATATTTCCACAGAAGGATTATGGACTCTGTAATCACATTATGCTTCATATCATATTTTAAAAGTAACAATTAGAGGTGATGACAGAATGTTCTATAAAATATATATTACCTCAAAGTGAAGCAGGCATATTAGAGAAAACACTTGACAAATGCCATCCATATTCCCACAATAACTCCAGTCCTTGATTTTGCATGCTAGCCAAAAAGTGTTAACACATCATCAATTCTCTGAATCGACATGTTCCTACGTTGAGTAAACGACTTTTTGTAGCCAAGATTATTTTAGGTTAAAGTAACAGAAACTCACTTGAAAATAATTAAACAAAAAACCAGGAATACAGGATATCTTACAGATTTCAACTGCAGAAAGCTCTTTCTGGGGTCTGCAGTCAGATACTAGGAAGCCACCAGCAATTGAGGCAACTGCTCTTTCTCTTTCTCTGTCATTCATGGCAACTTATCACTTGTCTCGCTTGTTGTTTTTATACATACTTCATTTATCTTTCTGAAGAATGTTTTTCTCTATTTCCCCAGGTCCTGTTTTCATAAGCAATCAGTATTCACTCATAAGCCTGTCAAGGAAAAATTGTACTGGGGAGGTTAAAAGTAAGGAAGAATTTATCCGAGACTATTGTAATAGGGAGAGAGAGACTGACTTCCAATCTGCTGAAACAGAAATTCTAGGGAATCTATTGGAAAAGTACTGATAGATGTTTGTGGGGAGGTTGATCAATAAGGTGTGTTGAGCATGATGAGTTATTCCTGAATCTACAAATGTTTTCCTCTGTGATTTGGCTGCATTTGCTAATTGGTGCCCATTGAAGTTAGGCTCCTCACTTTCCAAAGAAACTGAGATGTACGGATACTATCTTCCCTGACGATGGATGGCTCTCAGGTTCTTGAGAAAAATGTCCCTGGGTTGTAAAACTGGCAAGAAGCTGGAGAAGACTTATATATTTATATTTTAAAGGGTCATAAAAAGAATTTTCAATTATAAGTTTTCTAAAGTAAGCGCTCTAAGGAGAGGGAGGTCAGTGGCCTACCGTCTGGATGTAATCTATCTAATATTCAGTCAGACTGAGGGGAGCTTTAAGTCCCACTCAGTCAAGCCCAACGTTGCAAGCATATTTCAATCAGGATTCCAGATTCTCAGTTGAGTAAGTGGATTGGCTCAGTGAGGTTAAATGTTGAACCCAGGCCCAGTCAGGATTAGCTGTTCAAGTAATGTGACGTGGCTTCCAGAAGAGGGCAGGTCTCAAAGGCATGGGTTATAGCAAACATCTGTTGCACTACTACCGGAAATGACTGTTGATTATTTCGCAAGCTTAAAGCATTAGAGTTATATCTCCCTGTAACAAGTCTATGGAATAAGAAATTTTAAGAAGCAAAGATACTAATGGAGTCTTAGTGCTACGCAACCAATTAACAGAATGTGCACACTAAAAATGTGCAGTCAACCTGGAAAAATATATGTAGTTTATGTATAATCTAATCTGTACCTAAGAGTCTTCCTCTTTATTTAATTTCTCTGAGATTGTTTTATATTCCTCTGATACTGAAGCTCTGAGATTTATTGGCCATAGGATGCTATATGGTGAATATATGAAAATATTGACTAGTATTCTTTCAATAAATATATAAGTGCATGGAGTTAAGAGCTCTGTCTTCACAGAAGAAACAGACCCCAAATTGGCAATTATAAAGCCATATGGAAGACTAAAATTAGAGAGATGACAAGAGTGCTGTGGAAATAAAATGGAGGGTTATCTAACCTGGCAGGGCTATGGGAGGAGAAGGGCAGGTTCTCTGAAGGAGGCGATCCTGAACTGAACAAAGAGGGGAAGAGAATTGAAGACAGGGTGCAGAGGGAATAAAGAGCCAATATGGATGGATATCAAAGAGGGCACGTACTGAATGGAGCACTGGGTGTTACACTCAAACAATGAATCATGGAACACTACAGCAAAAACTAATGATGTAATGTATGGTGACTAACATAACATAATAAAAAAATAAAAAATAAAAAAAAGAGCCAATATGGTGCACATGAAAAATTACAAAACTTACTGTGCAACAAGAAATCAAACTGTACATTGGGAACTGAGACTGAAGAAATAAGCAAGATCACAGAGGGCTCATATATGTCTCATGAAAAATTCTGGAATTTTACATGCAAATCGTACCATGTCACGTCAATTTGTGAAAACCTACATTAGCTCTTGCAGTTGTTTAAAATGTTGTTTTCATCATGGGATTCTTTGAAAATAATAGAATTCATACATCACCCTAGAAAAAGAAATGAGGTAGTTTGCTTGCCTCACCCCCTTTCCTGCCCCCAGGCTCTATCCCTGTTTCTCTAAGCCTGAGGCTATCCATTGGCACAATTGTGCAGTAGCTGTCTGGTTGAAGGCTCTGGGATGCCACCAGGTAGGGGGAGGATTGAGGGTCACAAGCCTCAAGGCAAGAAGAGAAATATGGGGCAAGGTAATGGCCTATAAGAGCTCTCCTTAGAGCCTGGGAAGCATGAATAAGAGAACTAGAAAATATGTAGAAGAGGCAGGGATACATTTAAGAAATATTTAGGAGGTAAACTTGATAGAGCTTAGTGACCGATGGCTCTGCAGAATGAAGGATAGGAAGTAGTCCAAGATGGCTCTGCCTTATCATTTAATAACAATGCTAGCATATTTTTACATACCAGGGCTATGGTTTACCCACATTTTATATAGACAAGTTGATCCAAAGTATAGTGGGAAAGGGGAGTGTCAGTGTGTCAGCAGAAACCAAGTTAAAAAAAAAAAAAAAAAAAGGATAAGAAATAAATAGACCACGGGAGAAAAATAACATAGAGACTTAAAATACAAAGCATATTTAGGACACAACAATTAATTCTAAAAGGTCAAAATAGATGGAAATGGGTCTCAAAAGGTAGGGTTAGCCCAGTTAGTTAAAAGCTAGAACATTCTGCTAAAGAAATGGTCAAGAGAGGCTGATGAGACTGTCTTCTCAGACACCTCCTAAGGTGGAAGAATGATTAACTTTGCTGCTTTGCTGGACTGAATATGCTCCTAGGATTCTCAGACAATTCCAATCAAGTTCAGAGGTTTGGAGTATATAAGTCTCCACCTCTCCTCCTCTGTTTTCCTGTGGGGTTGACTTTATGTCAGATAAACTGTCCATACACAGTGGCAATATAACTCCTTAATAAATGCCATCATAGAAAGAGATCCTTCCTCTCTTTTTAAAACTACTCTGAAAACAGGCATGTGAATAATGTAATAGGCTTATACTAAATTTCTATATTTTTCTAGTCTCATGGACCCCAAACAAATAATTCATAGATCAGTATGGTTCTGCAGACCACACTTTGAATAGCACTAAGTCTAGTTATATTCCACCATTTATAAAACCATCAAACCCAAAGCTGATCTTCTCTGAATGTAGTGAGAAAGGTTCCTGAATACCCTGAACGCCTCCTCCTATACAGAGCTGTAACCTGGTTTTAGAACCTCTCTCGGTATGAAAGCAGCAGATCTCCAGGAGTCCCGTTACTGAAAGAAAGGGTTGAGCAGTTTACAAAAGTATAGTGATGCCAATGTATTACATTGACCACTTTTAAAAGAGATAACTTCATCATTTAGCCAAAACAAGTTAGTGAGTGTCTAATATGAATACTGGTTCCCAATATAAGTTCTGGATATATAAAGATGAAGGAAATATACATTGGTCCTGCCCTCATGGAATAGATTTTTTTGGAGTGTGACTGAGAAACAGATACGGAGGTGAAGAGGAGTCCTTTAGGTCTAGGACTTTAGGACTTCTTTACAATGAAAATGCCCACCTGTGGTTTCTTCTTCTACTTACTAACTACATACAAAGATCACAGAAGGATGACTGCAGTTGGGGACTAATGATGAATTTGCACTAATAGTATTTTTAGCAATTTCCTGGACTCTTCAATTTTAGGTATCCAAAATGAATAAAAGTGGGCACACCTGCATGATTATTAAATATATTATTATATATTTATATCGACCAAAGTAACTCTATGGTATAACAGGCTGTACTCATTTTGCTACTAACTGGAGACAAGAGTCAGTAGAGATTACCTCTGAACAAAAGAATATTTGTCTCATCTAGCTTATGACTTGCATTATGGAGGTATCTTTTAACTGACAGGAAGCAAGTGAAGTATGTAAAGGAAGAACTCTTCCTTCATTCACCACTGTCCTCAGCAGCCAGCTCAGTGCCTAGCACATAATACCTGCTCAATGCAACGTAGATGGAATGAATAAACAAGAGCAGCATTCTTAGTGAAGAAGCACTGCAATCTTCCTCTTTCCTTATTGACTCAGACGAGAAATATATTTTTCTCTTGAAAAAGAAAATAAAAAAAAATACACCAAAGAACAATACAAATCTGTCTTCAAAATCAGATTTGTTTCCAAATATTTGTACACTTAATTTTTTTTAACCACGCGTAGAAGGGCTGATTTTTTTTTTTTTACTTTTTCCTCTAATAAATATGAACTTTATGAAACCTAAGGGGGGCAAGACAGCTGCCAATCATAGGATAAATGCTTAAAGCTTCTTTTATTGTTTTTCAGCTGGTGCCCTTTGCTGAAGGGTATCTCCTGTGTTCCTCTGTGGCAGAGGCAGAATCAAAACATTTCATTTTATGGAAGCAATTAGACACACATCTGTTCCAGAACTTCCATATTAAATGCTTACCCACATAGACCATGTGAATTTCAAAACGTGTGTAGGCAGCAAGGGAGGTTTTTAGTCATACTGATGTACAAGAACATGTTGTGGGATTTGGTCCTCTTTCCCTTCGGTTCAATGGAAACCCAATCTTTGATTCCTCGAGTAGTTAAAAACCTGTGGTTATCTCTGCTGAAACCAACCTAAGAAGGATTATAATAATTTTGGCTTTTTATATTTATTTAACATATGGTTAAAAAAATGTCTTTTCACCTCTATATCCCTAGCATTGAGCTTGGTGGCTATTCAGTAAATAATTGTGGAATGATTAAAAGAATGTATGTGTGACAACAGGAAAAACTAAGTCATTGAGATTCTAGATGTGTGAACATATAGACTTTATTTGAGGATGTAAACCTGATTTTATCCCCTGTATTAATAATTAGAATAATAAAATTAGTAAGGTAAAATTAAATATTTTTAAACATACACATGCAAATAAATGTCACATATATGGAAATTACCTATTAGCTATTCATTACCCCGGTTGGACTGGGCTTTAGAAAATAAGATTCTAGGTAAAAGATAAAAAAATATTTAATGCAAAATCAAAGAAGGTAAGAAAACTAAAAATAATATATATTTGTAATGTGTGAGATCATTATATACTCTTTAGTGCTGTTTTTTACCCTTCATTGCTAAATTCCTGTCCCTCTTTGTTTTCAATCCCTATATGACCCTAGTCATAGGATTCACTTTAACAACTGGTTTATATTTCCCAATTCAGAATAGGCTTTCCTCCTACCTACAAATATTTAAGGCAACTTCTTACTCTTCTTTGCTTCTCTACTAGAAATAGCTTCCCATCTAGGTATTGTAATTCTCCTCCAATGATTGGTTCTTCACTGATACACAGTTCTCTCTCCTTCCACCACCCCCATTTCTTCCTATTTCTCCTCCTTCCCCTCTCCTCCTCATCTTCCACTCTCATTCTCATGTTTCAGATTTTAGTAATATCAGCCATCATTATTGTTCCAAAGAAGGGCAGGGTGTTCCAATTATTCTCTAAAAACCCTATTTCTACCACCTTTTTGAAAAAACTCATATTATGATTCAGGTGGAAGAAGAGTTTCATGTTTTCTTTTCATCCCTGAGTTAAAATCCTCTGCATTGAGACTTTTCATGCAATCCCTATTCCAGCATTTCCGACTTTTGGACTTCCAGTTATCCTTGTTATATACTTTTCACTTCTGAACTGTAGGCTAGGACTGTGTCTTGTTCACCTTTTATTTCCAGCCCTTGGTTTAGAGATTCACACACTAAGAATCTCCATAAATGGTTGTTGAGTAATCAACGAACCAGTGAAAAGGCCAAATTTATTGTCCAACTTGAAATTCCTATAGAAAATTAGAGCTATATTTAGATTCTGACAGAAGAATCTCTAACCTCCTTTTTTTTCTTTTCCCAAATCTATGATTATACAAAAAATGGATTTAATTAAATGCTAAGAAACTATAAATAATGACCTTGAGTAAGATCAAAAATTTAATGGCCATAGTTTTTAGGAAAAACAATTTTATCCATGCCTTAAGACAAGACTTTAAAATGTGGGGTGCCTGGGTGCTCAGACAGTTAAGTGTCTGCCTTTGGCTCAGGTCATGATCTCCAGGTCCTGGGATCGAGTCCCCGTCAGGTTCCCTGCTCAGCCGGGAACCTGCTTCTCCCCCTGCCTGCCACTCCCCCTGCTTGTATGCACTCCCTCTCTTTCTGTGTCAAATAAACAAAATTTTATAAAATAAAATAAAATAATAAAATAAAATGATTTAGGTTGGGGTGCCTGGGTGGCTCAGTCAGGTGGGCATCTGCCTTCGGCCAAGTCATGATCTCCAGGTCCTGTTATCAAGCCCCTCATTAGGCTCCCTGCTCAGTCTGCGTCTCTCTCTCTCTCCCTCTGCCCCTCCTCTTTGCCCATTTTCTCTTTCTCTCTCCCTTCTCTCAAATAAATAAAATATTTTACAAAAATAAAATAAATAAAATGATTTGGGTTATTCAAAAAAGTAATAAATAAAATAAAATAAAATGATTTGACTGTTGGGCGCCTGGGTGGCTCAGTTGGTTAAGCGACTGCCCTCGGCTCAGGTCATTATCCTGGAGTCCCGGAATTGAGTCCCGCATTGGGCTCCCTGCTCGGCAGGGAGCCTGCTTCTGCCTCTGACCCTCCCCCCTCTCATGTGCTCTCTCTCTCTCATTCTCTCTGTCTCAAATAAATAAATAAAATCTTTAAAAAAAATGATTTGACTGTTTAATGATATATTTGATGATATATAGAAACTATTTGAAATATAGTATTACAAATTATTGAATTGAAAACTATATAAAACATTAATTTAAAAAATATCTGTTGTACACTGAAATCTCCATGACATAAAAAAAATTAACATTTAACTTTTTTAATACTTATGCATTTTGCTGATACTGTCTTCCTTTACTCCATATGCCTTTATTTCTATCCATGCACTTTATATTTCTCCCTGTGCTCTTTATTGCACACATAATAAAATAATCAAAGAGGAATTGAATTTTTCTTTTAAGGATATTAGAATCATTTATCCATTCATAAATTATTTAGTAAATACTAAATATATTTTACATCTAAGCAAACAGGCATTTAAAAAATTTGTATGAAGTGCATTAGTATTTTTTAATTATAAAATGAACTTTAACAATTTTCATTTTTAGTACCTAATTTATTAGATAATGACCATTGATTTCTTGACACTTTGCTGCTCATGGTCTTTTTGAAAAGCTCTCATTGTAAGCTCCTATTCTCTCTGGTTATGGAACTGAGCATACTCTTTGTTTTCTAATATGTCCTTTAGTTAATCTTGTTGTTAATTAATGGCAACTAAATTGGAGACCATTTGGGAACGTGTATGTTAATAAAGTTTGTAATAAATGAATATGGACATTAGCAAAGATTTTAAGCCTTAAAATTGTAAGCATGGCATCAGAGTCTCTTGACAAAAATGAGAACTAAGAATCTATTAGATGATGAGCTATGAGAAGGTCTTCTAGTAATTGAAAGTGGCCCCTGGGTTCTTCAGATGTCACACAGCATCATACTTGTGACTACTTTAAAAGCCCCCTTTTTTCAGTCTCTCTGTGAAAATCTTGCTTGATTTGTTAACCTCTGAACATTACTGCCTGGAGTGGAGAACAATTAGATTCATTAATTTGTTTCCCTTCTCACTTGATTTAATACATCCTCAGTAATAGAGCTCACTAACAATTGTAGTCTTGACTTTAGTACTTATTAGCAAATTATACTTTAAGCTGAATATTAAATTATCATTGAGGAATGTGAATAAAAAGAGAGCAATTCAAAGCTGGAAAAAGAAATAAAAACCTATATTTGGCACATACTTTCAGAGGCATAGGATTTATATACTCAGAATTGTTTGGGAGATACAAAACCCTGTAACTTAACTTTCACATTGTATTTTTGCTTAAACACAGCTTCTATAATGAAAAGAGATGTTTTCTTGAGTATAAATTATTAAATGATTGTGTCATGCCTTAAGGGAGGGATACTTCATATAGTTGATGGGTACTGATGAGCATTAGTATTCTAACAAATTAAATCTGTCCCTAAAGAGCCTTGGTTGAAAGAGTTCCAGTTTACTTTGGTGGACAGCTAGTTTTTAAACCTGCTATAAATAATTAAAATGTTGGATTAATAAACATGTATTAAAGATACAAAAAGAGAACAAGAAACATGTAGGCTGAATTTGGACTCAAAGTCTGACCAAAGAGGGAGGCAGAGTAACAAAGAGAAAAAGTCACTTTCATTCTGAATACATCCATCTCTACAATACACATTTGTGAGCTATAGAGCAAGGATCAATACCTAGTACCCTAAGCAAGGTAGGTGTTGTTCTGGGAGAGCTTTCCCACTTTCATAGGAAAGCCCAGAAAGTTGCACCCGTTGGGATAAAGGTAAACCAGCCCTATGCTTGTTTTCCACATTCTAACTTTAACTGAGTGAAACTTCAGTAAATGGTGTTGTGACTACACAGAGAATAGGATGAACAAGGGAAGAAGAGTGGGGGCAGGAGGAGAAGAAAACTTCCTAGACAACCTTCACATGGATTGGTTACATAATCACACACGAAGTAGGTGGGCCAGTGACTGTCAAACCTTGAACTTCATTTAAGTTTACTCCAACTCTTGAAATATCATTTACTAACAAAGACTACCAGGCAGTCAAATATCTATAGGCATGCCAGGAAAAACAACTTGAATATGAACTGGAACTGATAATAATGAGAAGAAAGCAGCATAGACATTGGGTCTTTTAGCAAATTGACTTTGTCCCCTTTTAAAAAGTAGATGACAAACTTTAACATTATCTAGAGGGACCATGAAAGTATAAAAATTACATAGTAAGATTTAAAAATAAGCCAAAACAGAACTTCCAAACAGAAATACAATGACTAGAATTAAAAACTCAGGAGAGCATTCCAGCACCAGCTAAGATTGAATAACTCAATGTAAATCCATTTCTCCCATTGATCTCAACTAAAATTGTGGGGCATTTTTCAAAAGCAACTACATGAGAACAATGAAGAATAAAGAACAGTGGATAGATTTGGGAGAGAAGTTAGCTTTTGAAGATGACCCGTTCTGTGGGGGAGTTTCCTCTTTATTTGCTTTTCTCTCCTTTATATTTTGGCTTTGTCCCAACATTGGCCCAAGTAACAAACTCCAAATGAGGCATAGGAAACAAAAACTCTAAGAAAAATCTTCCCCTCCTCCCCGGTTAGAGGACTAGAAAAAGAACAAAATAGTCTGAAGGGGATCCTTGTTTTGCTTCTTTTTCATCTTTCCTCTCCTGTATGTTGAAAATCCAAAGACAAAACAAACAAAACCAAAATATTTTATTTACAAACCATGAAAATGAGTCTCTGGTACCTGCAGGATATGGAGAAATCCCCGAGTGAAGAGAGCTGGACATGAGAATCCTCTAACACCATGTAAGATCTAACGCAAGTCAAAGTTTACATATGAACTGTGCATACATGTAGGAAAACATAAGAAATATCAAAAAGGCTATGAGAAGAAAACCATGACAGAGAGCTCCACCCATGTCTCAGACTAACCCTGGAGTATCCTATGTGTATGGTGAACCCAGATAGCCTAGCACAGTGCTTGAAAACCAAACTGACATTGGAAGAGCTGCCCACATTAATTGTGAACTGAACCTAGCTGAGTTGACTGCCTGCTAGAATGAACAAATCAGTATGATCTAAAAATATTTTTTCAGGCTCCAGAATCTCACAATATATTTAAAATTCCCAGGGTACAATTCAAAATTACTTGACACACAAAGAAGAAAGGGTGTCTAGTAAGTTAAATAAATCTAATCAATTAATTGAATCTAATTTCCTTAAAAAAAAAGTCAACCCCCTGGGGCACCTGGGTGGCTCAGTCAGTTAAGTGTCTGTCTTCAGCTCAGGTCATCATCTCTGGGTCCTGGGACTGAGCCCTGTGTCAGTCTCCCTGCTCAGCGGGGAGTCAACTTCTCCCCCTCCCTTTGCCCCTCCCCACTGCTCATGCTCACTTTCTTTCTCTCTCTTTCTCAAATAAAACCTTTAAAGAAAAAAAAGTCAACCCCCAATGATCCAGCTGTTTGGATTATCAGATAAAAACTTTAAAGTAAGGGCGCCTGGGTGGTTCAGTTGGTTAAGTGTCTGCCTTTGGCTCAGGTCATGATCTCAGGGTCCTGGGATCAAGTCCTGCATCAGGCTCCCTGCTCAGTGGAGAGCCTGCTTCTCCCTCTCCCTCTGCTGCTCTCCCTGCTTATGCTCTCTCTCTCTCTCTCAAATAAATAAATAAAATCTTTAAAAACAAAACAAAAACAAAAACTTTAAAGTAGCCATCATAATGTGCTGCATGAGGTAAAGTTGAATACCCTTGAAATAAATGGAAAGATAAATGCTGAAAAGATATTTTGCACTGAATAGATACTACAAAAGAGAGCAAAATGGATATTTTAGAACTGAAAACTAAAATATATGAAATATAACTAGGGCATTAATAGCAGAATGAAGATGGCAGAGAAAAGAAAATGAATCAATAGTAATCATCCCATCTGAAAAACAGGGAGAAAAGAAAAAACTAAAAAACAGTAAACAAAACTAGAGAGATTTGTGCAATAATATCAAAATATCTAATATTTGTGTCACTTGAGTCCCAGAAGGAGAGGAGAAAGAGATTGGTGCAGAAAAAGTATTTGAAGAAATAATGGTTGAGAACATCCCCAAATTGGTGAAAGACATACATTACAGATTCCAGAAGCTCAGCAAACCCCTAAGAAGATAAACCCAAAAGCACACCAAAATACAACAAACTAAAACATCAGAAAGCCAAAAGTGAATAAAAAGATGTTCTAAGCCTCCAGGGTAAAAATATAAATGATATAACCAGGAGTGTGACTGAATAAATACAGATTTTACATCAGATTTTACATCTCTTATCCTAGAAGATAGGAGACAATAGGGCAATATCTTTAAAGTGCTGATAGAAAGCAAACATCAACACACTCTGTACCAAGTGAATACATAGTTCAGGAATGAAGAAAAAAATAGAGGCATTTTAAATTAAAGAAAACTAAAAGAATTGGTCACCAGTGTGTCTGCTTTAAAATAAATAAAGGAAATTCTTCAGGAGGAAGAGAAAAGATACCAGAGGGTAACATGGATTTTCATGAATGAAAGAAGAGCAACAGAAAGGGTAACAATTCACCATAAATATAAAAGGCTGGATAAATGCAAAAAACTGCCTGTTGTCTCTTAAATTCTTTAAAATATGTATGACTATTGAAAGCAAAGGTTATAATATTTTTCTGGTGGGCTTTGAGGTATAAAATATGTTACACACGAAAACTAAAGTTAAGTGGAGAAGGTAAAAAGACTGATATAAAAATAAGGCCTATATATTTTCTTTGAAGTGGTAAATGATAACTCTAAGTAGACTATACATCAGGTTTGTATAGTAGAATCCTTAGAGTAATAACTAAGAAGAAAATACAAAAACACACAGCAAAAAGTAGAGGGGTATATTAAACTTAGAATAAAAAATTAAAATAGTCCAAAAGAAGGAACAAAAGAGTGAATCAGGGTATGGGGGAAAGACAAACAGAAAACAAGTTAACAAAATGGTGGACCTATATCAATATCAATAACTACATAAAATATAAGTGATTTAACTGCTAATACAAACAGGAGGGATTATAAACAAATTTGCAATTACAGAAGATTTTATCACTCCTTTCTCTGCAATTCATAGGAGAAGTGGATATAAAATGTAGGATAAAATAGAGCTGAATAACACTATCAACCAACTTTTAATTATGGCGCATTTTAAAACATCTGACAAAACAACTTGAATACATATTCTTTTCAAAGGCACATAAAACATTCACCAAGGTCGATCCTATAATAGACCATAAAAAAATCTCAGCAAATTGAAAACAAATTGAAATCAATTAAAGTTTGTCATTCTGACCATAATCAAATTTAACTAGAAATCAATAATAGAAAGATACCTCTACAATACTCAAATAGGGCATTAAACATATTTCTAAATAACATATAAGTCAAAGAGGAAGTCCCAAGAAAAATTAGAAAATATTCTGGACAGCATGAAAATGAATATATATCAAATGTGTGACATGCAGTTAAAGCAGAGGTTAGGCAGAATTTTGTCTCACTAAATATCTATATCAGACAAGAAGAATGGAACTTACCAGAAGTACCCCTGGGCTGGCTGGCTACACATGGTTGCTCTGGCTGGGTCACAAAATTGTAACCGGGTGCAAGCTCATTCTGCTCACCACAGGACAGGCCAGTAAGTCGAGAGGCGAGATGATGGGAAACTTTCTTCTATTGATTATCTCTTCACTCACTTGAATCTACAAACTCTATTTATTCCTTCCTGACTGTCAGAGTAAAAATTGCACCCCCAAAGTTAAACAGGAACAAGATGGTGGAGGAGTAGGAGGCCTAAATTTCGTCTGGTCCCAGGAATTCACCTGGATAGGGATCAAACCATTCTGAACACCTACGAACTCAACAGAAGATCAAAGAAAAGAATAGCAGCAACTCTCTGAACAGAAAAGCAACCACTTTCTGGAAGGTAGGACTTGCGGAGAAGTGAATCCAGGTGATATTTGGGAAGATAGACCACAGGGGGAGGGGGCCTCTGTCAGCCACTACCAGCAAGCAATAGAGCGGTGGAGTACAAAATCGGAACTTTTAGAAGTCTGCTCCACTGAGGGACATTGCTCCAGTGACTAAGCGGGGGGTGAAACCCTCACTGGGACAGTGTGGCCTCAGGACCCTTGGGGTCCCAGAAAGATGGAGGGTGCCTGAGTGTGGCAGAGCTCCCAGGTGTCAGAGTGGGGAAGCCAGCTGCAAAGACAGAGCCGAGGAGTGGGCTCTCAACTCGGGATTGCCATAAACTGTGATCCGTGACACAGTCGGGCCACTATTCCTCCAGTAGGGACCCAACAAGTGCAGATCCGGCAGATCCGGGGAGACTCCCCTTCATCCACTGGGAGGAGCGGCATGGGAGTGCACCACAGGGATCTGCTGGGTGTGGAGAATCCAAACAAGGTCATGCGCCAGAGAAAGAAACATTCGTCACAGGCCAGGTGAGAATGGAGTGCGGCTGGAGACCGGAGAGACGGGAGTGACTGACTGCTTTTCTCTGGAGGCTCACTGAGGAGTGGGGCCCCGAGTTCTCAGCTCCTCTGGGGCAGAGATTGGGAGGCTACCATTTTCACTCTCATCCTCCAAAGCTGTAGGGAAAGCTTGCAGGGAATAAAAGTTCCTGAGAGCAAACACGAGCAGATTACTTAGCCCCGCACTGGCAAGGGCAGGGCAATTCTGCCTCCGGCAAAGACATTTGGGAACCACGGCAAAAGGCCCATCCCCCAGAAGATCAACAAGAATAGCCAGCCAAGACCAAGTTTACCGATCCATGAGAACGGCAGAACTCCAGCACATAGAATTCATGGCTTTTTTCCCCTTGATTCTTTAGTCTTTCAAAGTTAACTTTTTAATTTTCTTTTTTCTTCTTTTTCTGTTTTTTTTTAAATTTTCTTTTCCCTTTTTCACCAATACCTTATCACTCCCCCTTTTTTTTTTTTCATTTTGAGAGTCATATTCTATCCCTTCATTGTAGTTAACCTTATTTTTGGTATATATATAAGTTGTTCTCTCTTTAAAATTTTGGGATACAGTTTCTTCTAACAGACAAAATGTACTCTAAATCTCTAGTGTATGGCTTTGTTCTAGTCTCCTGCCTGATCACATTCTCTCCATTTTTTTTTTATTTCTCTTCTTTTTTCAACCAACTTATCTTATTAATTCCTATTATAAAATCTTCTACAATTTTCATCTTTACAATCATCCCTTCATAGATCCTTACAATCTATCCCTTCATCATATTTACCCTTATTTTTGTACATATATAAGTTTTTCTTTCCTTAAAATTTTGGGAGATAATTTCTTCTAACAGACCAAAATATGCCCAAAATCTAGTGTGTGGCACTGATCTATTCACCAGCCTGATCATATTTGATCATATTCTTTTTTTTCTTCTTTTTTCTTTCTTTTCTTTTCTTTCCCCTGGTTTCAGGTCTCTTCTGATTTGTTTAGTATATATTTTTCTGGAGTCATTGTTACTCTGTTAGCATTATGTTCTCTCATTCATCAGTTCTCCTGTGGACAAAATGACAAGATGGGAAAACTCACCTCAAAAAAAAGAAGAAGAGTCAGTACCCACTGCCAGGGACCTAATCAATACAGACATTAGTAAGATGACAGAACTAGAGTTCAGAATGATGATTGTAAACATACTAGCTGGGCTTGAAAAAAACATGGAAGTTATTAGAGAAACCCTTTCTGGAGAAATAAAAGAACTAAAATCTAACCAAGTCGAAATCAAAAAGGCTATTAATGAGGTGCAATAAAAAATGGAGGCTCTAACTGCTAGGATAAATGAGGCAGAAGAGAGAATCAGTAATATAGAAGACCAAATGATGGAAAATCAAAAAGCTGAGACAAAGAGAGATAAACAACTACTGGATCACGAGGGCAGAATTCGAGAGACAAGCGATACCATAAGATGAAACAACAGTATAATTGGGATCCCAGAAGAAGAAGAAAGAGAGAGGGGCAGAAGGTATATTGGAGCAAATTATAGCAGAGTGCTTCCATAATTTGGGGAAGGAAACAGGCATCAAAATACAGGAGGCACAGAGAACCCCGCTCAAAATCAATAAAAACAGGTCAACACCCCAACATCTAATAGTAGAACTTACGAGTCTCAGAGACAAAGAGAAAATCCTGAAAGCAGCTTCAGGCAAGAGGTCTGTAACCTACAATGGTAGAAATATTAGACTGGCAACAGACCTATCCACAGAGACCTGGCAGGCCAGAAAGGACTGGCAGGATATATTTAGAGCACTAAAAGAGAAAAATATTCAGCCAAGAATATTGCATCCAGGTAGGCTCATTAAAAATAGAAGGAGAGATAAAAATCTTCCAGGACAAACAAAAACTAAAAGAATTTGCAAACACGAAACCAGCCCTAAAAAAATATGGAAAGGGGTCCTCTAAGCAAAGAGAGAGCCTAAAAGTAACATAGACCTGAAAGGAACAAAGACAATATATAATAACAGTCACCTTACAGGCATTACAATGGCACCAAATTCATATCTTTCACTAATTACCCTGAATGTAAATGGGCTAAATGCCCCAATCAAAAGACACAGACTATCAGATTGGATAAAAAACAACACCCATCGATATGCTGTCTGCAAGAGACTCATTTTAGATGCAAAGAAACCTCCAGACTGAAAGTGAGGGGGTGGAAAATGATTTACCATGCTAATCGACACCAAAAGAAGGCTGGGGTTGCAATCCTTAGATCAGACAAATTAGATTTTAACCCAAAGACTATAATAAGAGACGAGGAAGGACACTATATCATACTTAAAGGGTCTATCCAACAAGAAGATCTAACAATTGTAGATATCTATGCCCCTAACATGGGAGCAGCCAATTATATAAGCCAATTAATAACAAAATCAAAGAAAGACATCGACAACAATACAATAATAGAAGGGGACTTTAACAGCCCCTTCACTGGAATGGACAGATCATCTAAGCAAAAGATCAACAAGGAAATAAAGACTTCAAATGACCCTTTGGAACAAATGGACTTCACAGATATATTCAGAACATTGCGTCCCAAAGCAACAGAATATACATTCCTCTCTAGTGCCCATGGAACATTCTCCAGAATAGATCACATCCTAGGTCACAAATCAGGTCTCAACCAGTACCAAAAGATTGGGATCATTCCCTGTGCATTTTCAGACCACAATGCTTTGAAACTAGAACTCAATCACAAGAGGAAAGTCAGAAAGAACTCAAATACATGGAAGTTAAAGAGCATCCTACTAAAGAATGAATGGGTCAATGAGGAAATTAAAGAAGAATTAAAAAAATTCATGGAAACAAATGAAAATGAAAACACAACTGTTCAAAATCTTTGAGATGCAGCAAAGGCAGTCCTAAGAGGAAAGTACATAGCAATACAAGCCTTTCTTAAGAAACAAGGTCTCAAATACACAACCTAATCCTACACCTAAAGGAGCTGGAGAAAGAACAGCAAATAAAGCCTAAAACCAGCAGGAGAAGAGAAATAATAAAGACCAGAACAGAAATCAATGAAATAGAAACTAAAAGAACAGTAGAACAGATCAATGAAACTAGGAACTGGTTCTTTGAAAGAATTAACAAGATTGATAAATCCCTGGCCAGACTTATCAAAAAGAAAAGAGAAATGACCCAAATCAACAAAATCATGAATGAAAGAGGAGAGATCACGACCAACACCAAAGAAATACAAACAATTATAAGAACATATTATGAGCAACTCTATACCAGCAAATTAGATAATCTGGAAGAAATGGATGCATTCCTAGAGATGTATCAACTACCAAAACTGAACCAGGAAGAAATAGAAAACCTGAAAAGACCTATAACCACAAAGGAAATTGAAGCAGTCATCAAAAATCTCCCAACAAACAAGAGCCCAGGGCCAGATGGCTTCCCAGGGGAATTTTACCAAACATTTAGAAAAGAATTAATACCTATTCTTCTGAAACTGTTCCAAAAAATAGAAATGGAAGGAAAACTTCCAAATTCATCTTATGAGGCCAGCATTATCTTGATCCCAAAATCAGACAAAGACCCCATCAAAAAGGAGAATTACAGACCAATATCCTTGATGAACATGGATGCAAAAATTCTCACCAACATACTAACCAACAGGATCCAACAGTACATTAAAAGGATTATTCACCACAACAAAGTGGGATTTATCCCTGGGCTGCAAGGTTGGTTCAACATCCACAAATCAATCAATGTGACACAATACATTAATAAAAGAAAGAACAAGAACCATATGATCCTCTTAATATATGCAGAAAAAGCATTTGACAAATTAGAGCATCCTTTCCTGATTAAAACTCTTCAGAGTGTAGGGATAGAGGGTACATACCTCAATACCATAAAAGCCATCTATGAAAAACCCACAGCAAATATCATTCTCAATGGGGAAAAACTGAAAGCTTCACCCCTAAGGTGAGGAACATGGCAGGGATGTTCTATCACTATCACCACTGCTATTCAACATAGTACTAGAAGTCCTAGCCACAGCAATAAGACAACAAAAAGGCATCTGAATCGGCAAAGAAGAAGTCAAACTCAGTCTTTGCAGATGATATGATACTTTATGTGTAAAACCCAAAAGACTCCACCCCAAAACTGCTAGAACTCATAAGGAATTCAGTAAAGTGCACAGAAATGCACAGAAATCAGTTGCATTTATATACACCAACAAGACAGAAGAAAAAGAAATTAAGGAGTCATCCCATTTACAATTGCACCCAAAACCATAAGATACCTAGGAATAAATCTAACCAAAGAGGCAAAAAATCTGTATTCAGAAAACTATAAAATACTCATGAAAGAAATTGAGGAAGACACAAAGAAATGGAAAAACGTTCCATGCTCATGGATTGGAAGAACAAATATTGTGAAGATGTCAATGCTACCTAGAGCAATCTACACATTCAATGCAATCCCTATCAAAACACCATCCACTTTTTTCAAAGAAATGGAACAAATAATCCTAGAATTTGTATGGAACCAGAAAAGACCCCAAATAGCCAGAGGAATGTTGAAAAAGAAAAGCAAAGCTGGTGGCATCGCAATTCCAGACTTCAAGCTCTATTACAAAGCTGTAATCATCAAGACAGCATGGTACTGGCACAAAAACAGGCACATAGATCAATGGAACAGAACAGAGAGCCCAGAACTGGACCCTCAACTCTATGGTCAACTCATCTTTGACAAAGCAGGAAAGAATGTCCAATGGAGAAAAAGACAGTCTCTTCAACAAATGGTGTTGGGAAAATTGGTCAGCCATATGCAGAATAATGAAACTGGACCACTTTCTTACACCACACACAAAAATAGATTCCAAATGGTTGGAAGACCTAAATGTGAGACAGGAGTCCATCAAAATCCTAGAGGAGAACACAGGCAGCAACCTCTTCGACCTCAGCCACAGCAACTTCTTCCTAGAAACATCACCAAAGGCAAAGGAAGCAAGGGCAAAAATGAACTATTGGGACTTCATCAAGATAAAAAGCTTTTGCACAGCAAAGGAAACAGTCAACAAAACCAAAAGACAACCGACAGAATGGGAGAAGATATTTGCAAATGACATATCAGATAAAGGGCTAGTATCCAAAATCTATAAAGAACTTATTAAACTCAACACCCAAAGAACAAATGATCCAATCAAGAAATGGGCAGAACACATGAACAGACATTTTTCCAAAGAAGACATCCAAATGGCCAACAGACACATGAAAAAGTGCTCAACATCGCTCAGCATCAGGGAAATCCAAATCAAAACCTCAATGAGATACCACCTCACACCAGTCAGAATGGCTAAAATTAACAAGCCAGAAAACTGACTGATGTCTGCAAGGATGTGGAGAAAGGGGAACCCTCCTACACTGTTGGTGGGAATGCAAGCTGGTGCAGCTACTCTGGAAAAGAGTATGGAGGTTCCTCAAAAAGTTGAAAATAGAGCTACCATATGACCCCGCAATTGCACTACTGTGTATTTACCCCAAAGATACAAATGTAGGGATCCGAAGGGGTACGTGCACCCCAATGTTTATAGAAGCAATGTCCACAATAGCCAAACTATGGAAAGAGCCAAGATGTCCATCAACAAATGAATGGATAAAGAAGGTGTGGTATATATATACAACGGAATATTATGCAGCCATCAAAGAGAATGAAATCTTGCCATTTGCAACGACATGGATAGAACTAGAGGGTATTATGCTAAGCAAAATAAGTCAATCAGAGAAAGACAAGTATCATATGATCTCACTGACATGAGGAATTCTTAATCTCAGAAAACAAATTGAGGGTTACTGGAGTGGTGGGGGTTGGGAGGGATGGGAGGGTGGGTGATAGACATTGGGGAGGGTATGCTATGGTGAGCGCTGTGAATTGTGTAAGACTGATGAATCACAGACCTGTACCTCTGAAACAAATAATACATTATATGTTTAAAAAAAAAGAGAGAGAAGATAGCAGGAAGGGAAAAATGAAGGGTGGGAAATCGGAAGGGGAGATGAACCATGAGGGATTATGGACTCTGAGAAACAAACTGAAGGTTTTAGAGGGGAGGAGAGTGGGGGGATGGGTTAGCCTGGTGATGGGTATTAAAGAGGGCACGTTCTGCATGGAGCACTGGGTGTTATATGCAAACAATGAATCATGGTACACTACATCAAAACCTAATGATGTAATGTATGGTGATTAACATAACATAATAAAATTTAAAAAAACAAGAACGGTCTCAATCAATATCCTAAGTTTGTACCTAAAAAAATTATATATATATATAAAGAGTGAATTAAATGTAAAGAAAGGAGATAGAAAACACCCCCCCCCAAATAATTGCATAAATAATGAAAATAAAAACAGAAAAGCAATGGAGAAAAATCAATAAAATCCAAAGCAGTTTCTTTTCAAAGACCTACAAACTTAATACAGCTCTATCCAAACTAACCAAGAAAAAGAAAGGAAACAAAGATTACCAATATCTAGAATGCAAGGTTGGTATCACTACAGACACCAAAGACTTTGAAATGATTCTTTTCTTCCTTTCTGTTCAGTCTGGGAAATTCTCATTGACTTTTTCTCAGTCAGACCTTACCTATCCTTATCATTTCCATTGTTGATTTCATCCAATTAATTCTTCAGTATAGTCATTAAGTTTTCCAGTCCTAGAAATTTAATTTTATTTACAGTTTCATTTTTCTGCTTTATAACTTCATCTTTCCACTTTTCTCCCTTCTTTCATTAAATGTCTAAATATTTGAAATTATTTTAAAGAGTCCTTGTTTTTAAATTCAACATAAGCCAGGGGCGCCTGGGTGGCTCAGTTGGTTAAGCAACTGCCTTCAGCTCAGGTCATGATCCTGGAGTCAGTCCCGGGGTCGAGTCCCGCATTGGGCTCCCTGCTCTGCAGGGAGTCTGCTCCTCCCTCTGACCCTCCCCCCTCTCATGTGCTCTCTGTCTTTCTCATTCTGTCTCAAATAAATAAATAAAATCTTTAAAAAAAAATAATAAAAATAAATTCAACATAAGCCATGTAGAGGTCTGCTCTTCTGATCACTGATTTTTTTAATGGGTTACATTTTTCTGTTTCTTTGTACATGTCATAGTTTTTGTATTTTGTCCTGCACATTTTGTACCCAAAGAACAGAGAAAAGAGACTGAAGCAGATGGTAAATATTCCCCCAGAAAAGACTTGTTCTTTCCCTATCAGATAGCAAGGGTGAGGATTTGTTCAATTCCTCCTTCTAATCAAAATTTGAAGTGGGTCAGATCTCAATTAGAACTTTAATTATTATCAATTTCACTCTGATTTATATCTTGTGAGTAGTTTCAAACTCTTTCCTCGAGCAATGCTTGGGGATATAAGCACTGTGAAACTCAGGATCTTCTTCTGCTTTCTATTCCATGCCACCCCCAACCCCAAACTCCCTTTGGCAGATAAGACTACCTCTATAGTTTAGACACACCTAGATTCAGGTCTGCCACACTAATAAACCTGTGGTACTATACATTCAGCTGGTTTCTCCTAATTGCAGCAAAATTAACCTACCCAGAGCAAGCTTCCTCTTCCAACATCCAGACCCTGATTTTTTTTTTTAAGCCTCTGCAATTCTGATTCTTTTATTTTTATTTTTTGCAGATCCCACCCACTGTACATTTTGGACAGACCCAGATTTTAATATGGTCTCTCATCTCTGCTTATCTATTAAATGTCTGTCCTTCTCTGGAATTTGATTATTACTTGCTTCTACCGCTCTCCTGTATTCATCTATCCTACTCTCCCTTCCTTCCTTCCTTCCTTCCTTCCTTCCTTCCTTCCTTCCTCCCTCCCTCCCTCCCTTTCTTCCTTTGTGATATTTCAGTTTATCTGGTATTCACTTACTCTTACACCAGAAATATTGGTATTTTGCAACCTTTTAAAAGCTATTCAAAATGGACAATGTCAAAATTATTTTGACTTCATTTTTTTTTAAAGATTTTATTTATTTATTTGACAGTGAGAGAGGGAACACAACCAGGGGGAGTGGGAGAGGGAGAAGCAGGCTTCCCGCTGAGCAGGGAGCCCGATGTGGGGCTCGATCCCAGGACCCTGGGATCAGGACCTGAGCCAAAGGCAGACACTTAACAACTGAGCCACCCAGGCGCCCCAAAATTATTTTGATTTTAAAGATTATTGTTTCTACTCTGGAAATATATGCCTTCTCAGTGAAGACAGTGCTTATAAAAATACTGTGTTTTTTTTTTTACCTAACCAGTAGAGTAAGAGGTAATTCATTTATACATTCATACAATTATTTACTCCTAAAACTATTTACTATCCTATATTCCAAGTCCTTTTCTAGGTACTAAGAATTCAACAATGAGCAAACCAAAGGTAAAGCAAAACAATCACAACAGACAACTCTTTAAAAAAGAAAAAAGAGGGGTGCCTGGGTGGCTCAGTTGGTTAAGCGACTGCCTTCAGCTCAGGTCATGATCCTGGAGCCCCTGGGATCGAGTCCCGCATCGGGCTCTCTGCTCGGCGGGGAGCCTGCTTCTCCCTCTGACCCTCCCCCCCTCTCATGTGCTCTCTCATTCTGTCTCAAATAAATAAATAAAATTTAAAAAAATAAAAAAATAAAAAAATAAAAATAAATAAAAAAGAAAAAAGAGGGGTGCCTGGGTGGCTCAGTCAGTTAAGTGGCTGCCTTTGACTCAGGTCATGATCTCGGTCCTGGGATCCAGCCCTGCGTCAGGCTCTCTGATCGGGGGAGTCTGCTTCTCCTCTCTCTGTGCTCTCTCTCGCTCACTCTCTTGCTCTTGCTCTCTCTCCAGTAAATAAATAAAATCCTAAAAAGGAAGAAAAAAGAAAACAATAACAAAACAGCTATTTTAGTGAGTAATGGGTAAAAAATACGTTGATTTGGGATACTGAGCAAGCAGCCTCATCACTCTCAAAAATGTATGTGGCTGCTTCAATTGATTTACATACTATTTCTTTCCTTTATTAGATTTCAAATTTGACCAGGATAATATCTGTGCTGGTTTTGTTTAACAATTTATATTTGATGCTTTGAAGGCTCTTTTGATTTGTTCATTAGCAATCAGATCACTGTATAAATATTTGCTGAATCAATGAATTCAGTCAAGGTAGCAACCAAACATCTGGGAGTTTATAATAAAAAAAAGGGGGGGGGGAATTGGATGCAAATAGTCTTAAATAAATATTATGTCTGTGGGTGCAATAGTATTGTAAAAATGTTAATGTGTAATTTAGAATGTGACATCTGTAGTCAGATTGCTTTAGTTTCAAGACAAGATCTACCACTTAGTATCTTTTATGATTTTGGTAAGTTAGTTAGTATCCATATACCTCAGTTTCTTCTTCATCTGTACTTGGAAAAATAATAGTAGTTTTTCTATAAGTTGTTATGAGCACTGATCTTTGTGAAGTGTTTAGAAGAGCACCTTTTATTAAATAAGCACAATGTGAGAGTTTGCTATTCATAGGAATAGTGGTAATAGTAGTGTATATCAATATGATATTACTTTTCTACTGCTGTATGACAAATTACCACAAACTCAGTGGCTTAAAACAATACCCATTTATTAGCTCACAGTTCTGTGGATGAAGGTCTTGATTGGGTTCACTTGCCTAGGAGTTCAGAAAGTCAAAATCAAGATATTGGCTAGACTGGGTTTTACTGGAAGCTCTCAGCTCTGAGGAAGAATTGGCTGTGAACCTTGTTCAGATTATTGGCAGGATTCAATTACTTGTGCTTATAGGGCTACAGTCCTGATACCTTGCTGGGACTGCCCTCAGATGCTATCACTTGTCCTTAGATCCTTGCCTCATAGCCTCCCCAGCAAGAGAAAATCTCCACCCCATCAAATCCCTCATGCTTCAAATCTCTGTGACTTTCTCTTCTATGACCAGCCAGAGAATACTCTGCTATTAAAAGGCTCATGGGAGTAGATTAAATCTACTCAGATGTCCTCTGTGTCTTAACGTCAATTAAGAACCTCAGTTATGTCTGCAAAATCCCTTATGCTATGTAACATAACACAATCAAAGTTGTAATATAGCAGGGGCCATCTTGGAATTGCCTGCTCCATTTCTTACACAAGGAATCCCACAAAAAGGTATCTCATATAGAGAATTGAGTGTACTAACAACTATCCAACCTTGGATAGTTCCAAGGTTGTTCCATTAGCACAAGTGAAGGACTGGCAAAGATGAAATGACCTTTTTAGAGAATGGAGTATTTGCAAAGAAAACGTATAGTCTCCCTTCATTCATGCCACCATTCTCCAGAGATTTTGGAAGACTTCAATAGCATCACTTAGTGATGTGTGAACCAGTGTACTCTTCATAGTCAGAGACTAGTGAGCATGTTTCACTCGACAGGTGTCTAAACTACTAGAACAGCAATGCATTGATGATGCTGGAGGTGCAGGAAAATGGGTAAAAGAGAGATAGCCATCATCAGACATGAGCTGCCGGTGAATCAGCCAACAGCTCTACAGTTTGGTCGGGGAAAGACATGAGCATTTCTGGCCCAAGAAAATCTTAAATATTTTCCCATATGTAGGTACCGTCACAGTTTGTGATTAAACATCAAGGAAAGTTTTTGCTGTTTGGTAGCATAAGATATATTCATAGTAAATCAAACCCAACTTTATTAACAATAAAAAAATCATCGACCAAAGTAAGTTCATGGTTACAAGATACCATGTGAGGAGCCACATAGGACACAAAGGTAATCCCTTATAGTATTAAATTAAGCTTTTGAAAATAATATGTGACCAGTCAAGAACTCAGATATTACATGGAACAACATGGAATTACCATAAAATTTAGTGTATTTATAGTACATATCATTAAAATTTCAATGAGAGAATTTAGTACAATGCATCAGGCTAGGGAAAGTTTAAGTGAAAATGTTAATTCTTAGGACTTTATAGGTGTCTTAAGCATTGGTTGGAATGGAGGATATTACATTATAGTGGCTTCTCTACAGTTGGCATTCAATAATATTTAATGATATAATTAATTTACTTCTCTGTGCCCAGAAGCATAGACTTGTTTTTAGAAAAAATCAGGATGAGACAGCGAAAGAGAACAGAAGTCCTCCTGGAGTGAATAATTTCTGAAATATAGTAGTAAAAAAGGCAGGCAAACTAGATGAGGCAAAGGCTATAGAAGACCTAAGACCAAGATTAGATACAGAAAATTCCCTAGAGAAGGTGAGGATGTAGGGACGCGGGTAGGGTAGAACTTTTTCATCAGGAAATTGAAGTTTGGATCAGCATTCAGGATAATAAACTTCTTTGTGAACCCAGAGAATATAATACAAGGAAAAGAAATGAAAGTATATTCAGAGAGCAGAGGACTCAAACTCATTATGTGCTAGGTACAAAATAGTAAAAGTGGTCCTCATTTATTAGAAAAGTTCATTGCTTACTCCAAGAATATTATCCTCATCCTAACATCCCTTAGAATAATCTTTTAAAAATATTTGATTTAGAGATTGAAATGCATCACTACGTATGTTTTAGCATTAACTTACTGTTTGTACGCAGGACTGTCCAATAGAACTTTCCGTGATTATGAAAATGTGTATCTACACTATCCGATAGTGTGGCAGCCCACATATGACTATTTAGTACTTGAAATTTGGCTAGTGGAACTGCATAATTTTAAATTCTGTTCAATTTTAAGTCATGAAATTTAAATGTAAGTGTCACATGTGGTTTGTGGCTACCCAATGGAGCAGCAAGAATAGAAAGTAACTATAAACAACTCATATTGTAGATCTTAATTTTGAAAATTCTATTTTTACTGGAAAAATCAATGGGCAAACTAAGAATAGATGCAGGAGGCTTCTAAATTTCACAACACTCATATTTAATGGGTTAGAAAATACGAAATTCCCTTATTTATAATAGCTCAATGGATTTGGCATTACCATTACCTGCCACTTTGCTGTATTCTATAAATCACTAGATGTTTTTGGCTGGTAGCTCCATTTTTTTTTCAGTGGCCCCCATGCCTTTCCTTACTCTCTGAGGACCACTCCCCCAACCCCCATATTGTTCTGAAAGTGGTAGCATAAGGATTTCTGTCATGCCTAGACTTACTCCAACTACAGCTTTAAGATGCCTAGTACATCAACACTTGCTGGCATTATTTAATTCTTGTTTTCATTTCTGCAGGTAAAAACCTTTCCCAGAAAAAACAACAACAACAACAACAACAAAAACTCAGTGTCATGCTCTTTTACTTTGTCAATGTTTTTTTTTTTTTTTCTAGTTTCCAGCATTTTTAATGACTGTTGCTAATTCTAGTGATACTTTGTCAATGTTAAAACAGATTGCTGGATTCCTGAATTGCTTCTTCAACTTTTTGGCTATGCTCACTCACTGTTATCTCTCTCACTGCATATATCCCCAGAGACAGGCCAACATGCTGCTGATGATTATTTTTATTTAAAAAAAAAAGATATTCAAAGAATTTTTTAATTATCTATAAACTAGTCATGGTAGAAATAATCATAACAGCAGTAGCCACAATAAGGAAAACATCAACACAACAGCAACCATTTTTGCTTTGGGTTTTCAATTTCCAACATGCAAAATGAAACTTTGATGCCAATGTTTACATTTCTATTATACATCAGAAAATACAGGAGAAATGTCTCTGGTTCCCTAATGAACGATCAGGCCTAGAACTGGCAAACTGATTTCAATATCATACTTTCTTTTAAATTGATGTCTAGGGTCTTTCACTACTTTTCAAAATGGAAAACCCTATGCTCAGTCTAACTTTCCCAAAGGAGCTATCAGATTGTCTCATATGTTTAAAAATATGACACAGATGATATAAATAATACATAAAAAGAACCCCTTGGTGAGACTATGCGGGGAGAGGGAGGAAGAAAAGGAGTCAAATGCATATTAAAGATGTTTCATTCCCAGCGTCTTCACTGGTATACTCTCATCACAGTCTACCTTCCCAGAGAAGGGAATGCTTTGAAGGATACAGCAGAGACTTCACATCCTTCACCAAGGCAGTTTTGTGTTTTGTGTTTTGTTTTGACACTAAAGCATAACAAGTTGGGGAGCAAAAGATATCCAAGCATTCCCACACACCTACATTAAAGTCATGAGAAATGCATGTGGCAAGATTTTCCTTCAAATTCTAAAGCCCTTTTTTTTTTACTTCCTTCTTCATACGTAAAGACACCCATTTGGTTATTCAACACAATCAGCAAATATTCACTGAACAAGTACTATATGCCAGGCACAGTGCTAGGCACTGGTGTGCATCAGTGAACAAAAGTAACAAAAATCTCTGACTTCTAAAGCTCACATTCTAGTGGACTTCAAATATTTTCCTAAGGTATGTTTGAAAAATATATTGTTCCCAGTTCATGGAGTTTTTAACTTTATAACCCAACAGAAAAAGATGGCCACTTAAATCTTCCCTCTGTGATTGAATACGATTTGCCCTGAGATCTTTGACAAATTAAAATCATCATTGTTAGATGGATAACCATGTGTTAGAATGAAAGACACCTCCCATTCTAGGTGGGTTACCCGTCTAACAACCACCATTCTCACTGTCTTCATTTATAGAATCCCACATTTTGTGGCCATGCAACCTATCCCAGGGACAGAACCAGGATTGATATAAGAAAGTCAAAGTGGTGTTATTTTTCTTTCCAGTGATTCATTAAGGGATAGACCGGTGGTGCACTTCTGTTCAATGTCATACAAAGGCAATCTGCTCAAATGTTTCTTTAAAAAATTCAATTCTCCATAAAAAAACAAGATACTGTGGCAAGTAAAAAGTGTAATTACTTCATCCCTTTCTTCCTAGTTGAGATGATCCTTTATGAGAATATTATGTCTGGAGTTCTGGAAGCCATTTACAAGATACAAAATATGTCAAGATAGAAAAGTAATGAGCCTAGATTCCATGGGCCGTGTTGGCAGTGTGGGAGGGTGGAGAGTTTGAGTACAGGGAAACATCTACTTCCTGACATGATGTGAATGATGAAATGTGTGTGCTAGTTATGTTAGGGGGGGTATTCTGTTACCCCAATCCTAAAGCATCATGACTGCTATAGTTAGGACAAGCAGTAGGATTTTGACCTTTTCCTTGTACATCAATTACAACAAATAATTCATTCTTTTTTTTTATTTTATTATGTTATGTTAATCACCATACATTACATCATTAGTTTTTGATGTAGTGCTCCATGATTCATTGTTTGCATATAGTATTAATTTTCTACCTACAACCTGAATTTAATTTTAAATTTAAGTCCAAAGCAGACATGAAAGTATTGATTTTGATGGGCCACTCAAATAGCCATGGTAATGACCAACACATAGTATTGCATGAGATATTATTAGGCAATGTCCTAACATTGTTTCTGTATGGTTCAAGGAAAACAAATATGTTTGAATGGATTACTGCTTATTTTGGCTTCTCCCAAACAGTATTTTCCATTAGAAAAGAGAAAAAGTAAAGGTACAAAGAATTCATAAGGATGTTAATAAAAATACCAGAATTTTATAAATCCATTCACCTATCTTATCTTGAGTTGAATAATGCCCTCCCCCTCAAGTTATATCCACCCAGAACCTCCGAATGTGACCTTTTATGGAAACAGAGTATTTGCAGATATAATTAAGATGAAGCCATATACACCATTAATGTGACCCCGAGTCCAGTAACTGGTATCTTTGTAAGAAAAATTTGGACACAGATACAGACACATGGGGAGAGCATCAAATGAAGATGGACATATGCATAGACACTATGCATATACAAGGCAAAGGATGCCAAATATTGCCAGCAACCGTGAGAATCTATGAGAGAGGCATGGAGTAGATTTTGTCTCAGAAGCTTCAGAAGAAATCAACCTTCCTGACATCTGTACTTCAGGATTCTGGCCTCCAAATCTGAGAGAGTAAATTTCTGTTGTCTTAAGTCACCTAGTTTGTGGTAATTTGTTACAGAACTCCAGGAAACTAATAATCAATATGTTTATGGCTAATGCAAATGAGAATGTATAATACAGTATGCAATTTTGCCACTATTTAGATTTTTGATAAGTGAAAATTGTTTTTCATGCAATTTGAATTCATCTGATTCATAAAGTTGTTTCATATGCTTAAGGAATATTCCTCTCTTCCTTTGTGAAATACCGTCTCACGTATTTAGCTTGTTTTTATTAAACAAATTTTGTCTTCTAGATAATCATGGCATTAAGGAGATTTGTCTCGGTGTATAAATAGCAAATATCTTCCCTCAGCTCTTTTTATCTTTGTCTTTTAATTCTGCTTATGGTATAAATGTCCTTGTATGTTTTAAAATTTTATCCAAATTTATTTTTCTCTTATCTATTCTAGATTTTAGATCATATGGAGGTTCCCACAACTCCATGACTATGATGGAAATCATATTTTTTTCTAGTAGGTATAGTGCTCCATTCTACATTTAAATCTCCAATCTGTATTCTGCTATTGCAATGTGAAGTTCAGATTACATTTTGTAAATTTTTCCAAATGGCTTCTCAATTATCCATTGCCTTATGAAAGCAACCACTTGTCACATGATTTGAGATCCTAGTTTTACCATATATCAAATTTCTCTGTGCATGTATGTCTGATTTCTGGACATCCTATTCTTTGCATTGTTCTATCTATTCAATCACTGATGTCACAGGGATTAAATTATACCAACTTCATATTTTAACACTGTTTGGGTAGTACCCTAATATTTTGCCTTTTTATTATTTTCTTGCTCTTCAATCTTATTTATATTTTCCATGAGAATTAATCATTAATTTGTCCACCTTTGGGGGGGGTATGTTGGTTATTTGGTATGAAATTAATTGTATATTAAGTAGAATTGACATTTGTCATGTTAAATCTCTCTATCCACAAATGTGTGATAACTTTTCATTTGTTCAATTATATTTTGTAGCTTTTAGAATTGTTTTAATACTTTCTTCATAAAACATTTGCAAATTTCATGTGAATTTTATGTTAGGTATTTTATATTTTATTGATATTATAAATAGTCTTTGTTTTACCTTGTAACTTTTTTCTTAAATATAAAATGCTTACTTTTATCTTCCTATATATGGATTCTATTAACCCACTCCTTTACTAATTCTGCTAATTCTGTTACCATTTGCAGCTTTCATTGGATATTCTTGGATATTTTATATGCACACACACACACACACATTCATAGCAGCTGCAATAAATATAGTTTTGCTTCTTCCTTTCAACTTCTTGGGCTTAGTATTGCTTTCTCTTATGTAAACACATTGACCATTTGTTCAATAGTAGGAACAATACTGGGTATCCTTTTCTTCCCTCTAACTTTAGAAGAAATGCTACTAGTATGCATTATTTGAAATATTGTTTGCACTAATATATAATTTTAAATCTATTTTAGAAGTTTATATTTACTATTTTGTAATACGGATGCATTTTGAACTTCTATATTTTTCTTCTTAGATATATGACAATGATAAATTATATTAATAGATGCCTTCATTGAGTCAACTTGCTTTTTCTTTTCATACTTGCGTTCTTGAAAAGAATCTCACTGGATTATGATATATGTTCTTGTTCACTGTTGTAAGCTATTTGCTAACCTGTGTTTAAGATTTTCCTATTGACATTCATAATTGAGATTTATTTGTAGTTTTTTCAATTAAATGTTTATTAAGATTTGATAACAATGTTATATTCACTTTGTCAAAGGCATTTTTAAGGTTTTCTTTTTTCATGCTTTGAAGCAGTTTTAAGATCACAATGACTCTGATCCTTGAGGGTTTAGAAAAATCCCTCTGTGAAAAAATCTAGATGCAGGACATTTTTTGGCTTTTGTTTTGGAGGGTGCATGAAGCTCATTTACATATTAATGTGTCTCAATGTTGAAATTACTCTATTTAGATTTTTTTCTCTTGTCTGGGGTTTTGAGTTTTCTTGCTAATAAAAATTTATGTATCTGCTAACCACCACAACTATCTTCAACTTCTATTTCTCATGACCTAGTGTTCTTTTCATGCTCAATTTGTTTTCTATTTTCAGTATATTCCCTCATGAGTAGGCTCTGTCATTTTAAAAGAGTATCTGATGTATACTTCAGAGGGTCATAAGAACTTATACCAACACAATCCTATAAACTCTCCTACGTATTCTCATATATCCATGCATATAGTTTTTTTTTTTTTTTTTTAATTGTATTGTGTTCATACTCATCAGCAATTTAGAATCTGTAAGGGATTTTCCCAATTTCACTGACTGACTCTCAGGCCACCCACCCAAGGTTCTACTCAAACTGGGTAGACACATCCCTTATTTTAGGATGTGTCTGTTCTATTTTTTTAGTTTGCAGGTCCATCAAGAACCTCTTTCCCCTTCCCACTGATGCCTACTAGATGACTCCTGATCTCAA
Source organism: Mirounga leonina (assembly GCF_011800145.1). NCBI lineage: Eukaryota > Metazoa > Chordata > Mammalia > Carnivora > Phocidae > Mirounga > Mirounga leonina. Next base: position 17,177,602 of record NW_023270418.1, on the reverse strand, counting down.
GATGGTCATACCACCCATGTTGTGAAGTTCATTAGGATTTCTTGCCATCAAGTTTTATTGAGAGTATCATTTTCACGTTGTTGATGTTGTTTAGTATCTTATTTGGTCTATTTCATTCTCTGGAAAATTTTGTGGCAATTCAAAAATGATGCTTTTGCCCTCATCACACATCTGGAAGTCTCACATATTTTTTAAAACTGGGGAAAAATCAGGAGGATGCTATGTGGTTACTTTTGGAGAGAATAAGAAAGCTAAGAAGCGGACTATATCCATCAGCTCAATGTGCCTCAGAGTGAACAGGCAAAGGTGAGTATAAGGATATTCTGGTCCAAAGGAAAAAAAAAAAAAAAAGACAGACAATGTGTCTGAATAACTGAGAGCTATGAAAATAAAGCAGAAGAAATGACTAGGGTGGTTCTCTTGAGATTCTGAAGTTTTCCCAAGTCTGTAACTGTTAGGTTAGCATAACCCATTCTCCAACAATCATGGAGATTGACCTTAACATAGGTCTAGTACTTTTGGACCATGATCTAAGTCACATAATACCACATATTCATTTTCTTCTCTGATTTTATTAAGGTCTCTGGGCCTCTATAATAGCATTAATTTGAGAACAGTTTTTCTTCACTCTAACTAGGATTTTGCGTTTAATGATTTTGTTTGAAGATTCCTGAGCACTTCTGTCAATAACAGGGTCAATGATTGAGAGAGAAAGCTAATTCTTCACAGATTTGGCTTAGGTGTTGATTTTATTTACCAGCCCTTACCATCTTGTTCAATTTTTCAATTTTGATCTTTATTACTTTTGTCTCACCTCTCTAAGAGTTGCCAAGAAATTTCCCAGAATGTGTAGGCTATTTCTCACCTAACGAACTTTTCTTTCTGCAAGTGTAATAAGAGATTATGCATATATATTTTGTTGCACCATGTGAGACTGCACAGAGAGAAAAATTCTGTGCAATGGATTCTTTCTCTCCCTCCTCGCTTGTGGTATTTCTCTTGCCAGGAAATTTATGGAGAAGAGAGTAAAAATGGCAGAAGTAGCATCTTCTCCCAATGTAGCATATATCTTCATGTCATCCTCCTGACAAGGGGACTGGAAGCAAGCTAGCTATTATGGCAACACTGTAGTAATCTCATCTCCAAGAGGGATGTTGGTCCCTTATATTAGGTAATCTCCTTTAAAGAGATGTTCTGGTCAAAAGCAAAGCAATGTAAATGACAAAAAAAAAATTAGAAATAAAATCCAAATATTATTTCTGGAATGTTAGATGGATACTCATACATAACCACAAAATAAGCCCAGTGCACAAATTGCATCACTAACCTTTCTTTGAGCTTGGTGGCTATGCTCCCAATGATTTCCTAAATTCAAAGGGAATCACAGCCAGACTCCCTGAGTTTTCTCAAGCATTCCAATTTCAATCAAGAGCTAGTTTAGCTGGAAGTCAGGTTCTTCCCAAGTTCACTAGATGACTTCTTGGCTATAGTTTTAGATATTCTGGCCAAAACTAAGCTAAGTAGGCAAGGTTAATTTTTTTTTTCTATGGTTTATTACAATCTTTGCCACTTACTTCTTGGAAATTGCTGATGAAAATCATATGATGGGATATTAAAAAATTAATTTAGATATTTTTCCCTATTCATTTTATTATTTATTCTTTCTGTAATTTGTTTTTGGTGAGTTCTATAGTAAACAACTAAATAGAGTTCAAGAGCCATATTAATTCTACTGATTAATCTCAGTTTAGGTGCTTGACAATGTTGTTCCAACAAAATTGATCAGAGTTTCTTTTCAAAGGGGATCATGCCATCATGAATGAAAACATCACACCCATGGACAAAACAATTTACACACATATGTAACTTTTTCTTCACATACATTACAAAAAAAGACTTTTCTGTATAACATTTTTGATAAGCATTTTAAAATTATCTTTTAAACTTTAATCACTCAAAACTATTACATACCACACTAACATATAAACTCGTCGAATCACTATGTTGTACACCTGAAACTAATGTAATATTGTGTGTCAACTATACTTCAATTTTAAAAAAGGAATCTTAGTTGTATGTATGAATTAAAAACAACTATTTCATACATTTTCCTATATTATCACTGAATAAGTAGTTAAATGTGTTTTTGATAAGTTGAGGATAAAACTACTGCTGTTCAGCTGCTTGGATCATCATTGGATCACTGGATCTAGTGATTTCATACCATAAGTAGATTCAGGAGATTTAATACGGATTTTGTGTTGCTGCACTTTGGCTACTAACAGGGATTTGTATTTTCTAGTTTCAGTTAGACACTTAACAATATGCACAAGATACTAAGGAAGATACACATGCCCACAGTGATGGTTGGCCATCATTTAGTTACTCCTTTGCAAGTGGAATAACAGTTGTTTTTATCCTTTACTTTTTATCTTTGCCTAAATGACATTGTAACTATTTTCTAAGTGAAAGAGTAAGCACGGTGGGAAATGAATATTGGACTTGCAACCAGACAGAATGTTTCAATTTAACTTCAGGTTGCAAGAATTGGATGACTGAATTAAGCTCTTTGAGCTTTCTGGATATAATGATCATTTTACATATAAAATCTTCAAAATTCAAACCCTATAATTAACAAATGTATCATAATGCCTGCCCACAGCATTGATATTTCATAATCCATATCTAAGTGCTAATTGTCCATATGTCATATGAGCATAACTGCTTTATTATTGATACCAAAACTGTTAGTGGAATGTTGAGTCATTCCTTTAGATGTCTTAAATTTTATATTTCTTCTGAAAAGAGTATCTACTTATGATTAGGATAAAATTTATGTCCAGAATGTCCCCTAATGTTTACTGAACACCAAGGGGTTTCTCTTTCATAAGCACAGGGGAAAAAAGAAAAGGCAAGACAAATAGGAATTAACACATTTCTATGTCATAGTTATTGAGCTAGAAGTTAGGTAAATATTAGCAAAAAAAAAAAAAAAAACCTCCAATAAAAAACAATAAAAAACCCCCACAAAACATAATTGTCTTTATACTCTTATATCCTATAGTCTAATGGAAGCCACACCAAATGTGGCATTAGAAGACAGGGCTTTATGACTGGTTATAGCTATATTAACAGAAAAAGTACTCAAAATTTCTGACCTCTTTATTTTCTCTTTATGTCTAAGCTATTATACTGTGAGCATCTAAGAGGAATTTCACAAAGAAATATTTTCATATATGCTTTGAAAATGGTACAGGGTTTTCTTATTTATTCATAATAAATATTGAATGATTTGGAGACTTGTATATTCATGAAAAAATAACAGCTTAAGAAAACATCATTTTATACAAATAGTCAACATGTATTAATGCACGGAGTGGATTTTAATGGTTTATATGCCCTAATTCTTGTTATTGAATAAAAGGTATCAATAAAAATCCATAGGCGGAATTTAACATACAAAACAAATGAACAAAGAATGAAAAAGAAAGAGACAAAACATAAAACAGACTCTTCACAATAGAGAACTGATGCTTACCAGAGGGAAGGTGTGTGGGGGATGGGTGAAATGGGTGATGGGGATTAAGCACACACTTATCATGATGAGCACTGGGTGATGTACAGAATTGTTGAATCACTATATTGTACACTTAAAAATAACACAACACTGTATGTTAACTAAACTGGAATTTAAAAACTTAATAAAAAATCATGAGTGGGGAAAAAAAGAAAGAAAGAAAATAGCACCTGCTGGGGTAGCAATCTTAGTTAAATTATTTTTCTACAATCCTGATCATGATAATGATAAGCTCACATGGAAAAGTATCAGGAAAATTAAAATAAAGCTTTAATGGACAATTATTCAGTAATTTCATTGTGATCCCACAAGTACTACATGTTGTGAAGAAAATCTTAAGAGAAATAATAGCAAATTTGAAAAAGTGGACCAGGTAGAGGATTTCAAAGTAAAATAAAATCATCTGAAAGAGGTTGACGATGAGCAGTAGTAAATCAGTTAAGGGATCTGAAAACAAACCTAAAAACATTTTCCTTCAGAAAGAGAAATGGTCTGATTAGTGCCTTTGGGAGGTTAAGAAATCTAAGATTGAATTAAGATGGCTTTTCAGAACTCATCCATTAAATTACACAGGCGTCTCTTAGTAACACCAACAGGCACAAGATGTTTTGTAGTCTTAAAGGCAATGGGCTATGCCATCTTTATTTTTATAATGCCAATATTTAGCACAAAGTCTGGCACAAACAATACCTTCCCTAAATGAATGATGAACAAATGGTGTACTATTTGTCCATACTGAAGCCAATATGGTAGTGGAGCTTAGCTATGCAGTGCCCTAGAAATCATTGGTGTGTTCTGAGCAGACTAATTTCTAAATGGCAAGACAGGGGGCGCCTGGGTGGCTCAGTCGTTAAGTGTCCGCCTTCGGCTCAGGTCGTGATCCCCGGGTCCTGGGATCGAGCCCCGCGTCAGGCTCCTTGCTCAGCAGAGAGCCTGCTTCTCCCTCTCCCTCTGCATGCCGCTCTGCCTACTTGTGCTCTCTATCTCTGTGTCAAATACATAAATCTTAAAAAAAAGAAAAAGAAAGAGTACATATTCTCTAATGCCATTAATATGAGATATAAAAACAGGTTAAATCATGTGTTTAGAAATTCAAACAGCAGTTACCCTTAATGTGCTGGGTTTATAGTGATTGGAAGGAAACAGGAAGAGGGTTTTTGCAACTCTAGTTACAGAACTATATTCATGTTTATGAAAACAGTTTTCCACCAGCGTACTTTTCTGTACATATATTTTTCTTTAATAAAAAGTAAAAAATGGTGTATTTATAAATATTCTCACTTGTTAGTATTAACATAAAAATTCACAGTTTTAGAAACTTTTAAATTGATTGCTTTTTACTCTAAAATGCAAGTATATAGCTCTAGGAGACACTCATCTCTCACATACTTGGAGTTTCCTTCAGTTCGTTTTTCCAGGACAATTTGTAACAAGTGCCTTCTAAATCCAAAAGGCAAGGCCACAGGATCTTTTAAAACAAGGGTCCCATTGCTTGACATGGACACGAATACCAAGTAACCTTCATACAATTGAGCTATTTAAAAAGTAGATGGGAGAAACTGTCACCAGCAAAGCAATAGCTGAATTTAAAAAATTCTTTTGCCAATTTTGCAGAAGAGCCAACAAAAAACTATCATACACTCTACTTACTACACTTGTGACATGTATTTATGACCACTGGTATTTCTAGTTCTTACGGAGAAAAATGTGCATAAGAGTACTGAGTATTTTCAAAATTCTGTTTCAAGATACTCAATTCCATCAGACCCAATTTGAGTCTAATTCACATGTTATGGACTAAATGTTTGTGTCCCTTTAAAGTTCATTTGCTGAAGCCCTAATACCCAGTGTGGCTGTATGTGAAAGTGGAGCCTCTAAGGAAGTAATTAAGGTTAAATTAGATCATAAGGTTGGAGCCCTGATCCAAATAATTGATTTTCTAAAGAAGGACTGGAAAGACTTTGAGGAAGAGGTGATCCATTTAGACAGCCAGAGAATACAAAGACATTTTCCTTTCAGAACCTTTTCCTTTTACTTATTCAAAAGGCAAATATGGTCTTCTGCTGGTCTTTATTAGAAAAACATAATTTAGCAGCCTCTCTTTTCAAATCTCTTAGACATACTTCTTATGAGAGCAACAAAAACAAGGTAAGAATATTGCAAAAAACATTTCAAACCAGTCCTGATTCAGAAAAGAAAAAAAAATAGTTACTAGGAATGACGTGGAAACTTTTTCCGCCCCAAAATTTGAAGAAACTTAGCAAATAAAAGAACCAGTAGGTAGCTCAATTGAACTGTAAATGTTAATCTCTGCCTTCTGCCCTTGTCTCCAGCGTGTAGAAAAAGTTCTAATGTATGAATTCATTTGCAGGGAAAAGAAGACTTGGTATGTAACCTTCAGTAACAAGGAGATTATAAAGACCACTGGAGGGCGCCTGGGTGGCTCAGTTGGTTGGGCGACTGCCTTCAGCTCAAGTCATGATCCTGGAGTCCCGGGATCGAGTCTCGCATCGGGCTCCCTGCTCGGCGGGGAGTCTGCTTCTCCCTCTGACCCTCCTCCCTCTCATGCTCTCTGTCTCTCATTCTCTCTGTCTCAAATAAATAAATAAATAAATAAAATATTTAAAGACCACTGGAGAACTTAATGGATTTGATATCTACATCAGATACTTTAATACCTCTTCCTCTACATAAAAATCATTTTTCTATAATAATCATGAAGCTCAATGAATAATGGCCACAAGAAATTGAGAAAGTGAACTGAACTTCATGTATATATAATAGTGCAAAAAAAAGAAATTAAATGAAATAAAAGAGAAAAAAACATCATTCTTTAAAATTTGACATTTTTTAATTGATAAACTTTATTTTTTTGGAGCAGTTTTAGGTTCATAGCAAAAGTGACTGGAAAGTACAGAGAGTTCCCATATACTTCCTTTCCCCACACACCTATTACCACACCTACTACCAACCTTCTGCATCAGGGTTATATCTGTTAAATTCAATGAATCTATACTAACACATCGTATCACTGAAAGTCTATAGATCACATTAGGGTTCACTCTTAGTGCTGTATATGCTATGGATTTGGACAAATGTATGATGATGTATCTACCATATATAGAATATTTTCACTTTGCTAAAAATCTCTGCTCTGCCTATTCATCCCTCCTCCATGCTTACTCCTGGCAACCATTGATCTTTTTACTGTCTCCACAGTTTAGCCTTTTCCAGAATGTCATATAGTTGAATTATACTGTATGTAGCCTTTTCAGATTGGCTTCTTTCACATAGTAATATGCATTTAAGTTTTTGCCATATCTTTCATGGCTGGATAGCTCATTTCTTTTTAAGTGCCAAATAATATTCCATTATCCAAATCTACAGAATAACTTGCCTCCTGAAGGACATCTTGGTTGCTTCCACATATTGGCAAAATGAATAACATTGCCATAAACATAGATGTATGGTGTTTGGACATAAATTTCCAACTTCGAGTTGACCTGAATTATAAGGAGTGGGATTGCTGAATCATATAGTAAGAGTATGTTTAGTTTTGTGAGACACTGCAAAACTATTTTCCAAAGTGGCTATACATTCTGAATTCCCACTAGCAATAAACGAGATTGACAATTGCTCTATATCCTGGTCAGCGTGTGGTTATTGTTAGTATTTTGGAATTTGGCCATTTTAATAGGTGCGTACTGGTACCTTGTTATTTTAATTTGCAGTTGCCTAATGATATATGATGTTGAACATCTTTTCATATGCGTATTTGCCATCTGTTTAATTTGTTTGGTGAGGTGTCTGGTAAGGGTTTGGGCCCATTTTTAAATTGAGTTTTCTTATTCTTGAGTTTTAAGAGTTGTTTGTATATTTTAGGTAACAGTCCTTTGTCAGATGTGTCTTTTGCAAATACTTTCTCCCAGTCTGTGGCTTGGCATGTCTTCTCATTCTCTTGACATTGTCTTTTGCAGAGCAGAAGTTTTTAGTTTTAATGAATCCAGCTCATCAATTATTTCTACCATGGATTATGTCTTAGGTGTTTTTATCTAAAAAGTCACTCCCATATTCAAGATAATGTAGGTTTTCCTCTGTGTAATTTTCTGGGAGTATTACTATTTTTTGTTTTACATTTAGGCCTATGATCCATTTTGAGTTAATTTTTATGAAGGGTTTATTTTTGTCAGATTTGTGTCTAGATATTTCTTCTTCTCTTCCTCCTTCTCTTCTCCTCCTCCTCCTTCTTCTCCTTCTTCTTTTTCCATGTATATGTCCAGTTGTTCTAGCACTATTTGTGCTGCTTTTGCTTGCTTTGTCAAAGATCAGTTGACTGTATTGATGTGGCTCTAATAATACCAGGGGATATATAGCTAACATTTTGAACTTTGATCCCTTGGTTGTAGTTTTACATAAAATTTTATAAAATAATTGTAACATAATAATTGGATTTTAATAAAACTAAAATAATTCAGGGGCTTCTGGGTGGCTCAGTCGTTAAGCGTCTGACTTCGGCTCAGGTCATGATCCCAGGGTCCTGGGATCGAGCCCTGCATTGGGCTTTCTGCTCAGCGGGAAGCCTGCTTCTCCCTCCCCCACTGCCCCTGCTTGTGTTCCCTCTCTCACTGTGTCTCTCTCTGTCAAATAAAAAAAAAAAGATTAACAAAAAAACTAAAATAATTTTAATGAATTTTGGAAACCAGGATATTGTATCATTGATGTAAATTTTTCTTAAATCATTCTTTAGTTTTAAAACAATCAAAACTTTAAAAAGAATTTCTACTTTATTTTAAAGATTTTCAAATTCAGTAAGCTATGTCATTTATGAACTAAAATTCTGCCAATGTAGCTGTAGCAAATACAAATACAGCAAATAAAAATTTGAATTTCTGACAAATAACAAAAACTTTCTTTTTCATTATAGGTGTGTTCCCAAATATTGCAAGGGACATATTTATAATATAAAAAAAAAAATCACTGTTTATCTAAGTTTAAATTTAACTGGAAATTCTGTATTTTAGCCTCAGGACATTTACCAAACAAAAGTATTTCACGTAACTATTCACATGTAAATGATTTCAATTTTTCTTCCTCTTTTTTAATTTCTTTTTAAATTCATTTAATTAACATACAGTGTATTATTAGTTTCAGAGCTGGAGTTCAGTGATTCATCAGTCTTATATAACACCCAGTGCTCATTATATCACGCGCCCTCCTTAATGTCCATCACCCAGCTGCCCCATGCCCCTATGCCCCTCCCCTCCAGCAACCCTCAGTTTGTTTCCTATGATTAAGAGTCTCTTATGGTTTGTCTCCCTCTCTGATTTCAGCTTGTTTTATTTTTCCCTCCCTTCCCCTATGCTCCTCTGTTTTGCTTCTTAAATTCCACATATGAGTGAAATCATATAATTCTTTCTCTGATTGACTTATTTCACTTAGCATAATACCCTCTAGTTCCATTCACGTGATTGCAATTGGCAAGATTTCATTTTTTGATGGCTGCATAATATTCCATTGTGTGTGTGTGTATACACCACATCTTCTTTATCCATTTATCTATTGATGGACATCTGGGCTCTTTCCATAATTGGGCTATTGTGGACATTGCTGCTATAAACATTGGAATACACGTGCCTCTTCGGATCACTACATTTGTATCTTTGGGGTAAATACCCAGTAGTGAAATTGCTGGATCGTATAGTAGCTCTATTTTCAACTTTTTGAGGAACCCCCATACTGTTTTCCAGAGTGGCTGCACCAGCTTGCATTCCCACCAACAGTGTAGGAGGGTTCCCCTTTCTCCGCATCCTGGCTAACATCTGTCATTTCCTGACTTGTTAATTTTAGCCATTCAGACTGGTGTGAGGTGGTATCTCATTGTGGTTTTGATTTGTATTTCCCTGATGCCCAGTGATGTGGAGCACTTTTTCATGTGTCTGTTGGCCATTTGGATGTCTTCTTTGGAGAAATGTCTGTTCATGTCTTCTGCCCACTTCCTTGATTGAATTCTTTGTTCTTTGGGTGTTGAGCTTGATAAGTCCTTTATAGATTTTGGATACTAGCCGTTTATCTGATAAGACATTTGCAAATATCTTCTTCCATTTTGTAGGTTGTCTTTTGGTTTTGTCGACTGTTCCCTTTGCTGTGCAAAAGCTTTTAATCTTGATGAAGTCCCAATAGTTCATTTTGCCTTTGTTTCCCTTGCCTTTGGAGAAGTGTCTAGCCAGAAGTAGCTGCGGCCAAGGTCAAAGAGGTGGCTGCCTGGGGCGCCTGGATGGCTCAGTTGGTTAAGTGACTGCCTTTGGCTCAGGACATGATCCCAGGGTCCTGGGATCGAGTCCCACATCGGGCTCCCGGCTCGGCGGGGAGCCTGCTTCTCCCTCTGACCCTCTCCTCTCTCATGCTGTTTCTCTCTCGCTCACTCTCCAATAAATAAATAAATAAAATCTTAAAAAAAAAAAAAAAAAAAGAGGTGGCTGCCTGTGTTCTCCTCTAGGATTTTGATGGATTCCTGTCTCACATTGAGGTCTTTCAACCATTTTGAATTTATTTTTGTGTATGATGTAAGAAAGTGGTCCAGTTTCATTCTTCTGCATGTGGCTGTCCAATTTTCCCAACACCATTTGTAGAAGAGATTCTTTTTTCCATTGGACATTCTTTCCTGCTTTGTTGAAGATGAGTTGACCATAGGGTTGAGGGTCCATTTCTGGGGTCTCTATTCTGTTCCAATGAACTGTGTGTTTGTTTTTCTGTCAGTACCATACTGTCGTAATGATTACAGCTTTGTAATATAGTTTGAAGTCCAGAATTGTGATGCCACCAGCTTTGGTTTTCTTTTTCAACATTCCTTTGACTATTTGGGGTCTTTTCTGGTTCCATACAAATTTTAGGATTATTTGTCTTAGCTCTGTGAAAAAAAAGTTGATATTTTGATAGGGACTGCACTGAATATATAGATTGGTCTAGATAGCATAGACATTTTAACAATATTTTTTCTTCCAATCCATGAGCATGGAATGTTTTTCCAATTCTTTGTGTCTTCTTCAATTTCTTCATGAGTGCTCCATAGTTTTCTGAGTACAGATACTTTGCCTCTTTGGTTAGGTTTATTCCTATGTATCTTATAGTTTTTGGTGCAATTGTAAATGGGATCAACTCCTTCTCTTTCTTCTGTCTCATTGTTAGTGTATAGAAATGCAACTGATTTCTGTGCATTGATTTTATATCCTGCCCATTTTGCTGAATTCCTGTATGAGTTCTAGAAATTTTGGGGTAGTGTCTTTGGGTTTTCCACATAGACTATCATGTTATCTGCAAAGAGTGAGAGTTTGACTTCTTCTTTGCCAATTTGGAAGGCTTTTATTTCTTTTTGTTGTCTGATCGCTAAGGCTAGGACTTCTGGTTCTGTGTTAAACAACAGTAGCAAGAGCGGATATCCCTGTTGTGTTCCTGACCTTAGGAGAAAAGCTATCAGTTTTTCCCCATTGAGTATGATATTCGCTGTGGGGTTTTTGTGGATGACTTTTATGATATTGAGGTATGTTCCCTCTACCCCTACACTGTGAAGAGTTTTAATCAAGAAAGGATGCTGTATTTTGTCAAATGCTTTTTCTGCATCTATTGACAAGATTATATGGTTCTTGTCCTTTCTTTTATTAATGTACTGTATCACACTGATTGTATTGCAGATGTTGAACCATCCTTGCAGCCCAGGAATAAATCCCACTTGGTCGTGGTGAATAATCTTTTTAATATACTGTTGGATCCTATTGACTAGTATCTTGGTGAGAATTTTTGCATCCATGCTCATCAGGGATATTGGTCTGTAATTCTCCTTTTTGGTGGGGTCTTTGTCTGGTTTTGGGATCAAGGCAATGCTGGCCTCATAGAAAGAGTTTGGATGTTTCCCTTCTTTAATTTTGTTATTAATTGGTTTATATAATTGGCTGCTTCCATGTTAGGGGCATTAATATTTACAATTGTTAGATCTTCTTGTTGGATAGACAATATGAAAAACTGCATGTAGACTGATGCAAATTCTTCCTTAGAGATCATAGCCTTTAGTGTTACAGACTTGCTTGTATGGGAATAAATGAAGGTCACACACATTAGAACAAACGAATGCTATTTATTCACAGGTTGTTATAGGAAGGAAGTCAGCCACAATTACCTTTGAGAGACTCAAATGTGGGCAGGGCAGTATAAAAGTTTTATATTAGAAAAAAGAGAGAAGGCTTTAAGTATTCCCTGATTGGAATCATTGCCATGGGGAAGCTGAAGGGGGCTAACCAGAAGCGAGGCATCCTATGTGATTGGTTAGAGGAGTCTATTTGGTTTTCTCTGGTTGGTCCTTAGTTGAAAGAGAAGGCAAAAATTAGGGAAATTGGCAGTAAGTCCTGACAGTTTGGAATCAATTACTATGTAGGTTGTGGTTTAGCTTTCTTTCTAGTTGCTGCAGATTGTGAGTCAGAGTTCTGTTTCCATATGTGGTCTGGCCATTTCCATTTGGACACTATTTTTTCATTTATTTTTGCCTTTCTCTACAACTGAAGAACTGAAACCTCTTAATAGAAATATTGTTTAAGATTTACACAGATCCCTGGATCTCAGTTTTTGCTTTGTTTCATTTATTTAAGAATTTTTTTTTATCAAATTCTAAAAGTGAAGCACACATCCCAGATAAAGAAAGGGAGACAAAGTCTCTACCACCATGAAACTCACATTGTGTTCACACAAATAGATAATATAGTGTCAAGTAGTTCAGTTTTTCAACCACACAACACTATGCCTGCTTGTCTCAGATATATTCACATTTTCTGTAATTTTTTTCCCCAAAAAAGAGAATAATCATATTTTGTTGACAGGATCTTAATTGTATAATATTAAAAGCAGCTGTGTGTCTATTCAATTAGAGCCTCATATTTGCCATCATTCTTCCCCAGAAGTGAATTAGACATTAACATCAGCTCCTGAGGAAATGTGCTCACATAGGCACTTCTATTCTTTACCTGTGTTGCTTTTTAAGTGTATCAAACAGAAACACTCAAGGAAATGAATTTGTTGCCTTGCCAGATCTTCTGGCATAGAAGATTCATAAGATGCTAAGATCTTGGCTATAAACTAAGCAGAATAAAAATGTCTCTAGATAGGTTTTTCACCCTTGAGATTTTTATGTACATATTTTTGATGAAGCCACACTGTCTTTATAGAATGCAGGTGAACACGGAGTCAAAGATGTTTTTGTGGAGAAACTACTTTTTATTCCTACACATTATAAGAAAATCACAGCATGAGTTGACTGAGAAGCTATGAATTCTTTAAAGGAGATACATTTAAATATATTTAAAATGAGGAAAAAGCCACAGAAGCACATTTGGGGAAAGGTGCCAATTTGCTAACTGGAGTAAAGCAGTGGTTATTCAACTCAAATGTAAGTCAGAATTATCTGATTCAGTAAGTCCAAAGTGAGGTTCCAAAATCTGCTTTTCTAACATGTCAACAGGCAATTATGCTGCTGGTCTGTGCACCACATTTTGAGACCACTGGAGTAAAGGACCTGCTGGATAATATATTCACCTCTGCTGTAGAAGTCCCATTATTCATAATTGGTGCAGTAGCTGAAACCGGTTTCAGATTGGACCAAATAAAGTGCAAGTCCATCAAGCGACTGGGTGGTGCAGTTGCTTAAGCATCCAACTCTTGGCTTCAGCTCAGGTTGTGATCTCATTATCATGAGACTGAAATCCACATCAGCTCCATGCTTAGTGCAGAGTCTGCTTGAGATTTTCTTTCTCCCTCTGCCTCCCCTACACTTGTGCTCATTCTCTCTTTCCCTCTCTCTCTCTAAAATAAATAAGTCTTTAAAAAATATTTAAGTGCAAGCCTAAGGATGAGGTTAATTTGTTTCCTCACATTGTAAGAGGAACAGGATTTTGCCTTGTGTGGAGAATTAATTAAATTTGCAAAGTTAATATTTAGAACAAATGGGCTCTTGAGGAGAAAACCAAGACTGTTTTCTTACTAGTAAGAGATTTAATGTCATATTTATAGATGTGGCATTAATAAACATAAAGCTGTTGAGGTTTTAAATTTTAGATTAATTTCCATAAGCCTAATGGGTTCATTCTATAGTTTGAGTGAATGTATCTACATTCTATAGCATTTAAACAAATAAAACTTTCCATAATAAACATATTACAACAAATGCAATTCCTAAAATAAATGCCTTTTACAAACTTTGTGGGTAAAAGATTAAAACAAACTCTTCACAGTTCAAATGGTAATCTTAATGAACTGTTCCATATCTCAAAGACATTCATTCCATTACTTTAGAAACACTGCAAGAACTATAAACATGATTACAAGGTGGGGGTATGCATTTTAACTCAAGCAAAACCTTTGCCCAATCTAATTAATAGTCTTTATTCCTGGAGCCTCTGAGGTAACTGGTATGTAAATATTACCTAATTGTCTCACCTTCATTTTGATAGTATAAATTTCCAAGACTTTTTATGAAAAAAATATTTATTTTCAAAGTTAAATACTATTGTGACTTGTGATATCTATTTTCTTGTAATTTCACCTGAAGATAAAGCAAATAACTTATACACTTTTCATGTTAATTTATTTATAATTAAGTGTACAGTGAATATAAATGACTGGATTAAATTTAATTTCTTCTCTTGGCCTGTTTTACTTTGTTGGTTTTATTCATCAAATTCCCTCCATTAAGAAGGATTTCCTGTTCTGAAATTCAAAATTTCCACAACTTGAGGATCACTTATTTTTGAAACCCAATGGATTATACAGCCTGAGGGAAAACTTGAATGCACTAGGAGGATAAATGTGTTCTGGGTATAAAACCAGTCACATCCCATAAGTGTTCTGAATCAAGTTAAAAGTGCCTCAGTACTCTCTGTACAGGATCCTGAGAAATTCAATCTCACCCATGCTATGCATATCCCTTCCACTTTACAGTGCCACAAACAAATGAAGAGTCTCCGTAGTACCTGAGCAAAAACAGAACAAGAAATTCTAAACATCCAACCATCACAATTCCAAACTGGATATTCATTAGACCAATCCAAGCATCCAGTCAATGCCAGCCTTATATAGCCCTGTGTTAAAATGTTAGTCAGGGCTCCTTTCTTGTGGCTCCACGGAACAAGCATTCTGCTTAGATTCTTGACATCTCCTCATCTCAACATTAGGAGACCTGAACTTCTTTGGGTGCTTTATGGAAATGGTTCACAGTTTATTGACAATCACTGATATCATCCTCAACACAGTAATTTTTTACTGTTATCATGAGAAGCTCTCTCCATACTGTAGCAATTTTAGTCTGCACACTTGGCAGATAACAAATGTACATTTTAGATGGTTTGGTTCTGAATCTAAGCTTGTTCATGTCCCCAAACAAAAACTTCTTAGAGTCTTGCTTGCTTGCTTTCTGGTTAAGTGGAGTTGGTGAGAAATGGGGGTAAGTGGTAGGAAGGGAAATATAAAGCTTGTTTTCCATTCTTCAATAGCAGTGCAAAATAAATACATAATAAATCAATAAATCACTTGCCACCGTGTGTGTGTGCGTGTATGTACTGTAGCCTAATGGAAGGGATGGAAGAGGAAAGAAAGAAAAGGAGGGAAGGGAGGAAGGGAGGAAGGGAGGAAGGGAGGAAGGGAGGAAGGGAGGAAGGCCTATGTATGTAGACTAAGTTATTCTGTTTAGGGTCTCTTACTTTCCTCTCCTAAAATAAATGCACTTTCCTATATCAAATACCTTTTTGATAGAAGAGTTTTCTTTGGGAAGGGATCTGAGTGAGATGTTCACTAACTGGGCAGTATTCCCACAATAATTCATAACTAGGGGCTTTTATTCCCTTAAATTCAAGTTTGTCCTTTTTAACAAATACAAATACATCTTAAGAAGTGGGACACCACAGGAATCGGTTTTGGAAGACAAGTGTTTCCTCCATCTCAATACCACATGTTACATAGTTCACAGTGACGACATCTTTACTATCTTATTTTGGAAATGGCTGAAAAGATAAAAGGAAAATATGCTCCCTTTGGTATTTGGTATTTTTAAATGACCATTATGTCTTTTTTTTTTTTAATTAAAGTACCTAGTGCTAGGATATGTTCTTGGTCAGTGAAAATAGGAACATTAACCCAAACAGATCTACATTTATATCCTCTTTTCTCAAGAAATCACAATATAATTAATAGAAATTTCACAAACTAGTATCTAAAACTGAGGTGATCTTTGTGTATATACCTGATACCGAGAAACTTGGCATTCTTTTTAAAAAGCTTACCTTTTAAGAATTTCTGCTTTCTCTGAAGTAATACCTAATTACACTGAAAACTTAGCAGAGTGCCTGAAACATTTTATAAATAAAGATATTTTATGAATGAAAAATTAAATAAATAACCCCATGTTCAGCAATCTTAGAGTCTTGCTTGAACAATCTTCTGTATTCCAGACTTATCCTCTCACTTCATGCTGTCTAGATAGCACAGTCTTTATTGATTATTTGAAATAACTTATGTTTGTCTTCTCTGATTGATTGTAATTCCACAAGGGTGCAAGCTGCATGTGTCTTCCTCACTAAGGTGTGACCAGAACTCAAGATATAGCTAATGTTCAGTAACTACTAAATGAATGAGCCCTGGCTGACTCACTAACTCAATGAATGAATGAATAGAATGAATAAAAAAATGAAAAGAAGAATACCAGGGAAAAAAGTTGAAAAGGTAATTAGAAACAAGATTACTGTAAGTCTAATATGTCTTGCTTTAAATAACTTTTTTCAATGTTTTTTTTTTTTTTAAGATTTTATTTATTTATTTGAGACAGAGAGAATGAGAGACAGAGAGCATGAGAGGGAGGAGGGTCAGAGGGAGAAGCAGCCTCCCTGCCGAGCAGGGAGCCCGATGCAGGACTCAATCCAGGGACTCCAGGATCATGACCTGAGCCGAAGGTAGTCGCTTAACCAACTGAGCCACCCAGGCGCCCTCAATGTTTCTAGATAATTGGAAAAAACAGTAAAATGAAATTAGCATCTTCTGTTATCTGCAGTGGTAAGATGAAGAAGTAGATGGAGGAAAAGCAAAGGTCAAAAGCACAGAGGTCAAGATACAGACTTTGTATTTTCCTGACATAACTCTCTAGATAACTTCTTTCACCTTACCCCACTTTGCCAACGCAGACACTCCCATTCTTTCATGCTCTCCTAAATCATTGTCCAACTGTGGTTAACACAGTCAATTGTGGTATTTATCTGGCTGAGAATTTCCAACATTTATCATGTGACCCAGTTCCTTATCAAAAAAAGTCTTTGCAGCAAGTCCTGGGTGTATACTTTTATCTTCTTTTATGTTCATAGTTCATCTTTCCAACTCAATTATAAGCTTTTTAGCTCTATAGAGTTAGTTCCTATATTGGAGATTTCTAAGACTTCCCTCAGTAACAGTTCTACCTCTTCTTCAAGTGGGTCTGAACAAGTAGCAAAATATAACAGAAAGTAAAATAGAGACCAATATATAATGGTGACTGCTGATAGAATCCAATTGGCATAACATTAGGTTTGTTAACTAAATGAACTTGCCAATATTAATCCATAGAATCTAGCTATCTTATCAGTGAGAAGGAGGCTTGTTCAAACAAGATTTATGTAATGAAGGGGCACGTGGGTGGCTCAGTCAATTAAGCGACTGACACTTGGTTTCAGCTCAGATCATGATCTCATGGGTCCTGAGATTGAACCCCCTCCACCTGTGGTACTCCAAACCCAGTGGGGAGTCTGCTTGAAATTCTCTCCCTCTGTCTCTGCCCACTCATATGCACGTGCTCTCTCTCTAATAAATAAATCTTTTTTTTAAAGATTTTATTTATTTATTTGACAGAGAGAGACACAATGAGAGAGGGAACACAAGCAGGAGGAGTGGGAGAGGGAGAAGCAGACCTCCCGCTGAGCAGGGAGCCCGATGCGGGGCTCAGTCCCAGGACCCTGGGATCATGACCTGAGCCGAAGGCAGATGCTTAATGACTGAGCCACCCAGGCGCCCCTCAAATAAATAAATCTTTAAAAAAAGATTTATA
Organism: Mirounga leonina; assembly: GCF_011800145.1. NCBI lineage: Eukaryota > Metazoa > Chordata > Mammalia > Carnivora > Phocidae > Mirounga > Mirounga leonina. The sequence goes on along the minus strand of NW_023270418.1, from coordinate 17,159,924 downwards.
TAATGAAGAAACAGAGAAAAACTCCTCTGTTGATGGTCATACTCCCAAGAGAATGGAGGTGTTGGAGATGAGATTAATTTACCCAGTCTTTCTAAATTCATAACCCAGATATATTTCCTTGAAGAGGAATGATCAAAGGATGGAGAGAATCCAGAAGTGAATCCAGAGAAATTCCTTATCAAAACCAGAAGTATATAAAAGTGTTTTGTATAACCACTTCTCTATGTCCCCACATAGACTTAGCTATACTTTAGCTGCTCTAATCCAAAGAAGTCTTTTTAAATGACATTTATTTAAATATAAACCCTGTACTTACAATTTAACATTGACCTCTCCCTTTTGTTTCCATCTTGTATATCTTTTCACTCAAAATTTGAACTTTCCTATCTAATGGCATTTTATATTCAGAGAACTCTGAATTTCTGTTCACCACCCCTCCAGCTTTTCCTATCACAGACTTTCTCGGTTCTCTAAAGAATAACTCCACCATCTACCTTAAGTAAACCTCAGGTGATACACATAAACTCTCCTGTTCTTTCAATGTTATATTTCATTGGTCATTAATTCTTATGGTTACACTTCCTAATTATATTAAAATTGTATGTTTCTTTTTGTTCCCAATTCCACTAGCCAGTCTTTTAAGAATAAGTCTCTATATTGTCACCCTACATATTTTATCCATATTACAATCTAATAACAGCCTGAATTGCCCTATGTATTTATTATTTTATTCTCTTTGATCTCTCTGACTAGAATTTCAGTGCCATTTGGGAGTGTATTCTCTGACTTCTACATTGTTCTATCCCTAATACCTTGATCAGTAGGTGGCACCTAGTAAATACTCTCTATGTAGTTGGCACATGATTAGGAAAAGAAGTTATTTAGTGTTGAATATATAAATGTATTTGTTTCATTGAAAAGGGAAATATAAAAATTATACAGCAGAAATTTCCATGTAAACATGAACAAGTTAGTAAATATTTAGTAATTATATATATAAAATAATTTTATATATTTTATCTGATATTATCCATTATTTTTTATCATTAAAAGGGACAAATACATCTTCTTTGAAAGAATTCAAAATAAAACAAAAAATGAAACTTCTTTCAAGTTTGGGAGATATTTACTCTAACTGTGGCTAATTTTCTACCATTTCAGTGGCTGTGAGAAATGTTGGTGTATACTAATTCTACTTATATCTCTTCTTAAATTCTGTTTATGTCCATTCTACTACCCCACTAATCAAATATCCTTCCAGTCTGGAAGGATTTTCTTCGATGTGCCTAATACCAAGAAATATGTCTAACTTCCTCCCCTCCATGGTAAGGGAACTCTACCCTTATTCCCCCAATAAAACCTTTCTATATGTTAGTTTTGCCATGCTGAAGGTTCAGGGTCAATATTCCCACCTTTTGAGGTTTCCCTCCATTCCTCAAGGTGTTTAGTTTTTCTTCTCCCACTACACAGTAGTACATTGCTATTCTATCTCTAAACTTCATCAGATTTGTTTATTTCTTTCTTACAGGTATCATCATATTACCTTGAAAAGACAATGTGGGGAGAAGATCAAGGGCAGGGAATTGGTAATCTCATTCGCCTAGTTTGAAAGATTATGGTTTTAATATTCTTTAGCTATATTACCTTGGGTAAATTAATGTTTTCAAAATGTAATGCCTAATTAAAAGAACCCACAAAACTATATATGTAATAAAAATACCTACCAGTTAATGGTTTGAACCTTAATTCAAATAATATAAAAGAACTTATGCTGAATCTTCATATTCTCAATAATTCATATTATTTTATTATTATATTACAGTAATTTATATGTGTTTATGTCCTGTATTATTTTGTTAAATCCTTTATGACAGCGACAAATTATAATCTATTATTTTACCTCTCCTTACCCCTATTTGGGTTTTCAAAATTTCCAAGATATATTGTAAATTTGGACAAAATACTGGAACATAAACATATAATTATATCCATGCTAGTATAGGATGCTTGAGAAGAAAAAAAAAAATAACCTAGCTAGATCAAGATAGATAGACACACACCTATAGTTAGGATCCTAAATTTTAGTTATAAAAATGGCTCATAATAAGAATGATTATTCATTACCTTATCTCTGCAAATACATGTTTATACAAGGAGAAAAAAGATAGAACTCCTAAAAATCTGGACAGCATTTAATATTTGAAGAAACTGCAACATCATGTTTAACTAGCTTTTACCTCTCTATTTTGAAAATTAGCAAAATGTTAAGAGAAATGAGGTTGGAGAGGTTATAAATTATCTTTAAGTGTATGATGCTAACTGGGTCCTTGATATGACATTTATTTTCACTTTGAACTATTTTCTAGTCAAAAAGAAATTCTCATTAATAAAAACATGTATACAACTAATGGCTTAAAGCTATAAATATATTATGAGTTCATCTCATGGCTTTTCAACTAGAACAAATGATAATTTCTATTTGTCATTTTGCTCCCACCTGTACATTATTTTTCTTTATATAATGTTTAATCTGATTGATGAGGCTAATATTAATGAGAAGATGACAAAGAAGAGAAACACTAATAACTAATATTTATTGGATCTCCCAAGTATATTTATATGCATATTATATATTACTCCAAGAAATCTAATGAGGTAGCACTAATATTATACTAATTGTATGGATAAATTTGGTGAATGGGGAAAATAAATAATTTTTTCAAGTATATAAACCCAGATCTGTAGTTATTGCTTATTTAACCATCTGCTTTTCCTACACATGTTATTTAATTCATTTGACTTAACAATTAACATTCATTTGACTTAACAATTAAAATGTTTAAAACTTGATCTGATTGTGAATATACATATCACTGAGGACAGTATATTTAAATCTACCACAAGGAGAATTCTACAAAAATTTCTACAAAGATTTCTTAGAATACATTTTGCATTCCACCTATCCATAATTGAGGAGATGAAATAATCAAATATTTTCTGAGTTTAACAAACTGTGACAGCTAATGTTATATGTCAACTTGACTGGGTCATGGGGTGCCCAGATATTTCACCAAACATTATTCTGGGTGTTTCTGTGAGGGTATTTTTGGATTAGATTCACATTTGAATCAGTAGATTGACTAAAGCATTGTCCTCCCTAATGTGGTTGAGCCTCATCCAATCACTTGAATACCTAAATGGAACAAAAAAGCTGAGTAAGAGGGAGCTCCTCCTGCCTGACTGCAAGAGCTGGGACACTGGTTTTTGCTGGCCTTTGGACTCAAACTAAAACACAAGCTCTTCTTGAGTCTTGAATCTGTAAGCTTTCAAATTGGAACTTTCATTGGCTTGCCTATTTTCAGACTTTGAACTCAGACTGGAACTACACCATCAGCATTCCTGAACCTCCAGCTTCCCAACTGCAGATCTTGGGACTTCTCAGCATCCTTAACAACATGAACCAATTCCTTATAATAAATCTCTCTACAGTACAGAAAGATAGGGATATACATATATCTTATTGGTTCTGTTTCTCTGGAGAACCCTAATACACCAAATGTTTCAAATAATTTAATGTATTAACTAGGAATTGGCAAAATACAACCAGTTAATTCTTTAGTACCTACAATGTGAGAGTATGAAAACTCAGCTTGTAGTCTAGCTTCTACTACTTTTAACTCTGTGTTCTCTGAGTGTCAAATTCTTAGGTCAAAAAGATTTTATGAAACAAATAGTCTAAACATGTAAAAAAGATAAGTTTTAATTTTAGAAAATCACAAACTCAAAAAAAAAAAGACAATCACAAACTCTTTGTACTCCTTTTTTGATGATTATTTAATTCTGAGGTAATTGTGATGAATCACTCTTATGGAATTCTCTATCAGACCTGTGCTTAGGTTGCTTCCAGCCCCACTTCACTGAAACCTAAGTTGTCAATGAATATGAGTAAAAGTAAAAGCATTATTCTCTTAAATAAGAAGCCTGTTTCCATGACGCACCTTCAGTTTTCTTCTAAAGCCACATTTCTTATTGAGATTTAATGTTGAGAGACGCCTGGGTGGCTCAGTCGGTTAAGCGTCTGCCTTCGGCTCAGGTCATGATCCCAGGGTCCTGGGATCGAGCCCCGCATCGGGCTCCCTGCTCCACGGGGAGCCTGCTTCTCCCTCTGCCTCTGTCTCTCTCTCTCTCTCTCATGAATAAATAAATAAAATCTTAAAAAAAAAAAGATTTAATGTTGATTTTACATCACTTTTTCTTTTTTACCTAGACTGCTTTAAAGTTCTAAATTTCTTATGCTCAAAGCATCTAAGAAGCCTCATTTGGAAAGTAAAACTATCATTAAAATTAACTTCGCAAGTTCTCTTCAAAGTTAAGAATCAGGATGGAGGGGTGCCTGGGTGGCTCAGCTGGTTAAGCGACTACCTTCTCTCTCTCTCTCTCTAAAATAAATAAATAAAATCTTAAAAAAAAAAAAAAGAATGAGGATGGAGGAGAAAGAATTAAAGGATTCTGCTTATAACTATTCACATTTTAGACAATGGCAAATCATTAGAATCCAGAATGAAAATAATGGGAATGTACAACAAACCTATGGTAAAAACTTTGAGAATTGCCAGAGTTTATAAAATGAATGGACTATTTTAAAAGTGGAAACAGAGAGAGGCTAATAGTAAATATGAAATAAAATTATTTCAAGAAGAATGATAAAAATGAAAAAAGAGATGTTATTTGATAAGAAATTACACAACCCCACATCAGTTACCATAAAACACTCCACATGCTAATAAGAGGATAGAAGTTGAGCATACAGGGTGCCTGGGTGGCTCAGTCAGTTAAGCATCTGCCTTCGGCTCAGGTAATGATCCTGGAGTTCAGAGACTGAGTCCCGCTTTAGGCTCCCTGCTGAGCAGGGAGTCATCTGCTTCTCCCTCTGCCCTTCACCCAGCTCAAGCTCTCTTTCTCTCAAATAAATAAATAAAATCCTTCAAAAAAAAAGTTGAGCATGCATGTGTGTGTGTGTATGTATGTGTGTGTGTATATACATTGCCATATATGATTTAATCCTTCTCAATATCCTATCTTTTAAGAAATAAACCTTCAATTTTTTTAAAAGATTTTATTTATTTATTTGAGAGAGAGAGAATGAGAGAGAGGGGAGAGGGTCAGAGGGAGAAGCAGACTCCCCGCTGAGCAGGGAGCCCGATGCAGGACTCAATCCCGGCACTCCAGGATCATGACCTGAGCCGAAGGCAGTCGCTTAACCGACTGAGCCACCCAGGCGCCCTAAACTTTCAATTTTTTAATCGCTAAAATGGAATGGGATATAGAACATATGATCAAATTTGAAAATTTAAATTAAATTATGTGGTGATAAAAATATACATTTTCATTTTTAAATTAGAAAATATAATTGTACAATAATCAATTAGTAAAATATTTATAGAGTAAAACATGAAAATTCCATTTGATGTCCCATCTCTGGACTGCCATAATGTCACCCTGCTATTTTCACACACCGGTCTCAATATAAGCAATGCTATCAGTTTGGTATATATTCTTCCAGTCAGTCCTTATTCTATGGTTTCCTATCCATATGATTTTTTTTTTACATATCTAGAATCACATTTTGTATATATGAAAAACTGAAATTATACTCATGTATTTATTTAAATTATGTAACTTTTTATTTACTTAATATATTTTGAAGCTCTTTATGTCAGTGCATATAGGTCTACCTGATTCTCTAAGTGGATTTCCTAATTAATTAATGCATCAATTATTAATGCACCACTACTTACTTATGCTTTCACTTTGTAAGGCTCATTTATTTTCCAAATCTATCTTTACAAACCACACACACACACACACACACACACACACATTTAAGTATTTCTACGAAGTTGAATTTCAAAAGTAAACTGTTAAGTCAAAGGAGAAATTCCTTTTCAACCAACAAAAGAAAATAGCTTACGATTTAGTTTTCAGTTAATTCATTTTTAGATAAGAAGTAGTAATGACACTGATGTCATTATAAAGCAATATGATGTTAGCCTTGAAGGATGACGTGATAACTGATCTACATTATGTCAACCACATATTATAGATACAGGCACCTCCATGAGGTCTCTGTAAGGGAGATACATACACAGCATAACAAGCCAAGCAAAACAACAGTTTATTTATTCCTGCAACTTTAACCTCAAATCCCAAAACAGTCTAGTAGTCAACGGGGTTCACTTCCATTAGAGAGCAAATGTATCCTTTTCCTTAGGAATAAAGTCTTGAGGGCAAGACTAAAACCTAGTTTTGATTCCTTTCTCCTAGGCCCACACCGTTTTTATTAACCAATGATCTCAAAAGAAAACAAGCCAAGGCAACAGAAGGATTAGAACAAGTGTCTGTATACTATGGCCTGTTAGCCAAATCTAGACTTCTACCTGCTTTTATATGGCCTCTGAGCTAAGATTTCCTTTTTCTTTCCTTTCCTTTTCTTTTTTTTAAAGATGAATGTTTGAAATCAAACTGATCATAAGGAATACTAATTTTGAAGACCAATTAAGCAAAATGTTATTCCAAATAACAACAATAAAATGTTCAATTCTCATTAGGTCTTTACAATCATAACAAAAAATATATAATTATAAAAACTTTGAATTTTATTAATTATAAAAACTGGAAATTTCCTCTCTCTCTTTTTATATAAGTACCTACATAATATCTCCAATTTTATTTCTTGGTTCACAAAACCTATAATATTTACTGTGACCATTACAGAAAAAAATTGCTACCTCTTAGACTAAAGCAGTGAGTCAAAATTATTTATTTCACTTATGTTCTTCTCACATCAAGCTACTCAGGTGATCGCTTCCTTAAAATCCTAAAATTAGGAAGGGAGTAGGTGGCTCCTTCCAAAGAAAAGGCACTGGAACTTTTATCAAACCAAACTCAAGGGAAAAGAGACTCCAGAGAAGGTGGCTTCCAAAGGAGAAAAAAAACGAAACAAAGTGGGGCGCCTGGGTGGCTCCCTTGGTTAAGCGACTGCCTTCGGCTCAGGTCATGATCCTGGAGTCCCTGGATCGAGTCCCACGTCAGGCTCCCTGCGCGGCGGGGAGTCTGCTTCTCCCTCTGATCCTCCCCCCTCTCATGCTCTCTCTCTTTCATTCTCTCTTTCAAATAAATAAAATCTTAAAAAAAAAAAATGAAACAAAGCAAGTACACTAGGAATTTTAAGAGATTAAATCCAAAGAGATTGTGCCATTTAATATCTTCCCCTTCACCCCGGTTGTCACCCAGTGACATGTCTTGAGAGCCATTTTATCTTCAACTCCTATCTATCACCCTCAGAGCTGTAACAAAAAGATGAAAGCAGCAGACAGGAGCTTTTCTTAGTCACTAATACAGATTCATTAATGAGAAACATCATGGAGTTGCTCATATACTTTGATCTAGCAACTACAATTTTGAGAATTTATAACAAATAATTTAGGAGAATAATATTTTATATGTAGATAAATACTGAGTACATGTATAATTGCAAACAGAAAGAGGGACAATCCAAATGTCTGAGAGTAGTAAAATGTTTGAATTATGGTAACTCAGATGGCATTTAGCCATTCAATTTATAATTCTGTGGACTATCCAAATGGAAAACATTTTTATGACATGGTGTTAAGTTAAAAAAAAAAAAAAAAAAGACAATAAGTATTGCAAGTCAAATATTCCATGTGTAGGGTGCAGTATAAAGAGAGTATGGAAATAAAACAGCTTTAGTTTAGAGAGGTAGATTTTGTTAAAGTAGGAGTATTTCTTTCAATTTCAAAATTTCATTAATGTTACATTATATCCTTTAAAATAACAAAAGCTAATAGCAGATTAATCATTCATTAAAACCTACATCTTTTAAGAAATTCGTACATTTTCATTTTAAATTTCTGAAACGGGGAACAGGAGAGTTACTACAAAATGGAAACAGCTAAGCAGCCAGAGGCCACCATAGGAGAAAAAAAAAAAAAAAACCTGCATGAATGGCTTGGTAGATTTGATTTATTTAAGAACAACTCAAAGGATTTGACAGCTGACAGAGGCTTTAGTAAGGGTCTGCTGAAAGTCAAGTCATGGCTGTAAAACGGAAATTCTGAGAACCCACTAAGATGAACTCTGGTAAATGACAGATAGTGATGTTGAGAAGCAAATCTTTTTGAAGAGTTAATGGCCTGACGTGTACTTAGAAGGGAGAACACCACAACAATCATCACCCCCAGCATAGCACAGTTTTACCTTAATGTCCTCTCCGTGTCAAACAGTGAGTTTCGGGTAATGCCTTGCACTTCCAGGGATGTGTGAGTCCACTAAGGCACATGCTTAACCTTAGAATAGGCTAGTGGGCATCACAGAGATTTATCCAGATCTGTATTCTTATGCTAGATACTCTTAAGCATCGTAACAGTAGATAGTATCTGCTTACAAAGATATTTTTGCCTTATGTAAGTGCCTTGGGTTCAGAAAGCCCAGGTCTAGGAAATAGAAGGATTTCCTGATGAAACTGCATTTAAATGGTAGGATAGTTCTGTAAAATGTTAAGCTGTGGTCTTATCCAGTCTGCCTGAATTCATATGAAAGCCCTTATGAGTAGGAGCACACAGAAACTGATTTTATCATTTAAAATGCTGGCCACTTTTCTTCTCTCTCATTGGTTTCATATATACATGTGTGTGTATATATACGTATTCATACAATTTGTGCATAAACATATGCACAAATACATATATGTGTGCATGTATATATATATATATACATATGAGAGAGACAAATGTTCAACTGATTCCAGTGAGTCTGGAATCCATTGATCAATATCCATATGTCCCAAATGTCATAAATTGAACAAAACTATGTGTTAGAGGAGAATATGAGTAATTGTTATATATCACCTCCTTCTTAAAACTAGGTGGATTAAATGACCTCAAATTCTAGAGAACAAGAGTTCCTTTAATTTCTTGTCCCCATATACCTACTTGAGATTCAGATGTTATCTAAAAACAAAACAAAATGTAGTGAGCATCTGAACTGTGACTCATGGAGTTTCTCCCGTCCCTCACCTTCAAATCCTCCACATCCCGTCCACAATTGTTAGACTCCTAATATCAGGTTCTGTATTCTTCTGGTGTGCTTTCACAGTATGGAAACCTCTAATAACTCTGAGTTTCTGCTCGGAGATGATCTACAAATTTCCCTGTAATTCTATCAATAAACAACAATGGGTAAAATATTCTTGTGCCAACGTCACAGTATCTTACAGTATAAGATGTGGGGAGAGATGAGGAAGGGAATTTTTGTGAATGATTCTGTTCAGTCATAGCTTCTGTGTAAACTTCCATCAATGAAATAATTGGGTATGTGTGGATACGCTTCTGGTTTCTGAATGCTAAACACTGATCTGTTTCTCTTATTTTTAAATTTTTTCTGGATTTCAATGAAATTGCTTATTAAAATTTTAAAAGAATAGAAAAATACATAGGATGAAAAAATAGTCATCAACACCTACTACCAATGTAGATAGATGGATATTTTATTGCCATGTGTGTATTCATAATTTTTCTTATGTGAAGTGTGAGTATATTTTATATAATTTAATGTTTTTAAAACTGAAGGTGGTTATCTTAATTTTTTCTTATTAGTTTTGTAAATCACTATTTTTATTATAATACATTCTCACATACCATCATTTATTTAACTCCTAATTAATGACATTTAATCTTGCTCTGTAATTTTGATTTTGAGCCTTACAACAACCTTTTGAGGCAGGCAATAGATATATTATTATTATGCTTTTAATTAATGATGAGAAAATTGAGGCTCATACAGTAGGGTGTCTTACAAAATGTCACCCATGTAGGATGAGGCCACGCTAGATTTCAGTCTCTAAATCCATTCCATCTACCATCTTTTGCCTCCCATAATGAACACTAATTATCTTTACATTGCACATGTAGATAAGAAGTGAAATTGACAGAAATTAAACCGTGGTCAAAATCCCACTAGAGAATAGTATATCCTGTGTTATCAATTCAACTCCTTGCTCTCTCACTGAAGACTGACTGGTTTAAAGGTTAAAGCCTATCAGTCACCCAAACTAAGTAAGATTCAATCCATAGATCAGTGTCAGCTTCATTATTATTTTTGACCAGATATCCCTTATCATTTTTCATGTCTGACATTAGAATCCCTGCATTGAAATAATTTGCACAACTTTAATTCCCCCCCCCATTTAATCCATCACACACTGAGACACTTGATATTCCCACCGTGATCAACCCGTGAAATTTGTCAGATTTATCTCTGATTTACACTGGACTCTGCTAATAATAAATGTCATTGCTGAATGTATCCTAACCTCTCTAGACTTGCATGATCAAAGAAAGTGTTATTTTCTTTTTTAATCAGTGCTTTTTGATTAAATGAACACAGAAAACACTGGGTATAAAAGTATCCAACAGTTCAAAGATGATTCTAATACCATATGCTACAAAAATCAGTAGTTTGATGAATGCATGAGAGAGTTGGTAAAATATTATTCTCTTCTGACAACCACATGTTGGTCTTAACTGAGGCCTCACATGCATTCTTTTGTAATGACTTTCCTGGGAGGAAAATATCAAATTTGAACTTCGTACTATGATCACTCAGAAAAGATTTTATAAATAAATGTCATCTCAGGCAAACAGACACCTTTTATTGCTTACAAAGGGATCTAAGCAGCTTAGGATAATAATATATAACATCTAACATGCAGTATACTTAGTACACAAAATATGTCAGCAATTATGTTCTAGAAATGAGAGAAATAGAGAAAGCTTCAAATGAATAAGCAACAGTTAATTAAATACCATTGGTAGAAATTAAGGTACCCGTTACCTCTAGAACACTAGCAACTAAAAAAATTGCATCTATCCTGTCTGTCCTATATGAAACTGTTTTTCAATTGATAAAGGAAAGAATTCCAACTTGTAAATATGGAAAGAATGAAAAAAATTAGAAAACCACTATCATGAAATGTGGGATTTTTCATCAGTGGATGAAACCAACAATAGAGGGCTGGCTGTCACTTCCTGAACCCACGGATCAAGAGTAGTAACACCAAATCAGTGCCATCAAATATTGTGCCCCCCTCAATGGAAAGCAAAAGGAAGCACAATAGTACAAAAAGAGCCCCGATCCAGGGCACCTTGGTGGCTCAGTCGGTTAAGCATCTGCCTTCAGCTCAGGTCATGATCCCAGGGTCCTGCGATAGAGTCCCACATCAGGCTCCTTGCTTGGCAGGGAGCCTGCTTCTCCCTCTATCTCTCCCCCCAACCTGCTCGTGATCTATTTCTCTTTCTCTCTGATAAAATCTTAAAAAAAAAAAAAAAAAAAGAGCCCTGATCCAATCAACCTTCTTGATTTAACTTTCATTTAAAGGAAACACTAAGAATAGAAGACTAAGTTAAATAAAAGTACAAGGAGGGTAAAAGACAAATTCAGAAGGCAAGAGATTCCACACGAAAACTTACTCTAGCTCTTCCATAAGCCAATACAATAAAGACATAGGAGCTATTCTAGATTGAAACAAGATTTAAGAGAAATCACTACAAGTTTTAATAAGTTGATTTTGTTTGGACCATGAATCAAGCAAACTCAATGTAAAAGTACTTTTTTGAAACAACTAGGAAAATATTTTTATGTCCTTGGTATTATTTAATACCAAAGACCTTGCATTAGACTTTCTGGGAACAATAGTAGAATGGTTGTAAAAAGAAATGCCCAGGGGTGCCTGGGTGGCTCAGTCATTAAGCGTCTGCCTTCGGCTCAGGTCATGATCCCAGGGTCCTGGGATCGAGCCACACTTCGGGCTCCCTGCTCTGCAGGAAGCCTGCTTCTCCCTCTCCCACTCCCTCTGCTTATGTTCCCTCTTTCGCTATTTCTCCCTGTCAAAGAAATAAAATCTTAAAAAAAAAAAAAAGAAATGCCCATATTTTCAGAAATGTATAATGACTGAATGTAAGTCAAATGAGATGATCAAAATGGAATCCTTCCATCTTTTTATGTTGTCTACCTTTAAAATTTAAGAGAATCATGAGAATTTTTAAAACCCTGGGCCTAGTGCTGGCTTATTTTACTTCCACCTACATACCATAGGCCAAGACTTGGTTAAATGGTAATCAAATAGTCTGGCTAAGGAAGATGAAATATACCTTTCTGGATGTCAAAGAAAAGAAATGGAATGGGTAAATGCATATTATCTCTACGCATTCCTTTTTCCTTTTTTTATTAAGTAAAAAATCATTTTCAGTGTAGCAGACATTATTATAAGTATTAAAATGTTATTTAATTTATACTGTTTACTATAGACCCAGCACCCTAGCTAATATGGATTAGCTCATTTAATTCCATTCCCATAACACATATTTTAAGATAAGTATAGTTAGTTTAAAAAAAAAAAAAAGTTAAAAATTAGTTTAAAAATGTATTGTAGTTAGGGATTAAATTAAGTCTGATTCAAGATATGTTTCCTAACAACTATGCTAACATAATATGTCAATGTGTTGTAGTATATCTCTTGTTTGAAGAATTATATTTTTTAAACCTAAACTTTACAATTCATATTAAGTAATCTAACCAAGATTCCCAACAAAAACCTTGAATTTTGGCTTCTATACTAATGGAAAAAAGAATGTATTTTCCCCCATAACACAACTCTTATTGAGAGGTAATCTTAAAGGAAAGAGCTCAAACCTCAAAATAAGACAAACTTTGGTTTGAAACCCTGCTCCATTACTTATCATCAACTGACTTAATTTCTTCATCCTTAAAAACAAAAATCTATAAAGGGGATAGTAAAAGCAATCTTATAAAAATTCTATGATAATTAAGTATAACATGAGTAAAGTGAATAAAAGTTTTCAGGATAAATGAGAAATATAATCATCACAATAAGACCAATTTATATTTGATTTGAACTATGCAATTTTAAATATGCATTGCCTTATTTGTTCCTCATAAGAAATTCTATGAAATAACTATAGCAAGGTTGTGATTTGCCTTAAATAAGAAAACTAAGGATCTGGGGGCATAAATGATTTACGATGACACAACTATAAAAAAGGGCTTGGGAGTCACACTTTGTTTTAACTTCTTTCACAACAACTTTCCTTTTCCACATTATATCCTTGTTCAGTTCTTTCCTGCATATCTTCTTATGAAAGGTAAATTCTCCAGCTCGCCCTAGTACATGAAATAGGACATGGAGAATGTGGGTGAACTGAAAACTGCTATGGAGTATTTTATTAGCTGCTAAATCAGTACTCAAAGGAACCCAGTCCATATCTATTAAGGCTACAGTATAAAAAGAGAAACTAAAAACTTAATAACTGTGGATCCTCAACTGGGGTCTTTTGGAGTTAATAGATGTCAAGCCACAAAGAACATTACAACATGAAATCAATCAGTATGCTAAGAATTTTAGGCCAGTGTTTGAATCAGGATATCTAATGCATATAAGAATACTTACAGGCTATAATTCAGAGAGATTTAGTTATTTTAATGAAACAAAAACTCCTTTCACAGAGTTTCAGATATATATATGTGTATGTGTGTGTGTGCGTGTGTGTGTATTTTGTTCTAGAAACTGCCAAGCTGGGCGCCTGGGTGGCTCAGTTGGTTAAGCGACTGCCTTCGGCTCAGGTCATGATCCTGGAGTCCCGGGATCGAGTCCCGCATCAGGCTCCCTGCTCGGCAGGGAGTCTGCTTCTCCCTCTGGCCCTCCCCCCTCTCATGTGCTCTCTCTCTCTCAAATAAATACATAAATAAAATCTTTTAAAAAAAAAAAAGAAACTGCCAAGCTAATTGCATGTGCTTCTAAAAATCAATATGTTTACTGAGGGCTTCTTATGTGAAAAACACTTTTCCCAGATGATAACTGAATTGTCATAACATCCTTTGGGGATTGTTTGCATTTTACAGATGAACTAATACTTAGTCAGGTAACTTCAAGTCACACAGCTAATAAGCAAGTAAATGCAGAACTGAAGCCAGATCTGAAGTCAAAGACTAAGATTTCCACCAACAAATTATAAATCCTTGTTTTTAAAGGCTATCTCTGGAAAAAAAAAAAGAACAAAGAATGAAGATTTTTAAAAAATGGTTAAAAATTCTACATTTATGGCCAAGTGCAAAAATTACACAATCATGTGTGCAGAGGCAACACAGATGATCTGAGTGTCTTTGAGTTTGACACTGTATTGGATGCATGTTTCCATATTGCTAAATTCCAACAGTAAAAACAGTTACAAGATTTTTTTCCTCTTCTTCAGTATAGTGTGATACAGTTTGGAACTTCTCCAATGTAAAATAGGCTGATTTTAACATTATACTCAGAATTATGGTAAATATTTAGAGTTGTTAGTAAATAGTAAATATTTCCACTTGTTTTTAAGCTACTCTCTATATTTTACTCTTCCAATTTATCTTTTTGAGAATTTCAAAACCTGATTTTGTTTTACCTAAGAGAACTGATAGCATTATAAATTTCATTCTTGATCTGGACAGTTCACCTGTCAGGCAGTTACCTTGACCAGTCTCTATCATTTTATCACTTATATTTGGCTTGGTTTTATTTTTAATGTCTCACAGAGAAGTTCACTACTTCTTGTAAATATCAACAGCATTGCTCAGCCTGCCATTCATAGGTCGTTACTAAATCTGACTTTCCAAAATGTCAGTCAATCTCAGGAATTTTAATTTTTTTTCATTTGGTAAATAATATTTTTGGCCCTCTCCATCCATCCACCTTAATGTCTTTGTTTCATTTCCATAATCTTCCATAAATACTCTATAATTCTGTTATGTCTTATAGCCCATACCTCTCAAGCTTAAAAATTAATTGTGAAGCCTTGGAAGTTTTAAGCATAGATATTCTTTTTGTATGAGTGAGTTCTTTAATTACTTCATGTGGTTTTAACATGTCTTTAAAACTTGAGTGGAAGCAAGAACCAGGTCTAAATACCTACTAGAATTAATAACTCCAGCTCCTTGTGCATTGATGAGCATAATTGAGACACTTGATAGAAGAAAGCTTTGCATCATGGCATGAGAAGGGAAATGTATTCATCTGTTATTTCTGTCCAAAAATTCTAGTTAAATGAAATATGTTTATCTGAAATGTTTATAAAGTATTAAGGATTCCAATAGCTTTGCTATAACATAAAATCTAAAGAACCTACTTTTAAGTGATCCTAAATGTTATAGACCCAAATTCTAAATAATAATAAAAATAATAATATTTTGGTGAATATTTAATCTACTGTAGATACTCAAACGAAAACTTAGTATATCTAATCTTAATTGCTCTAAACCTCATTGCACTTTGCAAAGACAATACTGCTGATTGTCAATTTTTTTCAGAGAAAGTGTTTCAAGATGATGCCCACTTCCCTTTGATATTCCTGGTGCCCACCACAGTGCCTAATACAAAAAAGACAGTAAATCGGTAGTTCTCAAACTTTGTTAGGGCTTAAAGAGGTCATCTGTATTATTGGTTAAGAGTTACCAGATATTCAGTGGGTTTTGTGAAACACCCATATTTCCATTTTTTAAAAAAATATATTTTATTTATTTATTTTAGATAGAGAGAGTGCACATGTAAGCAGGGGGAGGGGCAGAGGGTGAGGGTGGGGGGAAGAATCTCAAGCAAATTCCCTGCTGAGAACAGAGCTGGAGGCAGCACTCAATCCCACAACCATGAGATCATGACCTGAGTGGAAACCAAGAGTCAGATACTTCATGGACTGGGCCACCCGGACACCCCTTAAATATATGATAAAGGAAATAACTTTGATGCTCAATCTCCATGGACCATACTTTAAGAAACTATATAATAAACTGGCAAGTGCTTGGTTATAATATTGTTTAATAAATGGGCAATTAAGTTTGATAAATAATTCCTAGGTTTTGAAGAAGATGTAAGAGGTTTGAATGAGACAACTTAAGAATCAGAATGCAATGATTATTGAAAGGAAGCAAAAGAAAGCCCTGGCAAAAAAATGGAAAGGATGCCATTCAGCAGCAGTATATATTGGTTGGCATGATACCATCACTATTTATCCCACTACAGTAATTGTCAGCATTTTCCTTCACAGGTTTTTTTTTTTTTCCTGTTAGAAGAAAGCCCTCAGTATTAGTCACAGCCTAAAAGCCCGCAGGTGCTGTCCTTGGGAGCAAGGTGCCCAGCCGCATCAGTGTCAGTCAAGAATGATGCCCCTGCAGTTCCTGAAAAAGGTCAAAAAGAGAAAAGTGACAGTGACTCAGGTTGAGAATGGGAGGATGTGTTCTGTCATGCTCCAAAGAGCCTCATCCCTGAGGTGACAGGTAATGAGAGAGCATCATTCACAGTGTTTTACCAAGCTCTCAAATTGGATTAGCTTCATCTATGAGAAAGACCCAAGCAGACAAAAAATACTGAAGCATTTCCCACTGAAGATGTAGTTTTCTTAAATGTGTCTTAATTTTTGCCTTGACCTCTCAGGAAAAACAAACAAACAAACAAACAAACAATTCTGATGTTGTCTCCATTCTTTTAATATAATCTTATTCTTCTTTCCTCTCCTGTTTTGCTGGCAAGTCATAGTTCTTCAAGATCTGAGGTGGCCCTCTTGAATCATTAAGTGGTAGAATTCTGGTAAGGCTCTTCTGATATTTTTAAACAGCCTGAAAACTGTGAAACAAGCCCAGTTTCTGTTAAAATGTCAGAATGGCCCCTAAAATGCTGGGACTCTGTGACATTTGCTTTGAGCACCCTTCTCTTTCATGACCTTGGTAGAATCCTTTCTTCTTCTGGCTACCTGCTGACCCCACTGGAGCCCAAAGCCTCTGCCATTCCCCCAAACATTCTATGTCCACTTCTCAGGTCAGATGATTTGCATAACCAAATGGTAAACATTTGGTTTGTTTTGTTTAATGGTAACTAAACATCAATTGTAAGCCAAGCATCATCAGTCTTTTTTTTTTTTTTAAGAGCGAGAGTGGGGGGAGGGGCAGAGGGAAAGGGAGAGAGAGAATCTTAAACAGGTGGAGCCCTATATGGAGCTTAATTTCACCACCCTGAGACTATGACCTGACCCAAAATCAAGAGTCAGACGCTTAACGAACCGAGCCACCCAGGCACCACCACGCATCAGTGTTACAAAGTGAACAAGATAGAGACTCTGGCCTCAAGAAACCTATGGTTTAGAAGGAAACACAAGTATCCAGACATATAATAAACTGCATGTTAATTTTTTTTCTTTTTTCTTAGAGAGGGAGGAGGGGGAGAGGGAAAGGGAGAGAGAAAATCTTAAACAGGTTCCATGTCCAGCGGAGCCTGACGCAGGGCTCGATCTCACAAGCCTGAGATCATGACCTGAGCCTAGATCAAGTGTCAAATGCTCAACTGATGTGCTACCCAGGTGCCCCAAACATTAAATTTTCCAATAGCAGAAACTGCATGGTATTATAGTTACAGATAAAGGAATCTATACCAGTAATGCTTTTGAGGTTAAAAAAGAAAGGAAAACGGGCACCTGGGTGGCTCAGTTGGTTAAGCGACTGCCTTTGGCTCAGGTCATGATCCTGGAGTCCCGGGATCGAGTCCCGCATCGGGCTCCCTGCTCGGCAGGGAGTCTGCTTCTTCCTCTGACCCTCTTCCCTCTCGCGCTCTGTCTCTCATTCTCTCTCAAATAAATAAATAAAAATCTTAAAAAAAAAAAAAAAAAAAAAGGAAAACTAAGCCCAAGTTCGCTTAACAAAAGGGAAATTTATTGAGTCACATAACATAAAAGTTCAAGCATGGATTTGTAACAATTTCTCTATCAGGACATACAATCCTCTCTTTAATGTGATTTGACTTCACCTGCGTTGCCTCTAATTTTAAAATGGACATCCGTCATGGCAGCAAAGTGGCTTCCGGTAGCTCTAGAGTTATTTCCTTTCAGCTGCAAATCATTCAATAAGATGAAAATATTTTAATTCCAGCATTAGGAGACAGTCTTGAGATTCATATTGTTCAGAATTAATTAATCAGGTGCCCACATCTGAATCAATTGCAGGGAATGTGTTACATTGATTGACTTTGGTGTGAATCATATGCTCCTATCCACAAGCTGGGGATAGTTTCACAGATGGATTTTAAAGACTGAAGAGGTATCATCCTATATTCTTGAACAAAAAGTGTGGATGTTGGCATCAGATGAGGAAAATGGATTTTGAAGAGATCACAGAAAGCACAGGCCCCTAACTCAGCCTGGAAGAATTTCAGAACAGGGTAAGGCAACTATGACTTTTGAAACATGTTTCAAAAGTCCAGAAGAGAAATAATATCAGGCAGAAAGGAACTATGATGTGAGAATAAACCTCTAAATCGCAGTAGCTTAGGGGAAAAAAAAAAAAGAAAGAAAGAAAACCTTCATTTCTTGCTTACACAACATCTCTTGTGGGTCTGGTAAATTCTTCAGAGCAGTAATATATCATGAGGTTTCTCAGATTATAGGTGACATTGATCTTATTGAAACTCCATTTCAATATAGGACTTCACAAGAGAGCTAGAGGGCATGGAACTGTGAGTTAAAAACCCTATTTAGGGGCGCCTGGGTGGCTCAGTCGTTAAGCATCTGCCTTCGGCTCAGGTCATGATCCCAGGGTCCTGGGATCGAGCCCCGCATCGGGCTCCCTGCGCAGCGGGAAGCCTGCGTCTCCCTCTCCCACTCCCCCTGCTTGTGTTCCCTCTCTTGCTGTCTCTCTCTCTGTCAAATAAATAAATAAAATCTTAAAAAAAAAAACCCTATTTAATCACCACTAAATCAATCAATCATGTCTGTCCACAACACACTGAACAAAACTAAATATATGCCACACAGAGATATATAATCCTCCCATGTCAGTTAAATGGCCAGACTCTGCCCACAGACCATTGACCAGAACTGGTTACATGGCCTCATCCAACCACAAGGGAATGTAGATGAGTAACACCATCTCCTGTGCCCAGAAAGAATGGAAAACCAGACCCAAGTGATCAATCAAAGCCACTACAACAGTGTAGAGCCATCCAGGTGAGGGAACAGCTGTGATGGAGACCTGGAAATGTATACAGTACAATGAGTTCTAGAAGCTACATAAACTCTGCCACTCTGGAATAAACACAGGCAGAATGTAGAAGAGGCCAGGGAGCTATATGTGCATAAACCAGGTCATGAAGCAATTTGCAGATCAGATAGTGCTTGCATTTTTTTTGAAAAAGAGTTTGTTTGTTTGTTTGTTTGTTTATAGGCAGAGAGAGCATGAGCAGGGGGGAGGGGCAGAAGGAGGGAGAGAGAGAGAGAGAGAGAATCTCAAGCATGCTCCATGCTCAGCACAGAGCCCGACATGGGGTTCCATCCCAGGACCCTGAGATCATGACCTGAGCTGAAATCAAGAGTCAGACACTCAACTGACTGAGCCACCCAGGTGCCCCAGATAGTACTTTGTTCTTGAAGTCTTCCCTAATTTACTCTGAATTTGACCAGCATTGTTAACTTTTAGCACTTTCTCCCCCATTCTACATGTCTGTTTAAACAATTGCCCAACAAAGTTAAAAGTCATTGTTAGGAACTGAAAATTTGTGTACTCCCCCCCTCCCCATTCAGATGTTGCAACCCTAACCCTCAATGTGATGGCATTAGGAGGTGCAGTCTTCAGGAAGCAATTAGGTCATAAGAGTGGAGCCCTCATGAATGGGAATGGTGCCCTTAAAGAAAGAGATACCAGAGCTTGTTCTCGGTCTCTCCCTGCCCTCAGCCATGTGAGTACATAGCAAAAAGACAAGTAACCAGCAAAGCAAGAAGCAGGTTCTTGCCAGAAAAGAATCTGCCAGCACCTTGATCTTATACTCCCAGCCTTTAAAACTGTGAGAAATACATGTTTATTGCAAGCCATCCATTCTATGGTTTTTTATAGCAGCCTGAGCTGACTGACGGTTTCCTGAGGGTGTGGCCACGTCTGGCTCTTCCTTGATATTTCTAGTATGCACAGTAGTAGAAACTTTAACTAACAATGGTCCAAATGGCAACCCTGATGTGTAACCATTCAATTCAGAAGTTGTGAAACAACCCAGAGAGCATGTATTCATCACAGCAGAATGACTTCAGAGAAGGTCTTGGCAGCCTGATTCTAGGGCCCATATCAGACTCCAACAGGCTTTATCATTTCATTGGCTGGGTAACTATATTTTCCAGTGCTGTCAGTCAGGCACCTGAACCAGGATCACAATTCATTTTAAAATGTCAAAAAGGTGAAAGTCAGAGATATAAGTGCTAAGAATGAAAGCACATATGTGATTATATTTTGAACTTGCTTAAAATTTTGTGTAGGTATTGAAATTTACCCACTGAGAATGACCTTTTTAAAGGTCCAATCATCCATGAAAGAAGATTCAAAATATTTAGCTTTCTAGAAGAATGCAAGGGATTAATAGGGAAAAGAAATGTAGGAAAGAAGTAGAGGTAGTTGATGTAAAAATTTTGCTAAAAGTGAGAATATCTCCAGAAAGCTTTTTTGGTTGATGTCTAAATCAGGACAATGGCTATGAAATATGTACAAATCATTAGTTCTTTGGGTTTGCATTTTTACATTTACACAAGGGAGGTGTAGGAATAGACCATTTCTAACATAAGGATTTATAAAGGCATGGATTTTCCTTTCCAAGTTGAACATTAACTCACATTAATATGGTTTGATTTGGTTCTGAGATTACCTAGTTAACACTAGTTAATATTTCTAACAATGGTTTGATTTAGAAGGAATTGTCAGCAAACTTCTGAATAGCCCTTTCCTGCTGACTGGGTAGTGGTCAGTATTTGGATATCTTTAGAAGGGGTGTTTGTCTAATTTGAGTACATCTTAGTATTCACTAGACTTGGTTCCTTCATGGAGTTATTACAAAAATTCACATCCCACTCAACAACAATCATCACAAGTCACTTCTTACCATTATTTCTCCCTAAGAGCATTAAAGGGTATGTTAGCAAATCAGAATAGCAATTCTTAAAAATTTTGTTTCTCAGTCCCAGGTTGACCATTATCCATGGTGGCTCCAGAGATTTTCCCACAACAACACACTTCTAGTGCAGCCTGCCTGACTTTCCTCTTTCTTTTATCCTCCCAGGTGATGTTATAGCTGCATTACCTCCCTGACAGAACTGGCTACAAGGAGTGCCGTCTCTCCATAATGATGGTACCTGGATACTGGAGGATGGTTAACTCCTAGTCCTCCCTTATTCAACATGGACAGCAGTGCATAGGATCTCTTGCGAAGAAACACCTTTCTCTCATTTATTTTTCTCTTGAGAAGTTCCTGGCAAGAATTTCTAGTCACAAAAAGGAGATACAATCTCTACCTCATGCATAGGTTCCTCTACTGAATGGCAAATTCTCTTCTTGCATTTTTCTTTGCATGACGAGGTTAGGGGTAAATTCCTTTGAACAGTTCTGGTAACAAAGTTCAGCTTAGGCTGACTTTTTCTATAAGATAACCTCCTCGCATAAGCTTGAAAAAGGTAAAAAGGAAACATACCCATGAACAAGTTTAATCCCTGCTCGCAGCCAGTGACTAAGGCGAGTGAAGAGAGATGGTGTATGAGGCCAGTCGTCCCTTAATTATTGATCATGTCCACAGTTGAAATAGTCATGAGATTATCTTGCATTTCCCAAATTCTCGGGAGTTCAATTTTGAGTATCTCTCACCCTACAAAAAGTATTGTATAACAGTTTTTCCTGTTTCCTGTTTCCAATCTGAATTAGAAAGAACATTTTTTCTTTTTCCAGATACCTATAAATTCAACACAGATGGTAGACAAATTCCACTCAGCCAAATACATCTTCTAGGAAATGAATCCTATATGGAAATGGAAGCCATTGTGTTATGTCTTTGAGTCCATGAGTGACTTTTGTAGGCTTCCATTCACATATCAGGCTATATGAACTTCAAAGAATATCTAATGCTGGATTATGCTAACAGCAAATTTTAACCATAATTTGAAACTTTTGTCCTTGATGTTACTTTCTGTAAATCCCTCTAGAACCTTTGTGAGGGAGTGTTCCAAACCATTGTTCTGAAGGTATTAATACAAGCTGAAATATTTCTCCCTTCAGTCCTCAGAGAGAGCAGGCAAACTCCGAGGTAGCTTTTAGCTGAAGGCAACTTTATTGCATTGAGCTGACACAACCTTGTCCATATACTCTAATGGACTATACAATGCTTATTACTTTCTATTTGTCCTATGGCATGGACAAATGTGATGCACAGATCCATAGTAACACTTAATTGTAAGTCTCACTGTGATATGCAAATTTCCAGTGGATTCAGTCTTCCCTGGAAGAGGACAGCAGACTTGAACTAATTTAAGTAGATTTTTAATTGTCTTCTCATGCCGTCCAAAAAAGAACACAGATTTTGAAGGAACTGTGTAAGTGAAAAAGATTGCCACTTTACAACTTCTCATGATCATTTAAAAATAATAATAATTTCTTAATGACATTAACTTAGTTTTCATTTCTACCCAAATCATCTCATCACAAAGTGTACATTTTCACCAGTATTCAATCCTGACTTAATGTTTGTCTCTACATAGTCTTTGAGATTTTACTCTAAGAATAATAAGGGCCCATATAAAATTGAAACTTTATACCATAATTAAAGCAATATAGGTAAAAATGGCTCAGCAAGGTACTTCATCTTAGACATTCAATTCTAAGCAGACTCTAAAATATAAATTAAACCACTATGGGTCAACTTCCTGCTCCCTTATTGACCCAATCTCTTCTTCCCACAGGAAGAAGCAAATCCAAAAGAACTAAAAGAACTTAAAACTGGTTAGTGATTTCCAATATTAACTGGAACTTCAAATATGATTAAAAGTTAACCAATTTATAACTTACAGAAATACTATTTATCAATATCTTCTTTTTTCCCTTTTAGGATATTCTAGAACTCCATGGTTTCTCACAAGCTTTCTTGATAACTCTCAAATAAAAAATGAAAATGCAGAGGTGCCTGGGTGCCTCAGTAGGTTAAGCGTCCAACTCCTGATTTTGTACCACGTAGTGATCTGAGGATTGTGGGATCGAGCCCTGTGTTAGGCTCCCTGCTCAGCAGGAAGTCTGCTTGAGGTTCTCTTTCTCCCTCTCCCTCACACCCTCCCCCCATTCTCTCTAAAATAATAAATCTTTAAAAAAATACACAAAAGCAAATTAAAATCTCCCGTATCCACTACCTATATGAATTTTCTTTTTTAACTCCTTTCTTATTTCAATGCTATACTTTCTTCTATCATATGTGGACACCGGAATTTCTGCCACTACAACTGACCATGCCATGTCGTTTCAGATGGTGGGAGGATGTAGAAAGTCCATGCTTCCTGTTTTCACTTAATTAAAAAAAAAAAAAAATCAAAAAGTCTTTGGTAGTAAAGCTCTTTTTTTGCTCAGTTTGCTTTTTTGCAATGAAGTTCCTCCATAGAATACCTAGTCAATAAAACTATCTATGGGTACACATTCAGAAAAATAGGGATCATTATGAGGAAGGTAGGAAATAGAGTCTAAAAAAAGGAAAAAGGCAATTATTGGGAATAAAAGAGTGAGCATAAAGGATAGATATATAGTATGTGCAGCACACTTTGAAATTCCAGAAGATAATCATGAAATTTAACACAATGTATCTAATAGTGGAAATTGATAAATCTGGTTAGAAAATTACAATTTAAGGAATACGCCATACCAAGCATTATATCAGATCATGTATTTTATCTCACTTATTCCTGTCAAAAATCTGAAGAGTAGAGAAGTCTGAATTTTGCAGTGGGGGAGACTGACTTTCAAACTTGGAAGTTACACCATCTGTAACTGGCAGAGTCAGAATGTCTGGTCCCTTTGAATAAGGTATCTTATTTAACCTTTTCCACAAATCTATCAGGCACATGTCACCTGCAATTTACCAATGGTAAAACCCAGGCCAGAGACTTGAAATAAGTCACGTAAAAGCATCAAAGCAGTACATTAATCTTTGTATTGAACCCTCCCTATCACTCCAGTAACATGTATCTTATGTGTATATATGTATATATATGTATAAATTTATACACATGTATATGTGTATGTATATAATATATACATAAAATACATGTTTATAGAGCATATATGCATATATCTACATATGTACACAGAATAAAAGTATAACATAAATGTTTCACTAAAACACAAAATTTATTTCAAAAACAAAATTATACTCTAACCCTGTATTTTTTTGTGAGTAAATATTTTATGTAAGCATCATGTGTTTATATCTAGGAGTATAAGCTTTATATATCTATTTCTGAAGTATACTTATGTACACACACACATATAACTGCACATATACAAATGAACGTATTTCCAAGTCTTTGAACAAAGATAAATTCATATCAAAGGCACTTATGCCAACCTATTGTTGGACACTTGGTATAGGTTATTTGGAAACTATTTTAGTTGGATTTCAATATTTTTCTATGTGGAATACTGAAATAAAGATCCTTCTGGAAAAATACAGATCTGGGTCTACAACTGAACATGGCTAGAAAAGCAAATACACTCAGGCTCACTTTCAATGTGTGACCACTAAGAACTGTGTGCCTTTATCGAATCCTAACAATTTCACTCTATTATTCTAGCCTGTTTACTGTTTTCCTCTTCTGGACGACTCTTTCACACTTTGTCCCTACACAAAACTCCAGAACCCTTTAGTATTCACTGTTTCCCCAGACTCAACTCCATCACAAGGGGATCATGCCACTGTCCCTGAAACTCACTGAGCATATTCAACCTCAGCGATCACATTTGTATCTTCTGTCTAGGAAGCACGTGACTCAATGACTTACTATATTCAGTGAAGCTTTCACTGATCGTCATACAAATGAGCCGCTCCTAAATCCCACAGCATATATCCTAATGCCCATAATCTGCTTTATTATTTAGCATTAAATTCATGACACACTTGGTTATTTATTTTACTTTCCCCTACTAGAATATACACTCAGAAGGCATGGTTTCTATCATGTTCATTAGTCTATTGCTGAGCTTCCAACAGTGTCTCGATCATAAAAGGTAGAGTATAAATACTAATAGATATTGAATCAATCTTGTATTTCTTTTGCCAATTGTCTATTCACCTGTTTGCATTTTTTTTGAATTGTTAAACTTTTTCCAATAATTTCTTCGAGTTTTATAGTAAAGATTACTAATATTTTGCCTAAAATGTGTTAAATATATCACGGTGTTAATGGACTTTGATTATGTTTTGTGATATATAATGACGCATATTTTAGATTTTTATTTTTTACAAGTGTGTAAATAGTTGACTTAGCTTCTTTCCCTGATTCTATTTTTAGAAAACCTTTTTCTTTTCCAAGATGACATAACTACTCCTCTTATGTTTTACTTTTATTTTTTTATGTTTTGCTTTTTAAAGATTATACTCCATATTTAAATTTTGAATAATGATGGATTTTTGGTATATGGCAGGGAATAATAACCTTCTTATTTTTCAACAGAGTAAATTTCTCAGTATTGCATATATTCTCTTTCCATACTTTGAAATATCACCTTACCACATTCTAGATTCTTACATATTTTGGGGGTCTACCACAACCATTTCTTTTCTTTTGAATTATGTATTTTCTATTCCTACAGCTATATGAAAGTCTTTTCAATATTCTATACATAATATTTTAGTAACCGAGGATGAAAATTCTATTAGGATACTTTTCTCTCAAATTTTAAATAAATTGATGTATTTAAAAGTGATAATTCTTCCAGATAAGATTTAAAATAAGGTTCTCTTCAGACTACCCCTAAGAAATCTGAGAATTTTGTTCTTTACATTGTTAATTACTTTGGTGAAGATTGACATCTTTTAAGATTTTATTTATTTATTTAGAGAAAGAGAAAGAGCAGGTGTGGGGGGGGGTGCAGAGGGAGAGAGAGAATCTCAAGCAGACTCCACAGTGAGCTCAACTTGGGGCTCGATCTCATAACGCTGAGGATCACGACCTGAGCCAAAACCAAGAGTCAGATGCTCAAATGACTGAGCCACCCAGGCACCCCGAAGATTGACATCTTTTTAACATTATAGTTCCCTATTTACAAATATGGCATGCATGCTTTTATAGTTTTGAGGTATTATGTAATATTTTGCCCTTTAAATTAAAGGGCATTAAAGTTTTACTTATGTAACAAGATTATGATTATGGAAGCATAAAATAGTAATTAAAACTCAGAACAAAGACAATGGAAACTAAGTGTAACTTAAAACCTTTTCTTCTTCCTCGTAGTAATTCATGAAAAGTACTAATCATACCTCAGGAGCAAACGCATGTGATATTTGACAGTGTAGCATTCTAAACTTCTCTGTATGTTTAAACAAAAATAGGTACACAGTTATAGAGCAGATATCAAAATATTTTATGACTTGCTTTTAAACTTTAAGTAGATTTTTATAGATAATGGGCATAATTACAAATCATCACCTATAGTTCTAGATCATACGCCCAATATTCGGTTGTATATATCAATGGTTCTCAGCTCCTGCTGCATACCACAGTCCTTTGGGAAGTTTTATTTATTTATTTTTTACAGATTTTATTTATTTATTTGAGAGAGAGAGACACAGAGAGAGAGAGAGAGCACAAGCAGGGGAGAGGGGCAGAGGGAGAGGGAGAAGCAGACTCCCCACTGAGCAGCAAGCCCAACAAGGGGTTTCTAATGATATTGGTAGGTGATGAGCCTTGAACACTAATACTTTTAAAAACATTTTAGGGCGCCTGGGTGGCTCAGTTGGTTAAGCGACTGCCTTCGGCTCAGGTCATGATCCTAGAGTCCCTGGATCGAGTCCCGCATCGGGCTCCCTGCTCGGCAGGGAGTCTGCTTCTCCCTCTGACCCTCCCCCCTCTCATGTGCTCTCTCTCATTCTCTCTCTCTCAAATAAATAAATAAAATCTTAAAAAAAAAAAAAAAAAAAAAACATTTTAGATCATTCTACTGTGTACCCAGGATTAGCAACTTCTACTACATGTGAAATATGATTTTTTTTTTTTAAGATTTTATTTATTTGAGAGAGAGAGAGAGCACATGAGAGGGGGGAGGGTCAGAGGGAGAAGCAGACTCCCCGCTGAGCAGGGAGCCCGATGCTGGCAACTTCTACTACATGTGAAATATGATTTCTTAAACTGTTCTCTACTGAGGACTATTTGGGTCCAATTGGGCTGATATTGCTTAAGTAACAACTCCAACACCTCCCTGGATTACCCCCATGTAAGCTCATTTCTTACTTATGCTGTATGTGTAACACAAGGGGGTAGACTAGAGGTTTTGGCTGTCATTAAGGCTGCTCTTAAATATTTGGTGCTCCTTTTTGCAGGCAGATGGCAAAATTCTGCATCTCCTCCCCCTTGAACTCAGGCATGGCCATATAAGTTTGTCTGGCCAAAGCAAAGTGAACAGAAAATGTCTGAGCCAGTTCGCACTTCCCTGTGGTCTCTTTCCCTTCTTCCACGGTTGTAAGAAATGTAATGGGTAGTAGCTAGCTTTATCAGTCCAAGCAACAATGTAAGGATGATTAAAACATGCTTAGGATCTCTAGTCAGCCCATGAATACATCATAGGAGTGAAAAATAACCCTTTATTGGGCTAAGCCATGGAAGGTCTGGGGGTGTTTTATTATCTAACCTATTCTGACTAAAAAAGGAGTTCTGCTCATTGCAGTCACTCAGAAACCCAAGGTGAAAAAAGCTTCACCTCAACTTGACTGTCACTAGTCAAACAACAGCAAAGAGTGAATTGGGCACTACCTCTTTTTCTTTCTTTCTTTTTTTTTTTTTTTTAAGCTTATACCTAGAAATAACAGATGCCACTTAATCTTATGTTTCACTGGCCAAAGAACCACCTAATCCCAAAAGGTTTTAAATCCACTATGTATGTAGAACATAGAGAGCCAGATATATTTTCTTAACAACACTTAGAAATGGGAACCACAATGCCAATATCCTTCCTAGATGTAAGATGGTAGCAAAGGAAGGATCCACATATGTATAGCTGCATGTTTAAATCTTGACCTGAAAAGAACTAGGATTTTTATTTGGAGAGATCAATTATTCCAGCACCTGGTAGCAAGTTGGTAGGAAAAATAGGAGGTATCAGGTGTTCTTTTTCTTTTAGGAAATAGCAAATAATTGTCAATAATGAGTTGCCTGGAAATTAAAGGTATTGCATAGGTGTGGATTATCTACAGCAGGAATATAATATAAAGGAAGTCAAGATGTATGAATTATAGGGGTGCCTGGGTGGCTCAGTCGTTAAGCATCTGCCTTCGGCTCAGGTCATGATCTCAGGGTCCTGGGATCGAGCCCCACATCGGGCTCCCTGCTCGGTGGGAAGCCTGCTTCTCCCTCTCCCACTCCCCCTGCTTGTGTTCCCTCTCTCGCTGTGCCTCTCTCTCTGTCAAATAAATAAATAAAATCTTAAAAAAAAAAAAAAGATGTATGGATTATAGGGCCTAGAAAACTTATGCTCAAATCCCAGTTTTTTGTAGTTACAAGTTAATGACATTAGGCCAAAAAGTTCACTTCTCTGAGCTCAGTTTCTCCACAGGTGATACTTACCATGATGTAGGGTAGCTCTTACAATTATATGGGATAATACATAATACACCAAGTTCATTATCTATTCCAAAGAAGGACTCAAAAAATATTGTCCTTTCTCCCATCCCTCACGACCCTAATAGCCCTTTATAAACAGAAAAAGAAAATTATCATCATCTCAGAGCTACTTCACAATTCAGAGAATTACTTAGTGTTTTGCTGTATGTTCCAAAAAAGGAAAGAAAACAAATAACATTAGCAAAGTAAATTACCTTGGCAAGACAAGGTCAGCCACCTGGCAATAAACATCCTTACCAGATGCTGGTCTTTCTCCACCTTTTTAATTACGCTGGTTTATTTACAGACATCAAGAATCAACAGAAAATGCAGGCCAATATGTGCAAGAGAGGAAGAGAAGATCAAATAATAGTTCTTTAGGGCCATGGTGACACATTCTCACTCCTCACCAAAGTGGTGGAACATCTGCGTTTTGATTCTGTTATGCCACAAGGCATGGAACAGTGTATTTAGTAGAAAGGAAAGACCACAACCACTGCTTCTTAAGTACTTTCTCCCAAAACAGGCAAGGACACAGAATCGAGAAATCTTTTTTTCTCCATGAAAATTTGTTATTTTGTCCTTTGGCTTTGTTTGTGACACGGTCTTTTTTCTCATCACTTCAAGAATAATTTTTAAAAATAGTTAAAATCGGGGTACCTGGGAGGGGCTCAGTCGGTTAAACATCCAACTCTTGATGTCAGCTCAGGTCATGATCTCAGGGTCCTGAGATCCAGTCCTGAGTACGGCTCCACTCAGAGTCTGCTTGAGATTCTCTCTCTCTCCCTCCGCCCCTCCCCCACTTACTCTTTTTCTCTCTCTCTGTCTCTCTCACTCTCTAATATAAATAGTCTTTAAAAAAATAAAAATAGCTAAAACCCAGCTGAAACGGATTAACATTGTGTCTGACTTGACTTCTGCAACTTTCCTATTTGACTCTACATTCACGAGGCATATTTTCCTTAAACATGCAACAAATGCTTACCATTAGTACCGAAAATCTGATAAGAAAATATGACCTTGCACAGTTAAGGAAGGAACAGCACTGGGGTTTCATCTAAACATTGAATCACAAAATAAAAAATAACAATGATGTTTTTATTACCTAGAACACATAATAGGTATTCTAAGGTTATGAGATGTTGGGCAGAGATGGGTTAATGATCAGACAAGGTAATTGGGCTGCTTTGGATTCTGCCCTTGGTATTGCCAGTATTCTCCCCTAACCATTGTCTTATTTGAGGTTATAGATGGCTTATGATTAAATTTCTTAGAGCATAGTACTTAAAAGTATTAGGTTACTTGACAGAATCAGTCTTCTGTATCTCTACCTGCTGGAAATGAGGGCCAGGCCAAATATGATTAATTATAATAGGGATAAATATAAAGATACTAGATCAAGAAATTTCAGAGCAGAAAGGGACCTATAAGATCAGGTAACAGGATTTTTTCCTTTTTTCGCAGTAACAAAATTGAGTCAGAAAAAGTAAATCAATTTTAGACATAAAGTAAAAAATCAGTTTTGTGAGTTTAGGAGGAAAAAGGTAAGTGTTAGGACAGCAGAGGAGAAAGACCTCTGCACAATGTTAAAAAAAAGAAAGAAAGAACAGTGCTAAACAGTTGACAGAGGCAGATAGATGGGTTTTGAAACAGAAGCGTGGCATCCAAAAAGGGAGATATAATGAAAGTCCATTTTCAGAAAGTTCTAGGTCCCACTTTTGTGAGGAGCATGACCAGTCTAGACTGTCTTAGAGAACAGTGGCCAGGAAGATGAGATTTAGCTCAGTTTTACATTATGTGTAGAAAAGCTAATGAAATTTAGACTGAGGAATTTAAAAAAAAAAAAAAAAAAAAAAGTTTGTTGCATCCAAAAAGTGTTAAGGCTGCCATTTAGAACAGACTACATGTTTTGTGTAACTTGAGATTACTGAAAATAATACAAATTATAGGAATGAGTCTTGTCATAAATATAAGGGAAATATTTTAAATGGGGCAATAGCTAATGCACTGAGGACTTAATATTGTTACTGGTACTCTTCTATAAACTTGAGATATACTGCCTCAAATCTCATTTCAACATTATGAGTTAGGTATTAAGATTTGTGCCATTACACAAATGGGAAAACTGAGATTAAAATGTGTTTAAAAAAAAAAACAAAAACTTCCCTAATGTCACAGTATATGACAGAAACAGGATTTGAACCAAAGCCATTTGGCTGAAGAGCTAGTAGTGTTACTATCTCCTTCTACCAACATTTGATGTGGTCAGGGTGATTAATCTAAGGCTGGTTTACTACTAACCTGATAGACTTTACTACTATCTGATAGACCTTCAGGGCAAAAGATAGACTTTCCAGTAAAAATGGTTTCTCTAAAACCTAACCCATGTCTTAAAGTCTATGTAACAAGGTGTAATCCCAAAGGTGAGGGGAGCCGTCATTCCTTTCAGTTGTGCAAACAGAACCATGTGGGGCGCCTGGGTGGCTCAGATGGTTAAGCATCTGCCTTTGGCTCAGGTCATGATCTCAGGGTCCTGGGATTGAGTCCCGCATCGGGCTTCCTGCTCCTTGGGAGCCTGCTTCTCCCTCTGCCTCTCTCTCTCTGTCTCTCATGAATAAATAAATAAAATCTTAAAAAAAAAAAAAAAAAAAAAACAGAACCATGTGAACTCATACCAAGGAGTTCAGAGGACATTGGAGCATTTATTCAGGCTCATGCACTCATCTCAGTGATTTTCAACTTTTCCACAGTGCCAGCACAATGGTCCTAAAAATGCCGGGGAGTGAGGACATCTATGTGGTAGCCACAAATGACAAGACCTAACGGATGGGAGCTCAGTTATGGCTACTATGGGCATGTGGACAGATAACTTTTATGGGGTTCTAAGGCAGTGGACATTTGTATATTCTGACCTAATGTAAGGTAGTTATGATTCTTTATGCCAAGTCTTTATAAGTTGCCTTAATATGTTCACCATAGACATATGTTGACCATAGACATTGTTAGTTTCCTTCGAGTAACAGGAAACCACTGGAGCTAGAGCAGTGATGAAAAAGCACAAATCATTCTTCATGAGAAACTATGTAGAAACTGACAGAACACATAGACAAGCACACAGATAATCCTCCAGAATTGGAAACAGAAATTGAAGTATTATTGGGATTCTTGACCCTTTGGACATGCTCTTTGCTCTGCTCCTCTCTATTCTTCTCCCTAGTTAAAAGTCACTGAATTTGGGGGCACCTGGTTGGCTCAGGTCATGATCTCAAGGTCCTGGGATTGAGTTGCAGGTAGGGCTCCCTGCTCAGTTGGGAGTCTGCTTCTCTCTCTCCCTCTGCCCTTCCCCCACTCACGATCTCTCTCTCTCTCTCTCTCTCTCTCTCAAATAAATTAAAAAAATATTTTAAAAACTCATTGAATGTTTTTAACCCTCAAATTTTTCAGAGCATTTTCTGAGAATAAGGATTTACTCTTAAACAATCACAGTACATTTATCAAAATCATGAATTAAGCATTGATAACATACTCTTATCTAATCTTCATCCCATATTTGAATTTTATCAATGATTTCAATACTTTAGAATTATCTAATCATGTATTCATTTATATGTGGGGGGTTTTTTTGCATTTTTCTTATTTTATTATGTTATGTTAATCACCATACATTACATCATTTGTTTTTGATGTACTGTTTCATGATTCATTGTTTACGTATAACACTCAGTGCTCCATTCAATACGTGTCCTCTTTAATACCCATCACCAGGCTAACCCATCCCCCCACCACCTCCCCTCTAAAATCCTCAGTTTGTTTTTCAGAGTCCATCATCTCTCACGGTTCATCTCCCCTTCCAATTTTCCCCTTCCTACTATCTTTTTTTTTTTTTTTTTTTAACATATAATGTATTATTTGTTTCAGAGGTACAGGTCTGTGAAACAAACTGAGGGTTGCTGGAGTGATGGGGGGTGGGAGGC
Organism: Mirounga leonina; assembly: GCF_011800145.1. Lineage (NCBI taxonomy): Eukaryota > Metazoa > Chordata > Mammalia > Carnivora > Phocidae > Mirounga > Mirounga leonina. The sequence continues at coordinate 17,127,190 of NW_023270418.1, read as the reverse complement.
ATGGGGTGGCTGGGTGATAGACATTGGGGAGGGTATGTGCTATGGTGAGCACTGCGAATTGTGTAAGACTGTTGAATCACAGACCTGTACATTTATATGTTCTTTTAATTTACTTTTATTTATTGAAGTTTTTACAGTCTAGATTCCAATCAAGTCTTCTTGTTCAATGAGTTTAACTTAGTCTCAAAGGATCAGCATTAGAGTATATTGCTAAAAACTGATGTAATGTTTCTAAACTCATTGAGTTGTAAAGTATGAGAGCCGAGACAGTTTATACAGCTTAAATAGCCATTCCCTTAGTGATAAAGGAATCCAACGAGTGAAGTAGCATGTCCAAGGCATACAGTCTAGAAGAAAACAGGGACAAGAACTCCAGAGTCTTGAATCCCAGCTAATAGATTTTATTTTTCTTTTATTAGTTCATCCCATTCATTTGCCCTCTGTTGTCTTCTCTGACTTATCTACATGGCTGTGCTTAAAATACTAAGCATTCCATGATTGAAGAGCAAATGGCAGCTTAGAAGGAAATCCAAGGGACTCTTCAGTGACACTGTTCATCATAACAGAAATAGGTCAGCAAAATAATCTCATATTAGTGACTCCATATGAGCTAAAGATTGTTGGTCTGTGGAAGTCTTTAGAATTGAGAAAGGAAGCTATATTTTCTTATGTGATTCTGATATTTTAGATGGTATTGAGAACCAGAATATACCCTGTCAATGAAATGAAGGAAGAAGAAATAAGAAAAGGTAAGGAATGGGGAGTGAGTATCTAATGCAAAAGAGAGTGGAAATATGGAACACCTAGATTTCATCACCTTCATTTTTTACCCTGAAAACAGCTACTTCTCTTCTTTCTTTCCCCTCTTCAAAAAATATTTAAGAAATACTATGTTCTAGGCTGAGGCAAATATGCAAATATTCAGAACTAAATGACGGTTACCTTACAGTCAGCAGCTGAAGCAGCAGCTATGGAAACAGGACAAAATATGACTTGGTAGTAGAGGTATACATGCTATATGCAAAGTGTTGCCCTCTCTGTATTGAAATTGATAGTAAGCATGATTTCAACAAACATGGCATACCATCAGAGTATACTTTCTCAGTACAAACTTCCCTCCCCACAACTTGTCACCATAAAAATTTCTGTGTATTGGAACAAAACTCTTCAGGGTCAGCTTGATATCTGTATTATATGTCTAGCAACTAATAGTTTTCCTGGAGAACGGGATCAAATATAAATGCTAACCATATTTATTGGTGATACATCAACATTCCACATACCTATTGGTAATATATAGGAAATGATTCCTTTGAAATTCAGCTAGAAATTGGAAGATAGCATTAGGAATTCATGAGTAAAATACTGGATCTGTTTTGCAACCTGGATGAATTATCTTCTGAAATAAGAGAGTGGAAAGAACATGCAGGAACTATACATAGTTTCAGATGGATTATGGGTTTCAGTGAGGTCAGTTAGATGATAGCAAACAAGCCAAATTTGTGGTGTGAGAAAGGAATTTATAAAACTAGGAAACTAAGTATTAGAGGATACTATCATAACACAAGCATAAAAAAGACAAAAATTAAATTACTAGGCTTAGATATATACATATAAAAACTTTGACCAACAAATATTATGTAAATTTAGTACTGAAGTCAATAGGATGCTGAGTTTATGAGTAGGTAAAAAAGTTTCTCACATCCTTTTTTTCTAAGGCCAGGACTGGTCCTAGAGATTAGTGCCTACCAATACCTGCAGGTGGTGGTCAGTGTCAGAATGATATCTTATCTGTGTATTTTAGAAGCCAGAATAGCACTTAGCATATAGTAAATGTTCAATCAAATTATATGGAATGAATACTTAGCAGGTTGTGACAAATATAATAATTGCCTATATGTTGACCCTGAGTCATTGGAAAAACGGTCTGAAGTTTATCTTTGAATAAGTACCACCAAAATGACTATGCAAAACAAAAACAAAAAAATTAGCAAATCATGTATATGGCACAATCAAGTCAAGAAGATGATACCTAAATTATTAAATAATGTGCTAAGGATATTATATAAATTACGCCATCTAATTAAACAAAAATCTTATTACAAAGGAAAATATCATTTGCATGTAGGAAATGGAGACTTTTGAGACTAGACTACTCTCCAGTGATCACAAAGCTACAAAGCAGCTGACCCAGAAATTTAATTCAGATTTATCTTCTTTCTCAAGTCTGGTCAGAGTTTACTCATCTAGAAAAGGAGATCTGCACATCCAATCAAACTTGAGAAGTGCCAATTGACATATGTAGACTGTGGATCTCACTGGGAAGCATGGTGTTTCCTGCAGCTAAATGTTATGTCTATGTAATTTAGCAATGCTGTGTTATCAAAATGCTTTGTTTCAGAAGAGGTCAGTTCCTCAGTTCCTCAATTCAAAAGCAAAGAATCTCACTTTCACATAGATAAGCTTTCATTTGAACAATGCAGGGGCATAGTAGAAGAACAAAGTTAAATATGGCTGAGGGCATCAATAAGATAAACACCTTTCACAGAACCAGAATAAGATTGTTAAATCACTATCTCTGAGACCTAAATGTATAAGTAAAGAATTTAATGGAATAAAATATCTATTTTCCTTCTCATTTTGCTTTTGAGGCAACAGGGTTTGGAGTAGCTGAGCCAGTGGTAGATAATTAGTGGTTTTTAATTCATGAAAGACAGCAATGATAATGTAATACTGTGATGGAGGTTGTGGTAAGTAGACTTCTAAGATGGCCTCCAGCAATACCCTCCTTATGGTATTAACACACTATGGAATCCCTCCATTTGCGTGTGGGCTAAATGTAGTGACTTGTTTCTACCCAACAGAATACAACATAGGTACTAAGATGCCACTTCTATGATTTGGTCACAAAAGATTATAACTTCTTTCTTGATGGCAAATTCCCTTTATTGCCATTTTGCTCATACATTTTGATAAAGTAAGCTGCTTTAAGAAGAGGTCACCATGGAAAGAGACTGAGAGTAGTCTCTAGACAACAGCCATCAGGAACCCTCTGTCCAACAGCCCTTGAGCAACTCAATCCTGCCAAGTGCCACCTAAATGTGCTCGAAGACTATGTTTTTCCAGTCGAGGCTTCAGATGGAACCACAGACCCTGGGGCTGACATACTGATTATAGCCTCATGACAGACTATGAAGTAGAGGCTCCAGATAAACTGTGCCCATGTTTTTGATTCACAGAAATTTGGAGATAATAAATATGTTGTTTTAAGCTACTAAATGTGGAATAATTTGTTATGCAGAAATAGATAACTAAGAGAGAAGAATTTACTGATAAGGGAACTATTAGTTAGCAATATTAGAATTATCTTTCTCTAGATTGATTACATATCAGGTCCAATCTCCAGCATCCACAAAACCTGATGTGAACTCAAGAGTTACTGAAAACCTCTTTCACCTATCTTTTGGATCTATCTTACAAATGTGATATTTCTTTTCTGTCATCTCCATTTTGCAGCCTAACCTGAAGAAAGCACACAGAGACTTTAAAAAGGAGGAAGACTGAAAACGGAAATAAAATGCGAAAGCATCAATTCAAAGAAAGAATATCCTGTGTTATAGCCTGTAACCTTGGAGACATTAACTCCACTATCTGGGGTTATTTCCAATATAATTTTGCCATAAATTGTAACTGGAAAGCATTATAAAAGAAAATTGAGTCAACTTACATTACTAATTTTGGAACACATTCTTTGTGTAGAGTTAATTGAAAAATTACTTTAAACAATAGACAATTATGTTAAATCTTATTGTGTTAGTGCATAATTGAGGAAGTGCATAACAAAAGACATTTACTTTGTCAAAGAAAAATTGAAGTTAAATATTTGATTATATGAATATTTTCTACCTTTTTTTGTACTAGATCAGTTTTTTTTTTACCTTTTATGGGAAGTGATATAGTCAATGAGGTTTTTTCTTTTTTTTAGAGAGCAGGGTCAGGGGGAGGGGGCAGGAGGGAAGGGCAGAGTAGAAGGGAGAGATCTTAAGCAGGCTCCATGTCCAGCAAAGAGCCTGACATGGGGCTCGATCCCACAACCCCAAGATCATGACCTGAATCTAAATCAAGAGTTGGATGCATAACCAACTGAGTCACCTAAGCACCCTGAGATCTTATGTTTAATAGGGTTATCTAATTCAATTTCACACCCAGTCAGTATTTCACTGCAGTTCTCCTTACCAATCTAACTTGCCAAAACAGGCTTTTCATTTTTTTTTAAAGTTTTAATAAATAGCTTCCTTCACTTCAGAATTCCACATATCCTTAAATATCTTAATATTCATTGTAATCATTCATTTCAATGCATTTCTGTCTTGATTCCCCACAATAACCCTCTCAACAACTCTGTGAAGTAGGATTATTGATTTCAATTTATATATAAATTGGCATACAGGGGCACATAGAGGATAAATAACTTTCAAGGTCAAATGGTAAAGGATAAATTCATACACAGGCAATCTCATCTCGAAGTGCATTCACCTAAGCTTTATGTCATACTGTCTACTATGTACACACTGAACTCTTTTTTTTTTTTTTTTTAATCTATGTTGCTTTCTCTCCCTATCTTCTCCTTCCCCTCCCCCTCCCTCTCTTTATATGGTGTTTGGGAACTTTACGAGTATATCTTATTTTTCCTGTTTTTTATCTGGTTCTTTCAGATGCCCAGTCCCTACCATTAGTGAATAAGCAGAACTTTACCAAGGTTCCTACCTCCAGAAATATTCATGCTCTTTATTTATGCTATTTGATATCTACCATTAACTGGAATTTTAAGATGTTTTAACTATCAGCAGAACTTAACTATGAGCAGAACTTGGGCTGAGTTAATGTGGAAGATACCAGTATGGGGTTTACAAAATCCAGATGAAGAATACTATAAATTACAGACCCATTATGTCTACTTGTGTCCCACCTCTATCTCAAACTGCTGGTAGAGTCCAGCATTCCCTTTGGAATATCCTCTTCTTTCAAATATTTGAGCTGAAAGGCTGAAAATGGCCTAGCAGGGAGAATCTTTACGTCTTCATGTAGATTTCAGCCTAATAATGGCCACGTTGGCCAATGCAGTGGCATTAAGAACAGGAATGTGATGCTAGACTGCCTGAGTTTCAATCACAGCATCTCCCATTCTAGCTGGGAAAACTCTGGCAAGCTACTTAATGTCTCTGTACCTCATTAACATTTGTAAAACAATGATAATAATCTCTACCTCATGGTTTCATTATGAAGATTAAAAGGGATTGGTATCAAGTTCTACTTAAGTATTGGTAAAATACAAATATGAACATGTACAAGATGAGGTAGAGGATTTCAACAAGAGATATGGATGCTAGCTAGAACATGCAGCACTTGAAAGATGGGCAAGTAGAATTAGATCCCAATATTCTAGTTCCTGAATGTAGACAACTTCGTGTTGGCTTCCTAAGAGATGTCCTTTGTACCACTATGATAAATTCTTTTATATTTAAGCTACTATGGATGAATTTGTCTACCTTACAACTAGATAAGACTTAAATTCTAATACAAATTAAAATGATTCTAATTATTGTTAATAAAATGCTTAACACAGTGTATAGCACAGAGATTTTTTTTTAAAAGATTTTATTTATTTGAGAGAGAGAGAGCATGAGTGAGGGGAGGAGCAGAGGGAGAGGGACAAGCAGACTGTGGGCTGAGCACAGAGCCTGATGCAGGGCTTAAACTCATGACCCTGAGATCATGACCTGAGCCAAGATCAAGAGACAGATGCTCAACTAACTTAACTATCCAGGCACCCCAGGACATAGATTTTTAAGAAATGATATCATTTCCTCTAGTCCATCTTTACTAATATTTAATTCTAATGTAGCGTTCTGATTTTGTCATTCCCTGTCCAAAAAATTTCAATGGTTTAATATTGCCTAATGAAAGCCATCTAATTTCCTTAGGCTTTCAACATCCACCTTCCTCTCATTACCCTCTCCCAGTAAAGTTAATTATTTTATTTCTTAAAAAGTGCCCACTTGTGAGTTACCCATCCTGATCTGCACATATTCTGTTAATTTGCCTGTTCTTGGTTTTTCAGGCTTCTGAACAAGAAACATGTTTTACTATCCATGTATCTAACTCTTTGCCCTATATCCTTGACACAATTAATGTAGCTTTGCTTTATTAGAAATTACATTGTTTTTAGACACACAACCAAACTGCCTTGCCCACTAAAGCCCAATTAGTAGGCTGTTGTCATATTGTAAATTCTCAAAATCACCACTTTATCTAACCATCATATTGTAAATAGTCCCAAGACACAATCAAGAGATTTTATAAAAACCCAATCATTTCATCAGTTACTCCTGGTAACTTCTAAGATGAGGTTTATTTCTTTACTTATGTCCTCCTACCATAGGTCTTAGGTTATCAGAAGGTTTGAGAAATCAGCATGTAAACTAAGCTCCACTTCTCTCCCTTAACTATCCTCCTGAGCATAATAAGGCTGGTATTATGAGTGCTTATAATCAAGAACTTGGCTCTTGAGGGCATTTCAAGTTTTGAGCATCTGCTTTTTTTTAACTGTTCACAAAATGTCATGTTAGCATTAGCACCTTCACCCATTTATAAAGAAGATTTTTTTTTCATTAAAATCACAATCGTACTTAATCTATCTTCCTTTTTGATTCATATTATGTGGAGATTTATTACCTGAAATGTATTTAAAATATTTCATTGAAAATATTTATGAAAGTTGTCAAGAAATAATACCAGACTTGTCAAAGCCAAAACCAGTAACATATATGTATATATGTTACATATATACATATATATGTATAAATATACATATATATTTGTGTGTGTGTGTGTGTGTGTGAGAGAGAGAGAGAGAGAGAGAGAGAGAGCAGGGAAGGGGTAGAAGATGAGGGAGAGAGAGAATCTTATGCAGGCTCCACACCCAGCATGGAGCCCAACGAGGGGCCTGAACTCATGACCCTGAGATCATGACCTGAGCCAAACTCAAGAGTCAGACTCTTAATTGACTGAGCCACCCAGGCACCCCTAAAAAATAACTTTTGGAAAAAAGAAAAAAGCTATATAAAAACAGCATTTCCCATTCTGATTTTATTTTCCAATGAAAACAACTCCATGGCTTGGTGAAATTAAGAGATATGCGTCTTGGTTTTGTTGGATACTTTATTTTTCTGTGGCAAATAAAATATATTATTTTAAAAGTTGAAGTGTGTCCAAGTCATGTCAATCTGGTGCAGAAAAAAATATAAAATACAGATGCTAATGATCATGAAGCTAACTGTGTAATGTGACCAATTCTGTCTAGAACAACTTTTTCAAAGGATTTACTTTAGTCATAGTGATCTCAGATAGGGATGACACATCCATTTATAAATAATTCTTTCCTTGGGATATAGCTCCTCTGCGATCTATACAGCTCTTGGTTCATTCAGTAAATATTAAACGCAGATATAAAGGACAATTATTCTTGCCCACTTTTCTAAATTGCCCACTTTGACATTAGAAAAGAATAATTTTGATAGTTACCATTCAATAATATGGTCTTTAAAAGACTAAATCACTGTAGATGTTTTTAGAATATTGGCTAATAGGCCTTGATCTTTTGTTTTCTATGTCATTATGCGAGTCACTCAAGGCCAAAAATCATCACAGGATGACTTTGGGAAACTATTTATTCAAGCTTTTCTTAAATCATCATTGCATTTTCTAAGGTATATACTTCATATTACATATTATATCCGAGAATACATCAATCCCAATGAGTTGATAAATTTCCAGAAGTACTGATAAGTAGTAAAAAGTACAATGGCTCAGAAAAAGCATGACCTTGGGGGTGAAGCTGACCTAGGTCCTAATTTCAGCTCTGTTCTCTACTACCTGGGCAAGTAAATTTGTCTCTGTGGTTATTGGATGGAGTTATCTGTAACTTGAGCTAGTTATTTATTCTTACTGCTATTACTTCTCAGAAATGGAAATGTAGTTTGCTCACAGGCAAAATAAAACCAACCATGCTTTCCTATCAGACTGGCTGAGGACTAGGTGAAATAATTAATATAAAGTTCCCTTATACAGTTCTTGGAACAAAGTAACCATTCACTAAGTTTTACCTTTTATTTCTCTTTGCCTCTCCAGATCTGTCTAGTACCTTTTGTGATTTTCCCCTTTTAATGAAGTCAGTACTTACTTTTTTTGTTATAAAACAATATTGGATAGCCTTTTGCAAACTGTCTATTGACATAAAATTTCTAAGGAAGAATTTCACTTTGGGAAGTCCTGGATTTCCTAGCTCATCTACTTTTACCACTCATTTGTAGTTTGTATCTGTTAGGAAATAGCCAAAAACACATGCTAAGCACAGTTAGAATATTTATGATATAATTAAGATAAGCATAATTTTCTAAAACAAATTACACCCCCCCCCCCCCCCCCCCCATCTACCAACCAATTCCTTGGAATTCTACAGTACTGGTTCTACTTGAGGGTGAAGTGTGTGTATTTGCTTTATAAATGACATTTAACAACATCCCATTGGCCTGATGTATATTAAGAAAGCAAAGATAAGACAGTTCTGCTCCTTTCACATTTAGCTGTGTGAAAGCTGGTACAGCTTTCTCAGACATATTAAGCGCTAGTACTGAAATGCAATTTCTAAGACTAGAAATAATAACAGACTTGTAGAACATAAAGAAGAATACCATTCGTCTTGCAGCTTTTGCCAACCTGCCAATACGGTATTTACATTGTTAGTTTTCACATCTGTATTTTTCTATTTCTTCCCTACAAGTGATATATATGGACCTACTTTGAAATGTACTTGAATATAATGTAGCTAAAGAATATGATTGAGATAAAATACTATGTTTTAGATAAAATAAATCCAAATATTTGGCAAGACAGTGGTAAATTGTATAAAAATCACATTCTTCCACATTTCAGTAAGTTTTTCCAAATATATAACTTATATTTGGGTGGACAGAAAAGCTTTATTGATGATATTATATATCATCTAAATTGTTTCACCCTATAATAAATATTTCACTTGGATAGATACCACTTAAATTTAAAATTCCCGGAGTTATGTTGTAACAGAGCTTGGTAAACTAATGGCTAATAAATGAATATGCCGTAGGCACATGCATTTTGTTCTTCAATATTCTACATTCCACTTAATCAATTGCATCTTTTTCCTTAAGGTACATTTTGGGAAGAAGAAATGGAACAGGAAAAATAATTTTTTTCTTCACTGTCAAAGGAATCTGAATTCACATTTTAGCACCATCAATGCCAACGCATGTCACCCTTGGTCAAGTCTCTTGTTCTCCCTGCTCTTTAGCTTCGTTATCTATATAATAGGGCAGTGACATGGATGAGGAGACAAATTATCTCCACACTGGAGGACTGTAGCAGAATTCAATGATTATTTATACAGTTCCTAGTATAATCTCTTTTTTATAAATAATGTTCCACAAATGCTTATGCCTATTTGCTTTTCTAAGAGATTATTGAATTCAGCCACTTTTGCTCATGATTTTATGCTAAGAGATTATAGAGAGGGTGTTTTAGTTTATTCCGCTTTGCAAAACCAAATGAAAACAACAACCATATACTCCTTTCAAACTTGAAAACGAAAATTAGAACAGAAGCAACAGCCTTAGATTAAAAAGAGATCAGGTTGAGGTCATAGCCACAGCAACTTCTTCCTAGAAACATTGCCAAAGGCAAGGGAAGTAAGGGCAAAAATGAACTATTGGGGCTTCATCAAGATAAAAAGCTTTTGCACAGCAAAAGAAACAGTCAACAAAACCAAAAGACAACCGACAGAATGGGAGGAGATATTTGCAAATGACATATCAGATAAAGGGCTAGTATCCAGAATCTATAAAGAACTCATCAAACTCAACACCCAAAGAACAAATGATCCAAACGAGAAATGGGCAGAAGACATGAACGGACATTTTTCCAAAGAAGACATCCAAATGGCCAATAGACACATGAAAAAGTGCTCAACATCACTCAGCATCAGGGAAATCCAAATCAAAACCTCAATGAGATACCACCTCACACCAGTCAGAATGGCTAAATTAACAAGTCAGGAAACGACAGATGTTGGCGGGGATGTGGAGAAAGGGAAACCCTCCTACACTGTTGGTGGGAATGCAAGCTGGTGTAGCCACTCTGGAAAAGAGTATGGAGGTTCCTCAAAAAGTTGAAAATAGAGCTACCATACGGTCCAGCAATTGCACTACTGGGTATTTACCCCAAAGATAAAAATGTAGGGATCATAAGGGGTATGTGCACCCCGATGTTTATAACGGCAATGTCCACAATAGCCAAACTGTGGAAAGAGCCAAGATGTCCATCGACAGATGAATGGATAAAAAAGATATGGTATGTGTGTGTGTATATATATAATATATATATATATATTATATATATATATATATATATATATATTCCATTACACACACACACACACACACACTGGAATATTACGAAGCCATCAAAAGGAATGGAATCTTGCCATTTGCAACGACATGGATGGAACTGGAGGGTATTATGCTGAGCGAAATAAGTCAGTCAGAGAGAGACATATATCATATGACCTCACTGATATGAGGAATTCTTAATCTCAGGAAGCAAACTGAGGGTTGCTGGAGTGGTGGGTGGTGGGAGGGATGGGGTGGCTGGGTGATAGACATTGGGGAGGGTATGTGCTAAGGTGAGCGCTGTGAATTGTGTAAGACTGTTTTGTTTTTGTTTTTGTTTTTTTAAGATTTTATTTATTTATTTGACAGAGAGAGACACAGCAAGAGAGGGAACACAAGCAGGGGGAGTGGGAGAGGGAGAAGCAGGCTTCCCGCTGAGCAGGGAGCCCGATGCAGGGCTCGATCCCAGGACCCTGGGATCATGACCCAAGCCGAAGGCAGGTGCTTAACGACCGAGCCACCCAGGCACCCCTGCGTAAGACTGTTGAATCACAGATCTGTACCTCTGAAACAAATAATACATTATATGTTAAAAAAGAAAAAGAAGAAGAAGATAGCAGGAGGGGAAGAATGAAGGGGGGGAAATCGGAGGGGGAGATGAACCATGAGAGATGATGGACTCTGGAAAACAAACTGAGGGTTCTAGAGGGGAGAGGGGAGGGGGGATGGGTTAGCCTAGTAATGGATTTTAAGGAGGGCATGTTCTGCATGGAGCACTGGGTGTTATACGCAAACAATGAATCATGGAACACTACATCAAAAACTAATGATGTAATGTATGGTGATTAACATAACATAATTAAAAAAAAAGAGAGAGAGAGATCAGGTACTTTTTGCCATTGCTCCCAACTACCTTTTCAGAACTCATTAACAAATTCCATAAGATCGATGTGTTTTAAGAAATTAAATTCAACATAATATGACAGCCATTTCTGCAAACTCTTGGATTTAATTAACCAGTGAAACAAATTTACAGCCAACCCTTTTAACGACTGTATCCCAAAACTTGCACTTTGAAAATTAATACTGACCTATTTAGATACTACACAAAAAGGAGGGAGAGAGAGAGAGAGTAGAGGAAGAAGCAGGAGAGAGAATACCGAAACAAACTCGGCATGGAGCCCTACATGGTGCTCAATCCCAGAACCCTGAGATCATGAACTGAGGCAAAGTCAAGACTCAGCCACTTAACCAACTGAGCCACCCAGGTGTCCCAAAGGATATGAACTTGAACTCCTGTTATCCTGTCATCAATTTCTGATCACCTAGTTATTACTCTAAGCCATACTATCTTGTGTAGAATGGCCTCATTTGATAAGAGTAAATTTGAAAGTTATTTATCTTCTGTAGTAGACTTTCAATCTCTGATCAGTGTCATATTCAAAAAACTATCAACCCTGAATCAATCTCATAAATTATTTCATTTCTTCTTTCCATAATTGAACAATTAGATTTTAGTGTCCTCTTCATTATTGCTGGATTATTCTCCACTCTTCCTATAGTAATCATGTTCCTACTTGAAAATGCTGTAACAGACTCTTTCTCACTTCTTCAAATAAATTAACAGCCCTTTCATAACTTTTCTTATACCAATCTGCTTTTTAAATCTTTCAGTTATCTGCACTGTTCCTATATGCAAATGAAAATTCTATTATCTGGGACATAAGGTTCTTAACCAGTTACGATGTTGAATGACCCAGTCTGCAACTGGGTTCTGAAATTTACTGGTTAAAAGCCAATAAACTGAATCATTATCTGAGTCACAAAATACATCAAAATAAGTATGTTCTGGAAAAACTTTGAAGTTATCATAAAAAAGGACTTAAAGAAATTTTTCAACATTCAATATATTTCTTTTTTCTGACATTTATCTTATTCTTCAGGTATACTAGTCATGTTCTGTTAAACCAGGTACATGACTGGCACACCCTTTTCCCTTTAATAACTGTTAGTTCTGCATGGCTGAACCTAAATATCAAAAATGATTGGAGAGAGATGGGATGACAATGTCAGAAAGAATTCTCTAAAAGGTTATGTATTATGCTTCAAAAATAAAGTAGCAAATTCACTCTTTCTCTCGTTAGTAAACCATTCCATCCAGTAGAATCTGTGCCTTTTGTTCATTAATTGCAGGGTGTGCTGTCCTGCCTAAACCTCTTTGCATTCTGTGGGTAATGCCAAGTAGAAGCAAAAATAAGTTATCTCCCTAGCATCCAGTATGGTTTATTGCTGTCCGCTTTTTGACCTTTAACAGTGATCTCGCTCCCATCAGTGATAGGTCACTGAAGCAAAGGCACATAATAAACCCAATCAAGATCTTATTTTCTTCCTTTGATACAATCTCTTTAAATGCTTGTCTCTGGTATTTGCAACCTCTTATATGGAAAGAGTGATTTTGTAGACTCCTAATAAAATAAATCATTATAAATAACTTGATTTCTACCTATTCTATAATTGATGATGTATTTATACTTTTGTATTATCATCAACACAAAACATAAAACCTATCTAGTGGGCTGAATTGTAGCCCCCCCCAAAACATAAGGCCAAGTCCTAACTCTGGTACCTATGATTGCAATCTTACTTGTAAATGGGGTTTTTGCAGATAGAATTAAGGATCTTGAGATGAAATCATCCTGGATTTAGGGTGGATCCTAAATCCAACGACTGTTACAAGAGTAAAGAGTGGGAGATATTGCAATGAGCACTGGGTGTTATACAGAAATAATGAATCATGAAACACAACGTCAAAAACTAATGAAGTACTGTATAGTGACTAACATAACAACACCAACAACAAAAAAGTGGGAGATTTGAGACACAGAAACAGAGGAAAAACCAGAGATCAAAGTTAATGCAGTTACAAGCCAGGGAATGTCAAGGATTGCTAGGAGCCCACTGAAGCTAGGAGAGAGGCATGGAACAGATTCTCCCTCAGATACTTCACAATGAACCAACCTCACTGATGTCTTCTTGATTTTGGATTTCTGCCCTCCAGGACTGCGAGAGAATACATTTCTGTTGTTATAAACCACCCTGTGGCAATTTGTTGTGGGAGCCTTAGGAACACATAAGAAGTAGAAAATATATATGAAGTGGGAAATTTCCTAAATACAGTAAACAAAGGAATTTGCATCAAGAAGAGATGTACTTTGAATACCAGCTTGGATACCTTAGCTCTAAGCTTACTGTAGCCTAAGCTTACCTAGGTAAGCTACTTAAACCATCCATGTCTCTTTTTATTTTTTCATAAAATTGGAGTTTAAAAATATCATCCTTGTGGAGTTATTGGGAAGATAAAAGAAAATTACTTATGTAACTGTCTAGAATTTTGTGTTTTTATATACAGTATTTATTAAAAACATTCTCAGAACATTTCAATGTCTTCATTGAAACACAATGTGCAAACTACACATGCAAATTAATATCCTTTTCCTTTAAACCCTCTTAATTTGAGAACTATAATCACCAAGTCAACCACTTAGCTCCAAGTGAGGCTTTAGTTGAAGTCTCTTCTAGAGAGCAAGGCATTTGTGCAGATAAAGACATTTTTTTACTTCTTAGCCACTATTTCTCACATCTGATTTTGAATATGCTCAAGAGATGATGTAATTATCAAGATTAACTAGTAGTCAGCAGAATAAAGTCATATTTCTTCACATTAGCAATATGCCAGTACCAAAATGCTGAAGCTTTCAGAGAAATTAGATCACAAATGTTTCGTGCTTGTTAGGTCAGACAACTCAATGAAAATGTACCATTTTTGTGTGGATGCTGATTTGCAAAAATGTAACAGATAGATGAAGGGGATGAAGATTCATTAACTTTGTAAAAAAAAAAACTCTAATTGCAAATTAGATAGGAGCACATCAAATTCAAATTAGAAACAATTAGCTCTTTCTCTCCTAACCAATTAATAATAAGAGAGAAGATACTTGAAGGGATAATGATCTTTAGGAGGACTCTTTTGGGTAGATCTGGGTATCAATAGCAGTGTTGTTTATTCTGGAAAGCATCAGTTAGTCTATCCTGCCAGCACGAGTGATAGATGTGCTTCTAATGTGCCCCAACACTCCATTTATCTGTGCTCTACTTCTTTGTCTCCCCCTAAGGTGAACTCCTTGAGGGCACAGGCTATGAGCTGGGTCATACTGTGTCATTTTGGAGCTTGAGACAAAAGGAAAAAATCAACACTACTGACCCTCTTTTTAAATATTTAAGATTTTGTTCATCATGGACTTTTTGCATTCGTTGTCATATTTTTAAAATGCTGCATTAAACTATTATTTTGAGTGCTGAATTTTTTGGCACCTCCTTAAATGCCATGCTCCAAGAGAGGAATTTAGACAAAATTCAGTGACATTTAGAATTCTCTACACATTGGTTGGGGTTACCTGTTATTGACCATATGCATTTTAAAAAAATTTTATATACATTATATAAATTCAATTTAGTTAACATATAGTGTAATATTAGTTTCAAGGGTAGAACTTAGTGATTCATCAGTTGCATATAACACCCAGTGCTCATTACATCAAGTGCCCTCCTTAAGACCCATCACCCAGTTACCCCATCCCACACCCACATCCCCTCCAGCAACCCTCAGGTTGTTCCCTATAGTTAAGAGACTCTTATGGTTTGCTTCCCTTTGTTTTTATTTTATTTTTCCTTCCCTTCCCCTATGTGCATCTGTTTTGTTTTTTAAACTCCACATATGAGTGAAATCATATGGTATTCATCTTTCTCTGACTTATTTCACTTAGCATAATACCCTCTAGTCCCATCCACATCATTGCAAATGGTAAGATTTCATTTTTTATGACTGAGTAACATTCCATTGTATGTGTATACCACATCTCTATCCATTCATCTGTTGATGGACATCTGGGCTCTTTCCATAGTTTGCCTATTGTGGACACGGCTGCTATAAACATTGCAGTTTGTGTGCCCTTTTGAATCACTATGTTTGTATCCTTTGGATAAATACCTAGTAGCACAATTTCTGGGTCATAGGGTAGCTCTATTTTTAACTTTTTGAGGAACTTCCATACTATTTTCCAGAGTGGCTGCACCAGCTTGCATTCCCACCAACAGTGTAAGAGGGTTCCCTTTTCTCCGCATCCTCACCAACATCTGTTGTTTCTGGAGTTTAATTTCAGCCTTTCTGACCAGTATGAGGTGGTGTCTCATTGTGGTTTTGATTTTTATTTCCCTGATGCCAAGTGATGTTGAGCATTTTGATAATATAAAAACTTGTTTAATATGATGATTAGGAAATGTGCTTTAAATAGGATAAGAGGTTCTTAATGAGAATCTAAAATTATGTTCTGCCTAGAAATGGGATGAATATTATAGTAGGATACTATAGAGCATATATCCATTGATAAATTAGTCCGAGCAAGAAACACATACTCATTCTAATCAAACTTGGCTATGGTAGATTTCTTAAAAAAATTATTTGTCCATGTAATTAAAGCAAGCTTAAGAGAAAATATGACTTGCATTTTTATGGTGCACTATGGATTGTACACTATGTTAAAGATACATTAAATACTAAAAATGGTAAACCCCATCCCAGCCACTGCTAATGTCTTTCAGACTATCATATGTAATATCTTCTGATTCAATTCTGGTCTCTTTATTGGCTTTGCTCAGGTCAGAAAAATGAAAGATTAAAAAAAAAAAAAGTGGAATCAGGGGCAGCTGGGTGGCTCAGTAGTTAAGCATCTGCCTTCAGCTCAGGTCATGATCCCAGGGTCCTGGGATCGAGCCCCACATCGGGCTCCCTGCTCGGCGGGAAGCCTGCTTCTCTCTCTCCCACTCCCCCTGCTTGTGTTCTCTCTCTCGCTGTGTCTCTCTCTGTCAAATAAATAAATAAAATCTTAAAAAAAAAAAAGTGGAATCATATAACCTATAATTAATTGCCTGACATTAATTCATTTAGTCAAAAATTTTAAGAATATGCTTTATGCAAGTATAATCCCCACAAAGATGGATGGATATAACATGATCATAAACAAAATTCCTGGAAATAGAATAGTGAAGAATGGGAGGGGAAGGTTTATAGTATCATATAAAAAGTAACCATCAAATTTTTTGTTTGTTTAGAAGAAGGTCGTTAAAATGATTCATGCCTCAGAATCTCATCTCTTAACTTCGTAAGTCAAGAAGTTCTGTAAACTTTCAATCAGAAGAAAAACCCAACCCTGAAATAAAAAATAAATAAATAGTTCTAAGCAATAGCTGAAGGTGATTCTACCAAGCACATTTTGACAGACAGTGAGTTTTTCCTTAAATGCAGCTTTGCATGAATCTGTCCAGTTATTAAAAGAGATAGAAAGTTATAAATACAATAATATGAATATATTTCTCCTTTAAATTCTGAACTTCCTCAGTTTGAAGAGAGATTGAGAATTTTCTAAACTTTTAATATACTACTTCTAGAACTAGAAAGTACAGACCAAACTAGGATGTGGATTGACATGGTAGGAAGCAGAAAAGTATACCTAAGGAAAAAAAAATAAAGTTCAGACAAAGTCAAATTTTGCTTTTTTTTAAACAATAGTATCATGAGCAGGGATTGCAAATTAATATAAGAACCATATCACATATATTGACTATCTTGCATCACATATATCATCTATTGTTGCATGATAAACCATAACGAAATACAGGAACTTAAAATTTTTCTTATCTTTCACTAGTCTGAGGTGATTTGGCTCAGCCCTGTAGTTTTTCTGCTCCATCTGATATTGACTGGGTGAAGGTCAGATAGCCATGGAATGCCAGGCCATCAGGCCAATCTCCAGTTGGCCTGAAATGTTAAAGATGGCTTACTACATGGGTTCGTCCTGGCCTCTGGGTAGGAATAGAATGGGACTGACAATCAGAGCAAGTCATTTCTCCATGTGACTGCCTTATAGACTTGGGCTTCCTCACACTGTGGCTTCTGGAAAGTGAAAGCTGCCAGTCACCTTAAATCCTGGGTTTCTAGAATGTCACTTCTGCCATATTTTGTTTAAGCCAGTCCTAAAGGTTAGCTCTGATTCAAGGGGAGGGTAAAAAGTTCCACCTCAGGTGTGGTATGAACACAAAGAAATGACAGTAATTGTCAGACAATGTCTTTGGAAAACTGCTGCTATATTACTTAATATACATTTATGCTTAATAGTTTAATAATCTGAATACAATCCATTTAATAATGTAGGTATATATTTTCTAAAATCATCTATTTTTTACTAAAAAAAACCCCTGAAATTACAAACTTTATTAATTTTTCAAAGATAGCTACCTAACACATACAAAGTCAGCTAATAAATCCAGTAAAGGTAGAAAGGACAAACCAAATACCTATGGAATAGTGTGGCATGTACTTACTCATGGCAATGTATAAAATCCAGTCTTTCTCATGGAGTTGAAAGTTACAGAACTGAAGTTATAAAAAACTTCACATATGGAGTTGCCTTCAACTCCAGGTAAACATTGTTAAGTTGCTTGATTTCTTGAAACCTTTGTTTCCTCATTTATTACAGAGATCCTGGGCACCTGGGTGGCTCGGTCAGCTAAGCATCTGCCTCTGGCTCAGGTCATGATCTCAGGGTCCTGGGATCGAGCTCCACATCGGGCTCTCTGCTCAGCAGGGAGTGTGCTTCTCCCTCTCCCTCTGCCCTTCCGCCTGCTTGTGTTTTCTCTTGATCATGCTCAAATAAGTCAAATCTTAAAAAAAAAAAAGAGAGAGAGAGAGAGAGATCCTAACATTCTAGTGGACCTTCCTTATCGACCAACATAACCGGTATTGTCTAACTGTCCTCATCTAATAACATCCAAATTTCGTTTGGATAACTACCTATTTCCCAAACAGCTGAGTGTGGGCCATCAGTGACTTAACCAATTATCACATTTCATCTTTCTGGCCAAAATGATGGAGTCAGGAAAGCATTTGTGACTCAAGCCAATCCAGATAGAATAAATTTAGGAATACATGGAATATTGGGACAAAGAATATATTTCTTTCTCTAGCCATAGACAAAGAAGCCTGTTGCACCAGAAATTGTTACCAATGCTTTTCCATTGTCTTAGCATGATGCCAATGACAATGGAGTTCAGAGAGGAGGGAATGAAAAGACTACATCCTTAGGGATGTTGTTGTACCATTGGATCTACCTTCCTGAAGCTACCTTTACTTCTGGACTTTCCACATTTGAGAGCTATTAAAGAACATTTTGTTCCGAGTCCCTTTGTGTTGGAATTTCTGATACTAGCAAAATTAACAGTTTGAAAAAGTATATATATTTTTCACAAGGTCGTCTTGATGAAACATGATGGTTTTTATAAAACACTTAGCACAGTGTCTAGCAAAAAACAAAAGATTTTATCTTTTCCTTTAATCAATATATTGAAATATGGCAATATTTCTGTCCATCAATTTTAATATTTTCTCAAGAACCGGATTTAATCTTTTGTTGTTGTTTAGTTACTGAACAAAAGAAAAAATCCTGGGAGTTTGGGTCCATTTGACTTTAATTTAAATACATAAGGTAGATCTGTCTGTAATTATAAGCTTACCTACCAGAGGAATATGGTATAAATAAAAAAACACAATAAAAAGGTAATTACAGAAGCTGGTTGATATTTTTTAAAGGAGCTTATGTTGGATAAGAAAGCGCTGATTTCTATTATTTTTTTATGATTACAGTGTTCTACTTATATTCTCAGCACTGAATTAATTTCCTTGTCTAATGCTCACCTTGCTGAGGATCCTTTTAAAATACTTGAATGAGTTGAGTACATAAATCATCTTAGTGAACACAAATACATGTAAAAACTCTGGAGGGTTTGTTTTTTTTTTTTTTTTTAGATTTTAGAATGGTAGATAAGTCACTGAAAGGCTTCATGCCTCATTTTCTAATCTATCAAAGTAAAAAATAATAATTGTCCTTTTTCATAGACTTAAGAGTGACAAAGTCTTAAAAAAACATTGAAAAGAAATATAAAGCATTTCATAGAGAATGATGTAATCTATTATAAACAAAATTTGCCAAGTATAGACTTAGCATTAGTATACATTTTTGTAACTTTTAACCATAAGCTGGCATCACTCCTGAATTGTAAATGAATTATATGCATGTAGGCACATGTCCCTATTAAAAATGAAAATTTCCTAAAGACTGTATATGGACTGAAATTTTGAGAATTCACTTCTAAATATTAAAAACCAAACTAGAGAATATTTCATTCATGTCTTTCATTAGCTATATTTATGTATGTTGTAGTTAATTCTAATTTTTAAATATTTATGTATTTTTATTCTGGTATAGAAGAAAAATTTCTTAAAATACCTAATGTTCCCTACTTTTCTCTGCCTTGATCGCCAGAATCAAAACCACATATAGGTGACATTGGGGAGGGTATGTGCTATGCTGAGCATTGTGAATTGTGTAAGACTGTTGAATCATAGACCTGTACCTCTGAAACAAATGATATATTATATGTTTAAAAAAAGAAAGAAGATAGTAGGAAGGGAAAAATGAAGGGGGGGAATCAGAGGGGGGAGACGAACCATGAGAGACTATGGACTCTGAGAAATAAACTGAGGGTTTTAGGGGGGAAGGGGGTGAGGGGATGGGTTAGCCCGGTGATGGATATTAAGGAGGGCACATATTGCATGGAGCACTGGGTGTTATATGCAAACAATGAATCATGGAACACTACATCAAAAACTAATGATGTAATGTACGGTGATTAACATAACAATTTTTTTTAAAGATTTTATTTATTTATTTGACGGAGAGAGAATGAGAGAGAGAGCATATGAGAGGGGGGAGGGTCAGAGGGAGAAGCAGACTCCCTGCCGAGCAGGGAGTCCGATGCAGGACTCGATCCCGGGACTCCAGGATCATGACCTGAGCCGAAGGCAGTCGCTTAACCAACTGAGCCACCCAGGCGCCCATAACAATAAAATTTTAAAAAAACACATATAAGTGAACAATTTAAAAATATATAAAAAGTATAATAGTTCTGTGATGTGCATGAGTCATAAATATTTAAGTGCATTAGAGATTCTCACATATTCAACATGAGTCTGGTCATTCAAGTCGCAGATACTTGTCAATCATACAGAGAATCACTGGGTATTGAGTAAACACTCCTTAATTTACTAGTCTGTAAACTTTTCATATGTTGAATTTGCTTAATGTCAGTCACATCTATATTCTCATTCAGCAGGTCCGTAACAAATCCCTACCTACAAAGAGACACTAAAATTTTTTCCTAAATGAGAATCAATGAAGGGAACATAAAGACTCATCTATGATGTAATTGGGAATATAGTAGCAGTTTTAGTTTCTTTAAAAGCATATACATAGTGTGCCTTGCATATCTACCTTATAGTTTGTGAGGAAACGGAGGAAAGTATTGTTCTATAGCTTGTTTTACTTTTTTTTTTTTTAAGATTTTATTTATTTATTTGACAGAGAGAGACACAGACAGAGCGGGAACACAAGCAGGGGGAGCAGGAGAGGGAGAAGCAGGCTTCCCGTGGAGCAGGGAGCGCAAGTGGGGCTCGATCCCAGGATCCTTGGATCATCACCTGAGCTGAAGGCAGACGCTTAACGATTGAGCCACCCAGGCGTCCCTAGCTTGTTTTACTCTTAACGATTCATCATCATATAGCTATAAACATTAGGAAACATAAAATCCCATCAATATAGAAGGAAATTAGGAATCAATATCATGAAGAGGAAATTGATCTAAGAACCCACAGTTCTGATCTGAGATCCATAACAATGATCTAGCTTCTGTGGAAATTAATTTTTCTAAGCCTAAGTGTTTTCCTTTTGTTAAAAAAATATACGATAATAACTTTTAGGCCCTCGAGGGAAGTACACAGAAGATCATTAAGCCTAAGATGAAGGTGCTAACAGAATAACTACTCAGATATAAATCAGAGGGTTACATAAGAAAATGCTTTTTGCAAGTCTTGTCTACATACCTTAACTTCCAAGGAGAACTCCTTGCTCTTACTTCATAAAACATTCTGCCTTCCTGATAATTGGCCTAGATTTCCTGTTTCTGTTCAGTCTATAATAACATAACTGATTCCTTTGACTTTCCACTGACCACCATCACCATCATGTTATTCCGGTCTAAACATTTTATTTAATCCTTGTATACTGTCTGGTTCAATTCTTCATCATACACCCTGGTCAGTCCATAACAGGAGCTCTGGCCAGAGGACAGTGTTCTTCCGTTATAACTATCATAGTTTAACTTTGATGGCTAGTGAGAAGATCAAGAGAATTTTAGGGCTGTCTTAAGGTTTTGAGAAATTATTTTCACCAAATATCTAGTAATTGATATTTTTATTTCTCATCTCCATATAAATACCTCAATCATTATGCTGTCATAAATTACTCTGCAAATGATAATCCAGCACTCTCAAAATTGCATTTCCATAATATCAGAAGTTTGAAGTGGATTTTATGGATGCCTTTGTTCTGTCGAGACTTGCTCCTTGCAAGGTTGAAGAACAAAAATTGTATATTTTTTTCTCTTGTTCAAATGAAGTGGAAGAAATAGAAAAGATCCATACATACAGAGAATTTTCTACTTGGAAAATAATAAATATGAACTATATAGTTATTAAAATAACCAAATCTAAAGCCAAACTTTTCTTAACATAATGGAAGTCATTTAAACACGTCATCTCTTCTTTTTCCCTACTGATAACCTTGCTTAAAAAGAAAAAAAAATTACATTGACTTTGAAACAATCCCAAAATATGTGGAATAATTAACAGAGCTGTGCTCATTGTTATAAACCTCCTGAGAACAGCCGCTGTAGTAAAATTGGCATATTAAAGTCTACAGAAAAAAAAATCAGGTGCAACTAAACATGATTAATGATGAACCGACTAATTTCACATGCAAAGAATATTAAACAGTTGTGGACGTTGACTCTTATCAAACTTCCTCATTAATCTGATTTTTTTGTTTGAGAAGAGCAAACATACTAGCATATACCTTACTTTTCTCAAATATTTGAATTTCCTACTCTTGCTGCTGAAGTGGATTTTTGTTGGCCAGTTAGAGTAGAAATAGAATCTCCAAACATTGATGAGGCAAGAGTATAGAAGGTCATTCCCATAGAATCTTAGATATATTTTTAATGCTTGATTTGGATAGAAAATCTGAAAATCCTTGTGTGGCCAGGATTTATTCTGTAGATAATCTCTTCTAAGTGACTTCAACAGTATGATCTGTGTTTCTCAGTGGTCTTGAAATCTCTAAGTAATTTGGTGACTAATGTTTATGCCCTCAGTTGGTTCATAAGCTCCTCTTTAGAAAAACCAAATTGAAGTAAATAAAATAAATTATTTAATTTCTTACTTGTATATTCTCTATTAGCTATGGAAATTTTTCCCCTAAATGAAGTAAAGGGTGGGAAATGGGCATAGTCGTCATAATAGAAGGAAATTGCCTATATATTATGCATCTTCAATCCTGTGATTTAAAATGGCCTTTTTTACTGTGTAATAAACTATTCTTCATTCTAGTGATTTTTTTTTTTCCTGAGGTGGCTTCTGCTTTTATAGTTGTAATAACGAGGATTAGGATATTTCGTAGAGAGGATACCCATTATTTATTTGGCCTGAAGAAGGCACTAAGATTACTCCTGGGTACATACCTAAAAGGTAAGCATGAACCATACAGTTGCTTTGTATATCAAGAATCAGTTTCTTATATTTTTTGCCCTATGTTCATTTTTACTATTTTTTTGGTCTTTCTTTTTACCGCTCTTAATTTTCATAGCCTCAATGTGTACCTCTTTAAGGCAATATTAGGTATATTGGGGCTACACACTGGCAAATGCACAGACATCTTTAAAATTACAGAAGAATATGGTAGCTGCCTTTGGATTCTCAACATTCAGCACATTCGGGGCGCCTGGGTGGCTCAGTCGTTAAGCGTCTGCTTTCGTTCAGCTCAGGTCATAATCCCAGGGTCCTGGGATCGAGCCCCGCATCGGGCTCCCTGCTCCGCAGGAAGCCTGCTTCTCCCTCTCCCACTCCCGCTGCTGTGTTCCCTCTCTCGCTGTATCTCTCTCTGTCAAATAAATAAAATCTTTAAAAAAAAAAAAAATTCAGCACATTCAGCAGGAGTAAACTTGGGCTTCTGAGGTTATTCCAAGTAATAGCAACAATGACAACAATAGACCTCAACTGAGCAATTAATGTACGCAGGCACCTTGCTAAACATTCTAACAAAGATTACCTGATAGTTGTTATTAACTCCATAGGAACTGAATGAAGACTTATAAGGCTTAGGTAACATACCCAACATATAGCTGGTAAGTGGTAGATCCAAAGCTCCCTGTAGCCAAATATTGTCCTAGAGTTCTAACCATTGGCTGAGCCAATGTGCCCCATGCCCCCAGCCTTTACAAGTGAGTCTTCATTTTAATTAAGTCTTGCAGGTGATTTCCAATGGGATAATCCATAAATAGGATAGGCTCCTTAAAACTAATTCTAAATACATCCTAAATTTCAGTATCTCCCTTCTTATCCCCTCCCACCCCCCACGATGGAGGAACTTGGTGCCTATTTACCCAAATAAATGGGATCTCTTTTTAGATATATACTAAGTTTTTAATGGGCAGCTAAATAAAAGTAGTGAATAATTAGCCCTATTTTATATAACTGTGTGCTATGATATGCTTTATACTTACATTAAAGCTTATTTCCTTTTATCTGTTGCTACAATTTATTAAATACCACAGATGATGATGTTGTGGATGATTATGTTGCATAGGTCTGATTCTTTTCCAGATTCTTTTGATTAAACCTAATCATTTTTTAATATCAGATCATACTGGGGAAGTAAAATCTATCTTTTTATGAGACAAAATTATAATGGCCAGAGTAATTTTGGCAGAAAATGTATAGTGTGTGGTTGTGTTGAGGACTGAGTCAAAAGAAATTGTTGCCACTTACACAAATTAAACACTATCTTACCAATATTGACCTTTTTGTACCTCAATACTTTATCTTCATTAGCCATTTTCTAAATGTAAATATAGACTCCTTTATTTTTTGGTCTTTTTGTTTGTTTGTTTTTTAAACTTTAAAATTGGGGCACCTGGGTGGCTCAGTTTGTTAAGTGTCCAATTTTGATTTCAGCTCAGGTCATAATCTCAGGGTCATGAGATCAAGCCCCACATCAAACTCTGTGGAGCCTTTTTAAGATTCTCTCTTTCTCCCTCTCTCTCTGCCCCTCCCCACTTCTCTCTCTCTCAAAGCAAATAAAATTTTAAAAAAAATATTTGCAATGGAATATACTGAAATAATGTTTATAAATATCTCTTGGTTTGGTTTATAACATCAAACAAATCCATCAGAATGTAGATAATACGAAATCCTATCAAAATGGATACTCTTATTTACATAAATTAGTATACTAATTACAGTTAAGTTAAATGGTCTTTATCTTCTTGATTCTTTTTTTTTTTTTTAAGGTTTTATTTATTTATTTGACAGAGAGAGACACAGAGAGAGAGGGAACACAAGCTGGGGGAGTGGGAGAGGGAGAAGCAGGCTTCCCGCTGAGCAGAGAGCCCGATGTGGGGCTCAATCCCAGGACCCTGGGATCATGACCTGAGCCGAAGGCAGACGCCTAATGACTGAGCCACCCAGGCGCCCCATCTTCTTGATTCTTGACTCCCTTTCAGTTAAATTAAATTAAAATGGCTTTTATCTTTACATCTTGACTCCCTTAAATTTCTACATTTTATCACTTTTATTATTATTATTTCTTACATCGATCCTAGCCTTATTCTTGTCAGTGCTGCTGAACTGGGAGGGGAAATTTTTAGACATTGCTTTTCTGTTTCTTCTTCTGAATGGTTTTGTTTCCTTCATTCTACACCATCACATCATTACCTGTCACATCTCACTAAAATATCGCTTTCCTTTTTGTGAAACCTAGGTCAGATCTCTCCCTAGTGATCCTTATCTCTAAGAGAATTTCTCCAAATACACCATGATTAAAATAACAAGGAGAGTTGTCAGGTGACAGACAAAAGAGACTTAGGACAGCCAATGAGTTTAAAAAATGAATGTGGTAGGATTAAAGATTAGAATCTGAAATGGACAGGAAGCAGGAAAAAAGCTCTGAAGAAGGCATTTGGTAAAGATTCATACTGTTGCCTGTAACAATTAGGGGGACAAAATCAAAATGGAAAATATGTACCATATCTGTTCAACATTTTTTAAGCCTTTCAATGAAATCAAAAGTGAGAATCTTTAAAGCTTTTGTTCATGAAATTTTCAAAAATATAAAGAACTACCACTACATTTCCTGGGGATTTCTCAACACTGAAGCATCTTCACTGATATAATAATGAAATGTCAGTGAGTGCCAGACTAGGCTCCGAGGCCCATTTTTCAGGTATACACAATCAAAAGTTGAACTCCAATAAGATTAAGAAGATAGCTTTTCAAATATTCTCAGGAGCTTCTCGAAAACAGACTACTTTAAATTGGTTCAAAAAAAGAGAAAATAAAGACACTCTAAATATAAAATGAATGCTGCAGAAGGTTACAGAAATTCAAGAGCAGAGGAAATTAATTGCAGCCAGGCTAAAACATATAAGATCTCCTTATCAATAGATGGTTAGTCCTTTTATTTATATTCTCAAATGTATAACAGAATTGGTAGAAAATAAGATAACTAGAGAAATAGGAGTCTCTTATTTTAATTAAGAGTCTCGTACTTTGGATATTCAGTTAATGCAAAAAAAAAAAAAAGAGGGTATAACCTAATTAGGAATAACATGTTGCTCTTTTACCCTGTTTTACAATTAACATGCATAAATTAAATCACTGTAGGTTTTCTCCCCCCCAACCAAAGATTTATTTCTGGAGGAAGAGCAAATCTAGGGCTGTCTTCTTTTTTAAAAAATGCAATCTAGGGGCACCTGGGTGGCTCAGTCGTTAAGCGTCTGCCTTCGGCTTAGGTCATGATCCCAGGGTCCTGGGATCGAGTCCCACATCGGGCTCCCTGCTCAGCGGGAAGCCTGCTTCTCTCTCTCCCACTCTCCCTGCTTGTGTTCCCTCTCTCGCTGTGTCTCTCTCTGTCAAATAAATAAAATCTTTAAAAATAAAAATAAATAATAAATAAATAAATAACGCAATCTATTTTCATATACTGTGTATGAGACAAAAGTATGAAAAATTGAGAAGTTAATGTCCTATATACATCATTTTCAAGTACCTTTTCTATTTTTTTTCCTTTGTAGAAAACAAAAATATTGGATTTGGTTATTTTCAGCATGGCAACTTAAAGATGGCTGAAAATTAGACCATCAAAAGGTGGGGTGAATGGCCTCTCCTTAAATCTGGACTGACCTACGATTGCTTTGACCAGTGGAGTGTAACAGAAATGATGCCACACCAGTTTGGTGCTTAGAATTCAAAGGACTCCTACCTTCTACTTCGGTCTTGGGACATCCTAAGCCAACACATCAGTTTGACTACCCTGCTAGAGAGATCACAAGGTAAAGAGGAAAGGGCCTGCTGAGCCCTTCCTTCCAGCTATCCCGTCTAAGATATCACAAATGGAAGTAAAACCATCTGGGACACTCCAGACCAGCCCAACTCCCCCATGTCACCCCAGTTCATCTCAGGAGAGCAAATGAATTGTCCAATACACTTAACTGAGAGATACAAAAAATCATGTTGTTTATGCCACTGAATTTTATTTTTAATTTTTTTAAAGATTTTATATATTTGACAGAAAGAGACACAGCAAGAGAGGGAACACAAGCAGGGAGTGGGAGAAGGAGAAGCAGGCCTCCCTCGGAACAGGGAGCCCGATGTGAGGCTTGATCCCAGGACCCTGAGATCATGACCCGAGCCGAAGGCAGACACTTAAGAACGGAGCCACCCAGGCACCCCTATGCCACTGAATTTTAAATTCGTATATTATGAAGCCATATATCACTGGACCAGTGGGCATACAAGCTGATTTTCAGCAAAGGAGAAAGTCATATCTGTTATTTTAGAGTTTAGAAAAACCTACTTGATTGCTCCACTCCAAAACTGTGATGAAAACAACATAGTTACCTTTTCATCAGTTTAATCCAGCTGGAAGTTCCTTTAACTCTGAAGGAGCAGGGGCTGGCCTCCCCTGCCAGAGATGGGGATAATTGTCGAGTCTTATATTAATATATACAAACTTGTAAGATTACCTCAATATATTATTGCTTTTAAAATTATAAAGCCGACTTAGAAAAAAAAATGTGTAATAGTACAGATATAGATTTTGTAATGTATATTTAAATGTATGCCCATATATAATGAAGTATATTGACAAATGTTTATTGACCTTATATTACACATAAGCCCTATTCTAGGCATTGGAGGTCATATTTTTCTAAATATAACTGATATTACTAAGTAAATAGGTAATTAGATGCTCTATATCTGACCAAAACATTAACTGTGACCAACTAGCAACTATGTGTCATTGTATTTCAAGGATCTTAATAATATCCTTTTATTGCCTTCCCTTTTAGACTTTTTTTTTTAACATTATGTATTACTTGTACATACACAATAAAAGAGATATATCTGTACATTTCAGGAAGCTAAGTGAGAAGAGAGTACATAAGTAAATAGTAAAAATATATATGATGGTTTTGCTTTAAACCAGAATAAACTGTAATAGGAATTACTCAAATGATCCCAATGGTAGAAAATGGCTTGGGAAGATAAGGTTAAAAGGGGGACATTACTCATACTTTATGAATTTCTTCCTAGACCAAGCCCAGAAATTCAAGAAAACTTTTTCATCTATAGCCAACATATTCTCATCAGCTTGGGAAGGGTGGTTTGCTTGAAGAGGATGTTGAAGTTTCATTTAATAGACTAGCCTGAAGTAATGTCTCAGTGCAAGTATTCACATTAATGATATTAATGTTTATACCTTATGTGAAGGAAGAGTATTGGTGCAGTCAGGTCACTCATGCAAATCAGGAGACTCCCATTTTATAATATTAACTTCCCACTATAATTTGATCAGGCTCAGTGACCTAGAGGTAATAAAGGAGTAAGTCAACAAACCAAACAACAGATAAATAAATCAACTGCCAACAACATTCTTTCAAACCATCCAATCCCCTGGGATTGATATGTTTAATTAAGGAAAATAAATTGTGCTGTGTTGAATCACTAATGATGCTGTGAATCAAATAGTATTTAAATGATTTGTCTTGCAGTATTTGTGTGCTAATTATATTATCCAATACTGTATGAGCAGGCAAGATAAAGGAAATAGAAATAAGATTTATTTTATCATGTGGTGAGTTTTGCTTTATGAAATCATGAGTGATTAGCCACTTTAAATCAAAAACAGAAAAATAAAAAATCACCATAAAAATTACATTTGTTTGAGTCACAGTTTCAGATTTAGGGTGCCATTTTGTGGTGAGCTCCCAAAATTCATAACTTTCAGCCATTATGGTGAATACCTTTCATTCTCTCCCTGAACACACTGTGATTAAATTAGGATGATGAGTTCCACCTGATTTAACACATAAATAAACAAAGCAGACAAAAGTAACCAGCAAACAAAAACCACAAGTAATAAGATATATATTATCAACTGTAACTAAAATGTGGAAAGATTCAGGCAAGTTTTGATATATAAACCAATGTCTTAAGGGAGTCCTTTCCTATCTGTGTTTTCTATCACTCTTACGTTGTGACCAAGTCAAATCAATATGGTGACCTCTCATATAGGGTATATGTGGGAACTTAGACTCTAGACCAACTGTCCATATTTTAATCACTAAAGCCATGGTTTCTTCATCTGGGCCTCAGTATCCGTATCTGAAAAAGTCCAACAATGGTACCTACCACATAGATTGTAAAATTATATGAACTAATAATAAATGTAAAGCTCTCAGTTAAGTGTCTGATGTTACATAAATCCAATAGGAGTCTGAGGTCATTATCAGTTGTTATCATGATCAGAAAATGACCACAATGGTTAGAGACTTCATACCTATCCAGCAGATAAGATGGCAGTTTTCTCCTCAAAGCTATTAAGACTCTTGAAATTTATTCTTTCATTGTCTCAAATTGTCTCAAACTAAGTCCTTTTAACCATCTCTAAAATAATCCTTATAAATAGAAAAATCTGAATCACAGGCTTAATCACATTAGGGTTCAAACCTAGAGCTGGGAGTGGGGTCAATCTAAGCCAAACCAAAACATATCCACTGAAAATTTCAAATGTTTTGTGTATGCTTAATTATATTTCAATCTATAAATCAGCACCTGAAGTCTTACTATATACAACGTATACTGTGTGATGAAGGCAGTTATACCTTCCACCATAATAAAACCACCATTTACGGGGGCGCCTGGGTGGCTCAGTTGGTTAAGCGACTGCCTTCAGCTCAGGTCATGATCCTGGAGTCCCTGGATCGAGTCCCGCATCAGGTTCCCTGCTCGGCAGGGAGTCTGCTTCTCCCTCTGACCCTCCCCCCTCTCATGTGCTCTCTCTCTCATTCTCTCTCTCTCAAATAAATAAATAAAATCTTTAAAAAAAAAAAACCACCACCATTTACGAACCTATTAGATAATAATGTGTATGTGTTTGTATACACTTTCATAGCCAAAATGTGTGCGTCCTGAAGGGAAGACAGAATTATTTTTTGAAGTGTTTATATATTATGTAAGGTCAAAACTGAGCAAGCTTTGAGTAGACAGGAATTGGGAAATCAAAATAGAGAATATGAGGCTGCATAGTAGGTTACAATTTGGTGACAGCAAACTGATAAAAAAAAGTTTTTATGAGGATAGTGAGAACATAAACAAGACTGCAATTGAGAGTGTATGTGAAAAGTAGTAGAAAGCAAAGCTGAAGGAATGATTGGCCTTACAGTCAAGAGAAGGAAATTGGATTTGATCCCAAGTGGGGAGCTGTAATCAGTCCTTGAGTCCTTTACTGACATCATGAAACCAGTGTTTCACAAGGATTAGTCTGACTGAGGTGGACAGAGATTGCTGAAGGTAAAGGAACCAGTTACCAGATTGTATATTAATTTAGGATTGAAGTGATAAAGCAGTGGACTAGAGTAGCACAGGGGAACAAGCAGGAAACAGTCGAGGACAAGCCTTAGTGAGAAACCGAATTTAAAAGAGGAAGGGGAAATGTCTAGACCAGTATTTTTTCTAGGATTTTAGTTGAGTAGTAAAAAATCATGGTAGTACTAACCTAAAAGTGGGGAATGAGAAAAATATTAAGGAATGAATACCAATTTTAAATTTCTGGGTTTGTTATCTCTTGAAAGCAGGAATTTTAAGGTGGAAAATGCCAGCCTCCCTTGAATGTATAGGGGTGAAGTTCTTGTGAGAGGTCAAATCTGGAATATCTCAGAGGACTCAGCTGTATCCTCACACATTTCAAAGCTTGAACGTGGAGATTGTATTTTTGAATTTCAAACCAAGGAAAGTTCATTTATTTTTTTTTTAAGATTTTTATTTATTTATCTGAGACAGAGAGAATGAGAGAGACAGAGAGCACATGAGAAGGGGGAGGGTCAGAGGGAGAAGCAGGCTCCCTGCGGAGCAGGGAGCCCGATGCGGGACTTGATCCCGGGACTCCAGGATCATGACCTGAGCCGAAGGCAGTCGCTTAACCAACTGAGTCACCCAGGCGCCCAAGGAAAGTTCATTTAAAGTATATTCTTTTGTTAGGTCTCCTTTTATTGAATCCTTTGAATTATCTGGTGAAAAGAATCAAAACGTCTTTTCACAGAGTGATTCCAGTGATTGGAATCCAACTTATTAGTTGTATATAACTGAGTTGCCATTATTTGTGGTTATTACTTACACATAGTTGTGTTGCCATTATTTGTGATAAAATTTGGTATTTTATACTAATCAATGATAAATAAAAGTTTTCTCTGGACAATTTGTCTTTTTAAAATTTTTCTTAATTGTGAAATAAGCCAAACTCATAGTCTAAACTGTTGAATCAGCAAGTTTGCTTTGACTGAAATAGAAGAGGAATCAAGCCATAATCCATTTAATGCCTTCTGTTGTCTGTAGGAAGCAAGAACTTTTTACCATATGCTGAATGCAAAACAGATGTTGTTCAGTAGATTTGACTATGGACCACTTCAATTTTTTACTTTTAAGACAACATTTAAGGATGCCAGATTGTTCTAATCACAAGTGTCAACCATTCATTAGCTTAATGGAAAAAGGTAACAGATTATGTATATAATAGTCGCCCAGGGAGAAGATATACATTTACAACCCACAACACTTATGTAGATAGATTGTAGACATAATAATCTTCCACAGGAGGGAGAGAGACAAACAATTATTCTAATGGAAAGCAAGAGAATGTGATTAACATGAAATGCTACCCAAAGACAGATATTTGTGGTGGGGATGACATACAGGATGACTATGTAACTTGGCCTTGCCTTTTGGGCAACAGAGCTAGGCAAGATAACATATATTGTTGAGATGCCACAGTTTGAAGAAACCAGTGCAGATTTGTCTTTAACTTTTTGAAGAAAACACACTGTTTTCCCCTTGGTGTAGTTAATTGAATTCCTAAAATGGCTACCAAAGATGACATACCTTAATTCCCTGTACATATGGTGAGATATCACTCTGATGATTATGCGAGGTTATAGCTCACAGCTGACCTTAAGATAGGGAAATTATCTTGCTGGGTCTTGTCTAATTACATGAGCCCTTAAAAACAGAGAACTTTCTTTGTATGTTGCTAGAAGAGGTCAGAGAGATTTAAAATGTGAGAAGGATTGAATGTGTTCTTGCTGGACTGAGGATAAAATGGGCCACAGGAGAGGAAAAATGACAGCCTTGAGAAACTGAGAGAGACCCTCAGGCAGAGAGCCCCCAAAGTAGGCAGGACTTCAGTCCCACTACTGCAAAGAACTGAATTCTGCCAATAAAAGGAATGATTTTGGAAGAGGATCCCAATCTCCAGTAAGAATGCAGTTGGCTGACACTTTGATTTCATAGACCCTGAACATAGAGACCCTGAACATAGTGAGACCCTGAACATAGAACCTAGTCAAGCCCACCTGGACTTCTAACCTATAGAATTCTGACTTAGAAAAAGTAATGTTAGGGGCGCCTGGGTGGCTCAGTCGTTAAGCGTCTGACTTCGGCTCAGGTCCTGATCCCAGGGTCCTGGGATCGAGTCCCACATCGGGCTCCCTGCTCCACAGGAAGCCTGCTTCTCCCTCTCCCACTCCCCCTGCTTGTGTTCCCTCTCTCGCGCTCTCTCTCTGTCAAATAAATAAATAAAATCTTTAAAAAAAAAAAAAAAAGGAAAAGTAATGTTAGAGAACAAATGCTTGATTTTATTAGAGCTGGAAGACCAAAAATTTTGCTATGTATTAAATGCCTATAGCACGAGAAAAAAATCACTTCAGATATACAATATGAATAACCATGAAGGAGCAAAACATAGCTATGCCATCGTTCAAGATTAATTTAAAGGGGAGATGGTTAGAAAGAGTATAATAATACATATGTATTCATTTTGAATAGTAGGTGTTAAACTGAGAAACAGCATTTCATGAAAATGCCTCTTATTTATATTATCAGACATATCAAAGTATAATGAAATGCAATATGTGGCTAAATATAAATTTTGAGTTATTTGAATTGCTATGGCATTATTAAATACCTGATTTATTTGTACTTATAAATGGGAGAAAGAATTTTATTTTTAATCTATAGTTGTCTCATCTAAGTACTTTCTTCTTAACAAGGAAATATATAAGAAATTTCCTTTTGTAAAGCAAAAGGAATTTTGATTATGAAAGTGATTTTAAAAGATAACAAATTCATTTCCATTTTCAAGGAAGTGCAATATCAGATGCACTATGGCAGGTGGCAATATGGAGCTTTGTAAAGTGGCGGAGTGTTATGACATAAGCAGCAGATGAACAGGGAAAGAAAACAAATCACTAATAGAACATTACCATCCATGTATTTGAAAGCAAATAAATGTGGAAATTCCAGGCCTGAGGGACTAGTCGTGGTGTTCTCTCACACTCTTTTCCTTTTTTAGCCACACTGTGCTTCCTGTATGTTTTGTTTGTTTCTCTCCTATGATTATTGGCACTCATTTCTAGGCCAATATTTCCATTATTACCAAGTTTGTGGTGAGAAATCATAATTTCTTACCTCATCCTTTTATTTTCCTGATTTTTTCCTGCATTATTATAAAGTTTTGTGCATCTGTTGAGTGAATTTTTCTATAGGATTACACTGGAGAACATAAGACATTAACGTTAGCTTGGTGTTTTCAATGTTACGGTTATTTATTTTGATGGCTTTAATATTAAGTGATTACTATTCTAAGTCACAATTCAAGGGTAATAGATGTGACTTAATCTCTACTTGACTGTACAAATGAACCATGAATTTGATTCAGTAGGACTTCCAGATGGCCACATTAGAAAACACTTGGAATTGCTACATAGATGATGCTTCTGAATGCAGCTCATAAGCTGTTCTAACACACTTTCCATAGTCTCTATTTTTCTCAATGGATTTTACTTAGGCTTCCTCCCAAAATGTTACATGTAAGCAATTCTCAGTAAGATCAGAAATCTAGGTTTCTAAATCCCAAACACTTTTTTGATCGCTTATTATGAGACCTTTCAATGTTTGATGTTATTGGCCATATCTTCCTTCTTAAAGGACACATTCTTTTGAACATCTTGTTCTTCTTACTTCCTACATCACTTGTATTTCTTTGTGCTCCTATCCTCTTCTTCCCAGCCATTCAGTGTTAAGTCCCCAAAGTTCTCTCATAGGTCTAATTTCTATTTCTATGTTCTTCCTATAGGTGATATCAACTACCAGTGACCAGTAGGTCACTCACTCTTTTGGATATCAAATCCAGACATATCAACTTTCAGGGATGTATCCAACTGTCAATTTCCCTCCTGGATACTTGGCACAAGCCACCCAAACTTAATATGGCCAAAGCCAAACTTAGAGACTTCCTGCATGTATTAGTTATATATTTCTCTGTAAAAAAAAAAAATGCCTCAAAACTTAATGGTTTAATAAAAAATTAACATTTATTATATCTCAGAGTTTCTCTAAGTTAGGAATTTGAGACTGGCTTGACTAGGTATTTTGGCTTGGTATTCAGTCAGATGTTCATGACTGTAGTCATTTGAAGGCTTGATTAAAGATGGAGGTTACATTTCTAAAATACCTAACTCACACGTCTGGCCAGTCAGTACTGTCATTCATCAGAAAGCCTTAGTTACTCTCCATAGTGGCTTCCCCTGACGACTGCTTAAGTGTCCACAAAACATGATAGATGGCTTCTCCCAGAGGGAGCAATTCAAGAGACAAAGATAGATGGTATAATATCAACTCCATAGTATTCCATCAGTTACCCAGGTCAATCATGATTCAGAATGAGAGAGAAGTACACAAATATGTGAATACCAGATGGTAAGGATTATTGGGAGCCATCTTGAAACCTTACTACCATACTATATAAGCTTATCTTTTTCTAAATTTTTAGTGATAACAGATAGGCAAGCCAAGGATCTAGGAGTCATTCTTAACACATCTCCTCCTTTTCACTCTTGCATATTCAGTCCATTGCTTAGCTTTGTGATTTTGCCTCTCCGATAGGTTTTAAATCCACTCTTACCAACTCTACTACTAACACCTTAGCCCTAATGAGTCCAACTGCGTATATTTTCATCTTCTTATGATCAGTTATTTGCACTGCAGTTAAAGTAAATGTCTCAAAACACAAATTAACTTGTGCTATACTTTACCTTAAAATATATCCTTGGTTTCCTTTTGCTTTCAGGCTAAAGACACTAACACAACTTTAATAGGACTTCCAAAACCCTACATGCTTTGGTATCTACCTATGTCTTCAGCTACAGCTCATCTGATATTCCCCTTTCCATTAGACATATACCAAATTATCCAGTTCTGTTATACTATTCTTCTGCACATGGGGACTTAGCTATCCTTCTAACTGGATCACTTATTCCTGGTAACTTTTTTTAGTAAACGAACATCATATCATTTTTTATATCTTACTTCCTCAAAAAAAAAAAATTCCCAACCTCTGACTAGTTTAAATATTTCTATAATATGCTATCGTATCATATTCATATTCCTAATAGTATTATAATTTTATTTTCATTTTTATTGTTTTCTGTTAACTACTTTACCTATTTATCTATACTAGCACCCACTGCCTTTAAGGCTTCTGTCTTTGTAACTTTTTTATTGAAGCAAGGCCAATAGGAAGATGGAAATATTGTTTATTTTTTAATTATGATGACATTTGTTTTCAATACACCAACAAATACTGAATAGCAGTACTTGACTGGTACTATGGTGAATACAAAAACATAACAGTTATGATGTTCACTTGATTTTGAAAAGGTTAATATGACCATGGAAGAATCAGGCTTAGGTAAAACACTCAGGACACACATCAAGGAAGACTGTGTTATGATTGAGAGGAACTAATACATCTCCCTTATATTCCAGTCATAACATTTTAGAGGCTCATAGTAATTAATCCAACTTTGTCTTTTGGCTACATTTGTATAATTCCATGTTGATATTTTTGGTTTATCTGGCCATTTGGTAACTAATAAAAAAATTAAAATGATAGCCTGCCAATCCACAACCAAAATTAATCACTATACCTATATAAATATTTGATCTGGCAAACTATTAATTATTCTATGAAGACATTCAACTCAAACATTTAAGCATCTGACATATGTGAAACATGATGCCATGTGATTGAACTGCATAAAACACCATATGACATGTTAACTCAAGTTGCTTAAAGTTTATTTAGGAAGATAAATAATATGTAACTAATATAATTGTAAGATAAAGTAAATTATGGAAAGTATCTTAATATCATAGAAGCTGTCTTCTATAAGTTCAAGAACAACTTCTTGAAGGTTGGGGATTATCAAGCTCTTCACATGCCTTCTCCCATTTTAGCAATTCACCAATACCGCTATTTCCATCATACAAAGACAAACCAAAAAAAAAAAAAAAAAAAGCTATTTCCATCATACAAAGACAAACCAAAAAAAAAAAAAAATCTGTCTCACTGAATCAAGTGTTCACTTTTATTAAAAACAAACTGTTCTGACAAGAAAGTCACAGAGTGATATATGACCCTATAACTCTTAGCCCCAAGTTCCAGGAGACAAGTTAAATACTCTTGTTTGAAGCCTGCTGTTGTATGAATTTTCACAGGCAACCTCTTGGCCCATCTCTCTAGGCCAAAGACATCTCCAACCTCGTAGGATATCTTCTTGCAGTCAACAGTTATCATGAAACTTATACTTTAGCTATTTAATCTTTTATTCCATATAGAGGAAATTGCTAGAATATCATAGAAGTAAAGTTAATTCACTTTTAAACTATGTTAGATTTTTAAGTTTATGCTTGTCGTATGTATACATATATATGTACAGCGAGTGCTAACTGCCTGTGAA
The DNA here is from genome assembly GCF_011800145.1 of Mirounga leonina. NCBI lineage: Eukaryota > Metazoa > Chordata > Mammalia > Carnivora > Phocidae > Mirounga > Mirounga leonina. The sequence goes on along the minus strand of NW_023270418.1, from coordinate 17,090,072 downwards.
CGTGTTTAAGAGGGTTTTTTTGCCAAATGCAAGTTTTATCACAAAGTCTAACAAAATATGGTGGAGAAAAAAAAGGGGGAGCCACAAGAGGAATGGAAGGGCAGAGCGAAGTGACTGATGATGTGATTTTAAGTAGATGAGGAGAGGCTGCCTGGAAGGGATTGTGGGGAATATTACAATTTTGTTATTCTGTGGAACAGAGACATACATGGAAGAAGGGCATTCCAGGTGTGTGTGTGGAGGGGGGAAACATGAACAAAACACTGAGTTAGAAAAGTGCCAGGTACATTTGGAAACAGTATTAGTCTCAATTTGATGACACTGGAACAGTCTATATATGGCAGTGTGCAGGAAGAGACAGTGCTATAAATATGATATTGCTAGTCACACCACATGGGAAAAACTGACTTTTGTTCTAAAGGCACATGTTCAGGATTTTTTTCTTTTTTTTTTTTTTTAATTTTATTTATTTATTTGACAGAGAGATAGACAGAAGAGCACAAGCAGAGGGAGTGGCAGAGGGAGAGGGAGAAGCAGGCTCTGCACTGAGCAGGGAACCCGATGCGGGACTCGATCCCAGGACCCTGAGATCATGACCTGAGCCGAAGGCAGACGCTTAACCATCTGAGCCACCCAGGCGCCCGTTCAGGATTTTTCTTTAGGAATACATAGCCTTAGAACTTGGTATATACCTTCTATACCTCTGAAAGCACATCTCACAACTTCTGTACATAAAACTGTTGGTCAGCATTAATTTTTAAGAAATTTAATATAAAATTAGAAAATTTGGGGCACCTGGGTGGCTCAGATGGTTGAGCGTCTGCCTTTGGCTCAGGTCATGATCCCAGGGTCCTGGGATCGAGTCCCCCATCAGGCTCTCTGCTCCTTGGGAGCCTGCTTCTCCCTCTGCCTCTCTCTCTCTCTCTCTCTCTCTCTGTCTCTCATGAATAAATAAATAAAATCTTTAAAAAAAAAAAATTAGAAAATTTTATTTGGTTTTAGAAAAATGTTTATAGAACCTAAGCTAAGCCTTGTAAGAAATCAAGTTATGGTTACATATACTAAACATATACTGGCTTCTACCTTGTCCTTGAGAGTACATTAGAGGAAGGCACTAGAGTGAAGTATGCTTTATTGAATTTTGTCAACACCTCTTGGATTTGTTAGGCAGAAGCTAGATATGAGCAGTGGAAGAAACATCCTCAGGCAGAGTCCCAAGTGCTTGAGGGGGAATGATAGAAACATGAGCTGGAGGCAAGGATGGTGATAAATAGGTTACACATTTGGAGCCTGCGGGTGCTTTCAGACCTTGTGGTTTCCAAGACCCTAGGGCTAACAGGCCAAGAGCCATACATGCGGAACATGCACTCCCTTCTTCCACTTCTGCCCCAGGGTAACTCCCAGGCTCATTATAATGTATGTGCATTGAGTTCACAGCCACTCCAACCATGGGGGAAGGCTGTCAAGATGGTTCCTGTACAAACCTTGTAGGGTCAAAAATTCCCCCTTCCAAACTGTGGGAGGAATCCCCCAAATGACTGGAAGTAGCCTCCACTAGAGACCACCCCATCCATGACACAAGCTCGCATAAAAGGAAAGGATCCCTGCAGCCTTAGGGCAGTTGCCACCTCTGAGCCCGTCCACTCTCTCACACTGGGAGGGTACTTTGCTTCCTGCTGTCTTTATTCCAGCATGGATCCTCATGTAACTCTTTAATGGGGAATCCAAGAACCAAGAGACCTCAATTCACACAACATAGACTCTCTGACAGGTAAGAAATTCATGGACTCTTCTCAGCATGGAACTATGCCCCATCTGTCTTCTCAGAACTTCTTAGAACTGTATAATCACATATTATTTAATTTTAGGAGGTTTACAACAGCTAAGTCTAAAATTAGTCTTGTTGTTGTTTTTTGTTTTTTGCTATACTAAACGTTATTTCTCTAAGCAAAAGAGAACTTGTTTTACCTTGGTTGTACCAAAGAAAACCAGAGCTAGACAGTAGTTAAAAGGTAAAAACAGATTTTATTCAGGAAACAGTGAAATAAGGAAAAAAATACCTTATTATGCAAATGAACTCAATTCTGAATACAAGGAAAAGTGGAAATTTATAGTCAGGAACAAGGTGGAGGCATCAGTGGACGGAAAATTACTAAAAGTGAACCTTGAGAATTGAAGGGATTCTGGCTAAACTGATTTGACAGGATTCTTGCTGAAGGCAGGCCAGGGTTATGAGTGGTCACCTAGGGGAGGGTGAGGGATGAGACTTGATCAGATATTGAGGAGATCAGATATCAAGAGTGGGGATTCTTGCTAAACTGACCCAGCAAGATTCTTGTCACAACTGGGTAATGCAAAGAGGAACACATTGTCCAAACATTGAGGCCTAGTTGAGAAGAGGATTCAGAGTAGCCTGGCAAAAGTTGTTCAAGGAGGTCATCTTGTCAGTGGAAACACACATATCTAAGCCAAGTGCAGAACACTCAGGAAAGATGGACAGTACTTTGCTGAAATCTCTAGAGGACTTCAAATGTTACTGTGAACTTTCAACATTAAGTGCTATACATTCATTCTTGCTTCATCTTTAGATATTTTTATGGTAAGTTGGTTTCTGCCTTTCTGAAATGCTCTATGAGTCTCAAGTAATTAGAAGCTGATTAATCAAATTTGTAGTACCTTGTTTGGTTGACTTTTTTTTCCCCCTTGCTGAATGAATTCTGCCTTTAACTAATGGATGATGGTGTTGATAACAGAGGACATTTTAATCACTGTGCTCTGGTGATAGATGGTCATTCCATTTAATCAAATGTTATTTGACAGAGTATTGTCTTTGGGGTTTGCTCAGGTAGTGATTCACAGGTGGGAGGCATGTGGTGGGGCAGAGGAAACATTGTAAGTTTCTTTAATAATATGCTTGGACCAAGACATGAAAACGAGACTGCATCATATAGAGAAAATTTCTACACCAACATTTACTACAGTTACTAAAATGAACTATGATTTTAAAAAATCTTATGAAAAATACTTGAAGCTTTACATGCAGAACTGCTTTCAAACCAAGCACATTCTTATATGTTTCCCTTGATTTAAATCCAAACATATGCTATGAGAATGGCCAATATATTATCAATTCATCTCTTTTGTCTGTCCGAATAGTTTTTGAAAGGGGATATTTATATTAACAAAAACAAAAACAAGAAAAACCAGCCCAAAGTGGAGTCACTTTTGCTAAACCTCACCAAGACTGAATACCTAATTAAAGTTTCACCCTCTACCAGTAGTGGAATTTTAAAACAATCAGTCTGGAATTTCCTGATCCTGTAAGGCAATCTGCATAATAAGACACCCCTCCCACCCCCTGTCCTTCTCACTAAGGGAAGGTGACCTTGCTTGAAACAATTCTTTTGCTAATAACCTCCTTGTCCCTCCCCATTTCTGCCACCTTCCATTTTATACAGCTCCTCGGTTTTCTTCTATTTGCTGGATGGGAGGCTACTTGATTCATGAATCACTGAATAATGTCAATTAGATCTTTAAATTTACTCAGTTGAATTTTGTATATGTTATATACATTATTAATTATATATTAATTATACATATTAGATAGCTGGTATATAAGTCTCGGTCTTGAAAACTAAAAATTTTAAATTATACATGGTATACAATTGCTGAATAGATCTTGCTTCAAATTTGAGAGTGCTTTTAAGTATTTTAATAGTTTTCATATAGAGAGAGGTAATATTTTTAAAATAATAGAATTTTTAACAGAGTAAAACCACAGTTCACAACTTCTAAAATAAAAAAGTAAGAAAAAGCATAAAGAGTATTAAAACAGTAGAACAGAAGAGTGAGGTCATACAAAAGAGAAGGAATCTTTAAAGCTGGTTTGATGCAGCCAAGTGAAATATGTAGGAGCATAGCCTAAAAGCCAGTATCTTCTTACAGGAAAGAAATCTCCAGGGAGCCATGCTAAACCAGGAGAGCAAAATCTCTTACCATAAAGGAAGGGGATTAGTCACTGTACAAGCTATCCATTGCTACAATAATGCTGTGTAAATAGGCACCTCAAAACTCAAACATAGAACAAGTAGTCATTTATTTTGATAATGATCCCACAGTTCAATGATTTAGGGTATGCATAGCTCAGTGGCTCATTTGGTCCTGGAATACTCATATATCAGGCATTCAGCTGACTGTATCCTGGGCAGTAGGGAAGGGGGACAATGGTGCCTGTGATTCTCACTTTGCAGCAGGCTAGCAAAGGGATGTTCTCATTTGAATGACAGAACACAAGAGGGGATAATCCCAATCACTCAAAGCTATGGCTTGAGTTAGGCTTACCAACATCCCACTGGCCACTAAGTCAGTCTAGGGAGAATACTATCAGGTTATATGGCAAAAAGAGATGTCTGGAGAGTTGATGAAGTATTAAAGCCATTAATGCATTCAATCTACCTGGAGCTGTCACCAGCTAGCCCCCAAGACCTGACCTTTACTGCCCACCAGTTTCTAACTTTTGTCTTACATTTTTTCTTAAACCCTTAAGCTCTTCTTTCCGGTTTCTCTCTTAACTCAGGCAAATGAAACCAGAAACCACCCCCCAGGCAATAGCCACTGCCCTGGTAAAAACTTCAGCTGTCTAGACCACCCAGACCAGTTTGAATGTAACCCCAAACTTGCAATGGTTGGACTATAGCGTGACCTCTGGAATGACCTACAATTACCTTTACCTCATTATAATTCTAAAATCTCCTAACATACAATGTTTATATAGGCATGTTTCCTTAAGGCACACATGTGACCTTATGGCTGCCTCTAATTGACAAGACTTCCCTATCTAAATATTCATCCTAACCCTATACAAAAGAAACCCATTCACCCTCTCTCAGGAAATCATGTCTTTGGAAGTTATATTCCCCCTGATCTCCTTATTTGCTGCAAATAAAGTTTCCTTTGTACAACAACTCACCAGGTGTAGTTTTTGTTACTCACCAGGGAGTGAACTCACCTGGGTTCAGTTACAGAGCATATACTAAGTATCCAGAAACTTGTTAGAACATACTTAGCAAAATCATATTAAAGATATAGTGGAAGGCTTGAATTTCTCGCTCTCAATTCCCTCTGCCCTGTTGTATGAGGTCCAGAAAAATTCGTAAAATTTAATGTCTAGCACCTCACATTATAAAACACCTTAGATAATTGGTGAACAAAGAAAAATCTACTGAGGATATATCAATAAAAATAGAATAAACATGGATGTGTTCATTCAGTGAGGTCATGAATTTAGAGCATGATTTGAAATGTGGTGGGGGTGTGGGGGGGTGTAGTGGAATTCTTTAGAACGTAAGAAAACCACATTAAGAACATATATGGTATAGAAATGTTAGTATTTACAGTTGAAGAAAATATAAAACAATAAAATAAAGAGGATTTTTATTTGGATTGTTTACAGTATGGGGCTATAACAAGTAAAGTTGCTATAAATTTTCAAGTATAAGTTTTATATGAACATGTTTTTATTTCTTTTGATAAACACTTAGGAGCTAGATCAATGGATCACATGTTAAATGTAGGTTTGCTTTTATTTAAAAAAAAAAAATCCTGCTAATTGTATTTTAAAATGTCTGTTTCATTTCATATTCCAGCTAGCAATATATGAGGATGCAAGTTCTGGTTGCTACTTATCTTTACCAATACTTGGTATTGTCAATCTTTTTTTACTTTTAATATTCTAATGAGTTTAGATTTAATCTGAATTTTCCTAAAGATTAAGGATGTTGAACATATTCATGTGCTTGCCATCTCCATACATTCTTCGGTTGTATATGTGAAAGTTTTCCTATATTTTGAAATTGGGCTCTATCTTTTGTAGAGTTGTAAAATCTTTTTATGTATTCAGAACACAATTCTAATGTATGTTGACATTAATGTCTCCTAATCAGGGCTTTTACTTTCATTTTCAAAATAGTGTCTTTCAAATGGAAAAAAAAAAAGTTTTCAATCTTTAGGAAGTTGAATTTATCAATATTTCCTGATGTTAACATCCTAGCAAATCTTTACGTATCTCAGTCACCGAGATATTCCCCTGTTTGAGACAATTGGTACTCTTAGCTCTCACACTTAGGTCTATTATCCATTTCATGTAAATTATTTTTATATGTGTTGTATGGTTCATTTTTTCTCCATTTAACTATTCTATATTCACCACCATTTTTTTTTTTTTTTAAGTAGGGTCCATGATGGGACTCATGATCCTGAGATCAAGACCTGAGCTGAGATCAAGAGTTGGACACTTAACAGGCTGAGTCACCCAGGCACTCCCACTACCATTATTTTTTAATTGTTTTCCCCATTACATTTTTTGGCATCCTTATAAAAAATCAGTGAATGGGACGCCTGGGTGGCTCAGTCGGTTAAGCGGCTGCCTTTGGCCCGTGTCATGATCCCAGGGTCCTGGGATCGAATCCCACATCAGGCTCCTTGCTCAGCGGGGAGCCTGCTTCTCCCTCTCTCTCCTTCTGCTTGTGCTCTGTCAAATAAATAAAACCTTTAAAAAAAAAAATCAGTGAGTATTGTATATAATCACTGCACTCTAATTGGTAAATTTGTTCTTTTATTAGGGTACAGACTAGCAATTCTGAAAGTCTTTACCTGTATACAAGATGAATAAGTTCTAGATGCTCTTCAGCTTCATGCTTACAGTTAACAACAAGGTATGGTGCACTTAAAATTTTGTTTAGAGGATAGATCTTATGTTGACTGTTCTTACTATTAAAAAAAATAGTACAGGGAAACTTTGGAAGTAATGAAAATGTTTATCATGAGTGTATCCATATGTCCAAACTCCTCAACTGTGTACGTTAAACATGCAGACTTTTCTGTATTAGACTTCAATAAAGCTGTTTAAGAAATGATTCTAACATTATAAGGAGTTTCATTTACAGTGTTATAAAATTTGTTTTAATCTCTAAGGTAGTAACTAAGAAAAAAATAATTTCAGAAGTTAATAGAAGAGAGTGATAAAAATAGACAAATTTTTAAAAATGTACATATGTTTAAAAAGAACATAAAATTGTATCAGATACAGGGGTGCCTGGGTGGCTCAGTCGGTTAAGCGTCCGACTATTATTTTCAGTTTAGGTCATGATCTCAGAGTCATGGGATCAAGCTCCACACTCAGTTGGGAGTCTGCTTGAGATTCTCTGTCACCCTTTGCCCCTCCTCCTGCTCACGCATGCTCTCTCTCTAAAATAAAGAAAGAAATCTTTTTAAAAATTGTATCAAATACAAATAGAAGAATGTTGATATAAACACAGCCATACCAGTATTTACATTAGATACAAATGGGCTAAGTAAAAGAATAAAACTGTCAGCCCATAAAAAAATTATGAAACTCAACTATATATGCTGCTTATAAAAGGTACATTAAATGTAAAAAAAAAAAGAAAGAAAAAGAAAAAACAACAACAGTTTGAATGTAAAGGATGGAAATTGTTTGGTAGTACAATGGCCACCCAAAAAAGTTGGTATTCCTATATTAATTTCATCCAAAGTTGAGTTTAATGCAAGATAGATCATTAATGATAAGGGATAGAAGCAGAAAAATATTCACCTTTAACCCAGAAGGCTGATCTATAGCCTACATAGTTCTTTTTTTTTTTTTTTTTAAGATTTTTATTTATTTATTTGAGAGAGAGAGAATGAGAGAGAGCACATGAGAGGGGTTAGGGTCAGAGGGAGAAGCAGACTCCCCGCCGAGCAGGGAGCCCGATGCGGGACTCGATCCAGGGACTCCAGGATCATGACCTGAGCCGAAGGCAGTCGCTTAACCAACTGAGCCATAGTTCTGATAAGGATCAAATATGTCCTGGTTGCTACTTTCTTAAATGGTCTCATGACTGCCTATACATTTCACCAATAGTTAATATCAAGCTGAATGATAAGTGGGCAGAGAAATTCTACAAAAGTAGCTTTATGAGTAGAAATTCCAAGAAAACACTTATAATCTAATACTCCCTGCTTGTCCCCTCCCCTTGAACACTAAGCATATGACTACTAGCTTCATACAGCAAAAGTGTAGCTCTTTCTGCCTACGAGACCTGTCTAAAAGCACCTTTATGCACCAAAAATATCCCAAGAATTCTTTCTTGACCATTCACTTGCATCCCCGCATCAATTAATGTCAAAGATGCCATTTCAGAAGCTCAGAGGTGCTAACTCAAGCTACATAACACTTTTAAATATGCATATACCCAATAATATGGAGTTAAAATATAAAGGCAAAATTGGAAACAAAAATTTAAATAAAAAATAAATGAACCATCATAACGCAGTAACTTAAGACATCTGTCTTAATAAAAGAATAACCTCACAGAAGTCTAAAACCATACGGAAGACTGGAGCCATAAAATTAACATGATTGATATAAATGAAATATATAGAATTCTGAACCCAGAAACATCATAACCCACACACTCTTTTCTAGTTCAAATAAAAATGTACCGAAATTAACAATATGCTAGTTAAGAATAACTCTCAAGAGACTAAAATTATTCAGATAATCTTCCCTGACCACAGTGAAATTAAGCCAAAAATTAATTCAGGATAGATAATTTCAAAATACGTGGGGATTTTTCTAGTTAAGCAAAAACACTTCTAAATAAGTGGGGGGAAAGGCACAAAGGAAACATGGAAAAATAGAAAATATATTTAACTAAGATATATGAAAACTGTATGAACATAAAGCAGTAATTAGATGTGTAGCTTTGAATGGATAGGTCACAAAAAAACAAACAAAAAAAACAAAAAAGCCAACCTGATGATCAGTTATCTATGTATCCACCAAAAGAAGTTAGAGCAAGTGCAATCCTTAACAAAATTAGAAAGAACAAATTGATAAGCAGAAATCACTGAAATGAAATAATGCGTAAGGGAAGACCAAAAAAAAGCCAAAAGTTAGTACTGTGTAATGTAAAACCTTCTAGCAAGAAAGAGCAATAAAATAAAAAATGGACATTGCCACTAGTAATAGAGACATTTAAAAATAAAGAGGACTTTTTTTAAGTATTTGACAAACAAAAATACCAACTTTTTAGAAAACCAAGTTTCAAAACTAATGCATGAAAAAACAAAGTGTAAGCATTACTAAGCCTAGTTTAAACAATTTAATCCACTTGTTAAAACAATCACATATGGGAAATTCCAGGATTTTGCCAGTAAATTCTACCAAACATTTATGAAAGTAACCTCTGTCTTACACAAGCTCTCCCTGAGAATAGAAATAGAGCAGATTTAAATGTGAAGGTAAAACAAAGCAGCTTTTAGAAGAAATTCTAAGAATAGCTTTATGACATTTGGTTAGGTTAAGCAGGAATGACACAAATAGTACACACATAACTGAAAAATAGGATACCATAAAAATTAAGAGCTAGCTTGTTCATCTTTCCAAAATACAATCTAATTTATCTAATTTTTGATAGCTGGCATGAACAAAATGCTATAGAAGGATTGGGAAGGAATTGATAAATTCTACCTGGGATTATTTGAGAATGCCAAGAAAGACATTAGAGATCAATTTACATTTGAATGGGCTTTAAAAGATGAGCAAATATTCAGAAGTCAGGAAATAAGACCAAGGACATTTCAAAAGGATAGAATAATGTGAGCAAAAGCATATAGAGTGAAAATGCATTCACATTCCCAGAAATATTCAGCAAATAGATTAGAATGGGTGATATGTAAAATAGATTATGTCTATGTTTTCCAACTAGTTTTTCATGAAACTCATTGAATCAGATGGTTTCCCCTGTATTAATATAGATCCAAGGAAATTGAAATGGACCTAAAAATACATAGGAAAATCACTGTATGAGAATCATTTTTAGGCAATCAGGGAAATTTTAATAAGGGTTGTATATTAGGAAATATTTTTAAATACTATAATTTTTTCATTATGTTATGTTAATCACCATACATTACAGCATTAGTTTTTGATGTAGTGATCCATGATTCATTGTTTGCGTATAACACCCAGTGCTCCATTCAACACATGCCATCTTTAATACCCATCAACTGCCTAACCCATCCGCCCACGCCCCTCCCCTCTAGAACCCTCAGTTTGTTTCTCAGAGTCCATAGTCTCTCATGGTTCGACTCCCCCTCCGATTTCCCCCCCTTCATTCTTCCCTTCCTGCCATCTTTTTTTTTTTTTTTTAACATAAAATGTATTATTTGTTTCGGAGGTACAGGTCTGTGGCTGGGTGATAGATACTGTGGAGGGTATGTGCTATGGTGAGCGCTGTGAATTGTGTAAGACTGTTAAATACTATAATTTTTTAAGTGTGACCATGTCATAATGGTATATAAGCAAATTCCTTAACTTTTACTTTTTATAAGGTTTTCTTAAAATACTCCTTTAAGTATTTAAGTGTGAAAATACATGATGTTTAGAATTTGCCTTAGAATTTCCCTATACAAAATAGAAGGGAGAGAGAACAGTAATGATAAAAAATTATGCTACAAATTTGATGGTTAAAATCACATGTATTTACTTTTGTGTATATTTGGATTTGGGGGGGAATTTTTAATTATGACATTAAACATAAAACCCATCATGAAAAAAATAAGAGACCTATTTTACTAAATATTCTAAGTATTCTATTGTTGCACTAGTAACTGTTACTCAGTCCTCCTAATATATTTTTCAATTCATGACTAATTAGTATAAAAATTCACTGAACCTCCAAGAGTTTATTTCTTAGAAAATAAACTTTGACAGGATTTTTTTAATGAAATGTATGCTTTATGAGACAGCAGCAAAGCACACAATTTTCGTCCTTTGTGCTTCCAGTAAATACTAGAAACTTCCTACTATTCACTAATTTATATTCACTGACTTCCTTCAGCTTATTAGTACAGTTGCATGTATACAAATACATATTTCTTCACTGCTAGAGAAAGGCACTTCAAGTATAAAATATACTATGTAAGAATGCAAGAAAAATGTTCAATCTTCAAAGTCCCATTGTTTGTTTATATGTATAAGAACAAAATACACACACACACAGAGGTTTCTTTGAATCCTTCAAAGATTGAATTGCCTTTGAAAATGACCTTAGGCAAAAAGTGTAAATTTCAGTCAGACTTAAAAAAATAGAGGGTGGTGTTTAGTAATTCATAGAACTATAAGGAGGAATATATTTAATATAGTCTCAGTGACTCCAAAAATAAGTCATTGTTAAAGTAACTTCTATTAAAATTTCTTCATTTTCCTGAACATATAATCCAGTGATTTTAAACTAGGTTGGTATAAGCCTCACTCCAACAACATCTCCACATAGAGAATGTGAGGGTGTCTGAGTTCTCTCAATATTTAGAACGTACTATTACAAAATGTAAAGTTGTCAAGTCCAAGATGCAGTACTGTGGCATGTAGAAACACTGCTGATTTAGGGAAGTGATGCAGAGTTGTGAGAACTGATGCAGAGTTGTGGGGTTTTTGTTTTGTTTTGTTTATTTTTTTGTTTTTTATTGCATCTGATTCTATATAGTTTATTACATCTAATCTAAAATTTCTCAATTAATGGCAGCTGGCTTTTTAACCACCCGTAATATTTAATCATTTTAGATATAAGAAGGGGAAAAGGCTGATTTGCAAAGTGCACATGCGCGCACACACACACACACACACGAAAGTTACGGGAAAAGACTCCCAGGATCACTAAGGTACTTGAAAATCTTGATTAGGGTGTTTGTTCCTTCAGAGGGAGTAAGCTCAAGTATAAACTTCAGACAAGGATTTATCTCAGAGGTGTGATCATTTTCTTCCTCATGGAGTTGAAACCAAGGAGGAATTGAGGAAGAATGGGAACAATATCCAGACTCCAAAGTCAAACACAAGTATCATGGGGATTCTTGGCTACTTCAGGAATATTCAGTATTCACTTTTTAATACAGTTGAAAATTTACTCTAAAGATAAATTTGACTTGGTCTAATACTACCCTTTATCACAGTAACAAAGTAGAAGGTTCAATTTCAGGGATATTTGTAGGTCTGCCACCATAGCATTCAACACAATGAAATCAGGAATTCCCTTCACCTTCCATTTCTTGAGCAGCCTACATACGAACATATTAAAAATTGGAGAGCATTCGCATATCTCAGTGCAGTATCTCCTGGGCAAATGCATCTGGGGAAAGAACAGGAACCACAGGTCAGCTTCTCATCTTCTTCCTGTCGAGCCCATCCAAGCACAAAGCTTCCTTTTGAAGACAGTGGGAGCTTTGTCCTTGAATCTGCTCTGCAGGGAAACAGAGCCAGAGAACTGAAGTCAATAGATACTGTGTGTAGTTGTGATTGCAGGATGCCCTCCCTAACTGGTGTCACATTTGAATGGAATCTGCAAAGCCCCTTGTTCGTTCAGGTGATTCTCAAATGTATCTCATGCTCATTCTCTGTGGCTCACCCACCTTTTCTCACCCTAGATAAAAAATCGCCAGCTCAGGACCAACATACTAAGAGCTAGGATCAGGGGACTGAAAGCACAAGTTGACAGAGAAGGATTCACTATGCCTGTAGTAAGATTTGAATTTTTCAGAGTATAGGTTTGTGGTGCTGTTATTATTACTTTTTAATGGAGTTAAAAGTTATCTTGCATCTCAATTGACCAACAGATATTTTAAAATGGGCTACTAATGACTTAACATTTTTATTTACATTCTGGGGACCTTTACCTGTTTAAATTTCTGGTTACCAAGTCACATTTTCAAGCGAAATCTAAAGAAAAAAATGACTAAACGTACAGCTATTCTTCTTTCATAATAATTGCTAGAAAATATATATGCAATGTTTGCTATGTGCCAAGTATTTTGTCAGGACTTTATATTTAATATGATGATCTATGAATCAACTGAAGCACGGAGAGATAAAGTTAACTTGTCCAAAGTCACGTAATTTGTAAGTGGTGGATTCAAACCCAAGGAGTATGGCTGTAGGATTTTCTCTTAATCACCACTTCTTACAGCTGGTATAGATAACATGGTATTTGCACACTTCTTAGATTGAAATTAGTTGAATGACTTCGCTAATGAAATACATTTGTTTTATATAAGAAATAACCTTTGTAAATAGAGAATCGTTCAGGTTGCCCCGATAACTAATTTTCATGTATGCATTCATTCATTCCCCCAAATGCATTTGAAACTATGGTGTCCCAAGCCTGGTATAAATCACTGATGGCAAATATCCCTACTTCCCAGAAAGGCATAGCTATTTGGCAATTTGCGGCACACACCAAATAATTTTCTACCATTCCCGAATCACCTAAAAGTGCTTGGTTTGGATGAATGAAAACATGGGGTTAACATGAGATCTCTGTTACAGTCTATTAATTCCTTTCAGAATATAGAGGGTTTCTCAGTAGTCCAAGCAGGGTATTGCTGCCAGAGGGTACCTACAGCAAAATGCTGTGTTTAGGACAGTTACAGGTGCTGAAAGAAATCAGGAGCTAAATGGAGTAAATCTCCACTACCAATTAAGCATCACCTGGTGATTAAAAGCTGGCCCTTGAGTCAGTGTCTGGATTGGAATCCTGGCTCCATCACTTACTAGGACCAGTTTCTTTAATGTTTCTAAAGTCTTCCATATAAAATTTAAAAGTTATTATTTGCTGCTACATTTGTCTGTGAAGATTAATGAGTTAATGTAAAAATACTTAAAAGAGAGTCCAAAGTACTCAGTAAGAGCTCAGAAACTCAATTATTCTTATCAGTGGTTTCATGGAGGAAAAAAAAGTTGACTGATCTCGGAAGAGTCATAGTGGCGTGACAGAGGGATTGCAGCAGCATAAGTTCAATTGAACCTGGCTGGAGGTGTGGCGGGGGGGAAATGAAGCAAAGACCACACCTGCTATAGTGGGTAATCTCATCTATGTACTGGCCAAATACTATTTAATTTCCACTTTGGCATCTCTCCTTTCTGTCACAAAGACATCTGCTTATGTAATTACTATAGTGAGGAGTAATTCTTTTTTAATTTGCAAATGCCCCCCACCCCCTGCCAAGAGATAGGACAGCGAGGCCAAGTGCCATCATAAAAAATAATAACTTTTAGAATCTTTCCATCTGTTTCTCACCATTTATAAATACCTCATTTTATTCTGCTTTCTAATAACCCTTTATCAGCTTCCCAGGGCTGCCATGACAAACACACACTGGGTGGCTTAAAGCAAGAGAAATTTACTATCTCACGGTTACGGTGGCTAGAAGTCCAAAATCAAGGTGTTGGCAAGACCACTCTCTCCCTCTGAAGGCTCTATGGGGGATCTCATAGCTTCTGGTGTTGTTGGCAATCTAGAGATCCTTGGCTTGTGGACTCATCACTCTAATCCCTGCCTTTGTCATCACATGGAGTACTCTGTCTGTGCTTTGGTAGCTTTTCTCCATTTCTGGTAAGGACCCCCACCATATTGGGTAAGGGCCCATAGTTTTTTTGGTTTTTTTTTTTTTAAGATTTTATTTATTTATTTGACAGAGAGAGACACAGCGAGAGAGGGAACACAAGCGGGGGGAGTGGGAAAGGGAGAAGCAGGCTTCCCGCCCAGCAGGGTGCCTGATGCAGGGCTCGATCCCAGGACCCTGGGATCATGACCTGAACTGAAGGCAGACACAACAACTGAACCACCTAGGCGCCCCTGTAAGTTTCTTTAAACATTTTTTTTTTTAAAGATTTTATTTATTTGACAGAGAGAGACACAGCAAAAGAGGGAACACAAGCAGGGGGAGTGGGAGAGGGAGAAGCAGGCTTCCTGCTGAGCAGGGAGCCGATGTGGGGCTCGATCCCAGGACCCTGGGACCATGACCTGAGCCAAAGGCAGATGCTTAACGACTGAGCCACCCAGGCGCCCCACCGCCCCCGTAAGATTCTTTAAAGAAAAAAGAAAAAAAGATTTGAGAGAGAGAGAAAACATGAGCTGGGGGGAGGGGCAGTGGGAGAGGGAGAAGCAGACTCCCCACTGAGCAGGGACCCTGATGCAGGGCTTGATCTATCCCAGGACCTTGAGAACATGACCTGAGCCAAAGGCAGACCCCTAACTGACCAAGCCACCCAGGCACCCTTCTATTGTAATGTCCATCCAATTTGTCTTTCAAGAGAGGATTTTCAAATACTGAAGATCTTATTCATATTTGTGAAACATTAAAAATGACAGGCTTGAAAATATTACATTTGTCTTTATAAAATGCATAGGAATGCTTTCATCTTTAATAACAATTAACTACAGCTCAACTAAGACTTTGTTCTTCAATCTTTTCATACTTAAAGTGGTAAAGTAGTAGAAGCTATGATTTACTTCATTTCAACAAACTATGTCATCATTTTATAACTCTTTCCACCTTTACCATGAAAATGGAAGTAATACTACTGAGACCTGGCAAGTGGCTAAAAACTCAGAAAAACAAAAAGAAAGGACAAAAAGGGTGATTTCTTTATGGTGAGGACAGAATAAAAATTCAGATAATGCAACTGCAACTACCTGTGTGATGTGTAGTTTCTATTATCCCAGAATTAGCAAATGAAGAGTCCTTGATATGTACTCACTCACTTAGAGCTATAAGAACCTGAATGGAGTGTTCTGAATATGTCTGTGAAGTCCATCTGGTCCAGTGTGTCATTTGAAGTTTTTATTTCCTTGTTGATCTTTTGCTTAGACGATCTGTCCATTTCAGTGAGGAGGGTGTTAAAGTCCCCCACTATTATTGTATTGTTGTCAGTGTGTTTCTTTGCTTTTGTTATTAATTGCCTTATATAATTGGCTGCTCCCATGTTAGAGGCATAGATATTTACAATTGTTAGATCTTCTTGTTGGATAGACCCTTTAAGTGGGATATAGCGTCCTTCCTCATCTCTTATTACAGTCTTTGGTTAAAAATCTAATTTGTCTGATATAAGGATTGCCACCCCAGCTTTCTTTTGGTGTCCATTAGCATGGTAAATGGTTTTCCACCCCCTCACTTTCAATCTGGGGGTGTCTTTGGGTCTAAAATGAGTCTCTTGCAGACAGCATATCGATGGGTCTTGTTTTTTAATCCAATCTGATAGCCTGTGTCTTTTGATTGGGGCATTTAGCCCATTTACATTCAGGGTAACTATTGAAAGATAGGAAGACACCAGACAGCAACACAAATGCATACAAAAAATATAAAGCTCTCTGGTAAAGGTAAATATAGAGAGAAATACAGAATCCTATAAAAATGTAATGGTGCTGCATAAATCACTTTCAATTCTTAATAGAATTTAAAAGCATAAAATAACTAACTATAAAACTATGTTAATGAATGAAAAACAAAAATATGCAATTTGTGACATCAATAACAACAAGGATGGAAACATGAAGTAGAATTTTTGTATGTTATAGAAGTTAAACTATTATCAGTTGAAAATAGACTATTATAAGATGCTTTATGTAATTCCCATGATAACTGCAAACAAAATTCCCATTGAAAACGCAAAGAAAATGAGAAGGGAATTAGAGCATATCAATGCAAAAAAAAAAAAAATCAAAGAGAAACAAAGGAAGGTAGCAAGAGTGGGAAAAGGGGACAACTATAAGAACACAGAAAACAAAATGGCAATAGTGATTCCTTCTCTAGTAGTAATTACTTTAAATGTAAATGGATTAAGCCCCCCAAAGACAGAGTAGCCAAAGAGATTAAACAATGGCAACAACAACATTGAACTATATGATGAATCGTGAAGAAATAAAAAATCTGAGCAGACCTATAGCTAGTAAGGAGATTGAATTAGTCACCAACAACTTTTCAACTACAATAAAAGCCCAGGACCAGATCACTTCTCTAGAGAATTCTACCAAATATTAAAATTAACAGCAATTATTATTATTTTTTTTTTTTTATGAGAGAGAAGGGGGCATGGAGAGAAAACCCCAAGCAGGCTCCAGGCTGGGAGTGGAGGGGGGCTCCATCTCACAACTGTGAAATCATGACCTGAGCCAAAAATCAAGAGCCAGACACTTAACCAACTGAGCTACCCAGGCACCCCAACATCAATTCTTTTCAAATTCTTCCAAAAATTGAAGAGGATGGAACACTTCAAATCCATTTTATGGGATTGTTATATGTACACCAAAATCAGACAAACATACTACAAGAAAACTGTAAACCAATACCCCTAATACTTATGCAAAAATCCTCAGTAAAATGATAGTAAACTGAATTCAACAACATACTAAAATAATTATAAACCAAGACCAACTGGGATTTATTCCTGGGATGCAAGAATCACTCAACATATAAAAATCAAATCAACATAATCCAGGACATTAACAGATGAAGGGGGAAAACACACAAGCACATGATCATCTCAATTCATTCAGAAAAAGCATTTGACAAAACTCAGTACCATTCATGACAAAAACTCTCAACAGAGTAGGAATAAAAAGTACTTACCCCAACATAATAAAGACCACAAAGTTCACAGGTTATATCATACTCAATGGTGAAAACCTGAAAACTGTCCCTCTAAGATCAGGAACAAGGCAAGGATGTCCTCTCTTACCATTTTTATTCAACATAGCACTGAAAATTCTAGCCATAGCAAATAGGCAAGAAAAGGAAATAAAAGACATCCAAATTAAAATGGAAGAGGTAAAAAGAATCCTGTTTGCAGGGGCGCCTGGGTGGCTCATTCAGTTAAGCATCTGCCTTCAGCTCAGGTCATGATCCCAGGGTCCTGGGATCGAGTCCCGCACTGGGCTCCCTGTTCAGTGGGGAGTCTGCTTCTCCCTCTCCCTCTCCCTGATGCTTATGCTCTTTCACTATATCATTCTTTATCTTTCAAACAAAAGAAACAAATAAATAAATCTTAAAAAGAAAAAAAATCCTGTTTGCAGATGATGTAATCTTATATCTAGAAAATCCTAAATATTCCATGCACACACAAAAATTTATTAGGACTAATCAATTCTGCAAGTTTGTATGGTTTCAACATGCACAAGTTGGTTCATTTTTAGTACATGAAAACTCAACTCTCTGAAAAGGAAATTAAGATAATTTCATTTAAAATAGCATAAAAAAATAGGGGTGCCTTGCTCAGATGGTTAAGTGTCTGACTCTTGATTTTGGCTCAGGTCATGATCTCAGGGTCATAAGATCAAGCCCCATGTCAGGCTCCATGCTCAGTGGGGATTCTCTCTCCCTCTTCCTTTGCCACCCACCCCTCTCAAATAAATAAGTCTTTATTTTTTTATTTAAATTCAATTAACATATAGTGTATTATTAGTTTCAGAGATAGAGTTCAATGATTCATCAGTTTTATATAATACCCAGTGCTCATTACATCATGTGCCCTCCTTAATGTCCAACACCCAGTTACTCCCCACCCCCTCCCAATAAATAAATCTTAAAAAAATAAAAATACTTAAAAATAACCAAAGAGATAAAAAAGACTTGTACTCCAAAAATCACAAAACATTGATGAAAGTAATTAAGATACAAATAAATGGGGGTGCCTGGGAGGCTCAGTCATTAAGGGTCTGCCCAGGTCCTGGGATTGGGCCCCACATCAGGCTCCCTGCTCAGCGGGAAGCCTGCTTCTCCCTCTCCCTCTCCCCCTGCTTGTGTTCCTGCTCTCACTATCTCTTTCTCTGTCAAATAAATAAATAAAATCTTCAAAAAAAAAAAAAAAAGATACAAATAAATGGAAAGACATTTCATGTTTGGATTGGAAGTTTTAATATTGTTTAAATGTCCATACAACCCAAAGCACTATAATTTTAACATAATCTCTATTGAAATGTCAATGGTATTTTTTGCAGGAATTGAAAAAGCATCTTAAATATATATGGAATTTCAAAGGATCTCAAATAGCCAAAACAAATTTAAGAAAAACAAAGATGGAGGCCTCACACTTTTTAATTTCAAAATATATTACAAAGCTATAGTAGTCAAAACAGTGTGGTACTCATTTAAGATAGACTTAAATCAATAGAACAGAACACAGATTGCAGAAATTAATCCTCATACATAGGTCAAATGATCTTTAACACAGGTGCCCAGGCTACCTAATGGGGAAAGGATAGTCTCTCCAATAAGTAATGGTGGGAAAACTGGATATCTATATGCAAAAGAATGAAGTTGGACTCTTATACCATCTATAAAAATTAACTCAGAATCGATTAAAGACCTAAACATAAGACCTGAAATTATAAAACTGCTCAACAAAAGCATAGGAGAATAGATTCATGATATTGGATTCAGCAATTTTTTAGAAGGACACCAAAATCATAGGCAAGAAAAGGAGAATAGATAAATGGGACTACATTAAACTTAAAATCTTCACTGCACAAAGGAAATAATGAACAGAGTGAAAATGCAGTCTACAGAATGAGAGAAAATATTTGCAAGTCATATCTAATTAGGGGTTAATTTCCAGAATACATAAAGAACTTTTGTAACTCAATGAGAAAATAATAATCTGACTAAAAATGGGCAAAGGCCCTGGTAGACATCTCTCCAAAGAAAATGTATAAACGACCAATAAGCATATGAAAAGATGCTCAACATCAGTAATCATCAGGGAAATGCAAATCAAAAACCATGATGAGCTATCACTTCATACCCATTAGCCACTGTCGAAAGAAAGAAAGGAAAAAGTGTTGAGGATGTGGAGAAATTAGAACCCTTGCACACTCATGATGGGAATATAAAATGAAAGATGCACTCCTATGAAAAACACTATAGAGATCCCTCAAAAACTTGAGAATTACTGTATGACTCAGTAATTTCACCTCTAGGTATATATCCAAATGAATTGAAAGCAGGATCTCAAAGAGATATTTGCATGACACTGTTCACTGCAGCATTATTTATAATAGCCAAGAAATAAAAGCAACTGCCCAATAAATGAAGAAAATGTGATATATAATGGCATATTATTTAACCTTAATAAAGAAGGAAATCCTGCCACTTGCAACAAAATGGATGAACATGGAGTAAATAATGCTAAGTGAAATGTGCCAGACAAAGGACAAGCACTGCACAATTTTACTTAAATGAAGTATCTAAAGCGGTCACATTCTTAGGAACAGAAAGAACAGTGTCAGGGGCTGGGAAAAAGAAAGAAGCTGTTGTTCAATAGGTATAGAGTTTCAGTTTTGCAGGGTGAAAAATTTCTAGAAATCTGTTGCTCAACAAAATGTATACATTTAACATTATTGTACTGTATAGTTAAAAATTAAGTAAAGGTGGTAGATTTCATGTTTTGTTTCTACTACAGTAAAATAAATTTAGTCTTAGGGCTGAACTATTGCAAAGATCTCTGAAACACTGAAACATAGTATGTAAAGTTCTGTATTTATACTACTCATATATATAACATATTCACTTGAGTGGATATTAAATACCTTTTTATTTAAATACTCACTGAATATTGATCAAGCACTTGCCATCACTTGCAAAGGAACACAATAGACATGCTCCCCGCCCTCATTTAGTTTACATTCTAGTTTAACGTATGTTGAATTAAGACTTTGTTTTTAAACACAACTACCTATATACATATACATTTAGCATTGTTATTTAAAAAATAGGAAAAGGAAAAGAAAGAACATAAGTTTTGTCTTACACAGCCTTGAGTTCAATTCCCAGATTTTCTTTTTATTAGACTTCTGACCTTACACAAATTATTTATCATCTGTGAGACTCCGCTTCTTACCACACCAGGGTATCGTAAGGAATAAATGAGATAATGCAATAAATTGCCTGGCACAAACTAGGCTTTTACCAAATGTTAGCTTCCTTTATGCGTTCGCCTTAAATAATAAATGGTTTATTTTCAAGTGATTGGCCATGGTTATATTTTATCCCTAATTGTTCTGTAAACTGTGATATTAATCAGTAATATTACATATTTTTCTCACATATAGTTATGTATTGAGTTTCCTTTAAGTGACAGAAGATATATTTGAGATATCTACTGGTCTCAATCTTGCCTTCATAAAGATGAAAAGTCTGCATCTAGAACTTATTATCTTTTAATGTTAAATTAATCAATCAAAAATCTATCAACGTTTTAGAAAGCAATAGGGATAAAGACATTTTGAGTTCAGACATCAAAAGTGAGTCACTGAAAACCACCCGTTTGGACCAATCATTTTAGTATTTTCTAAATAAAGCATTCTCAGATAATGTTAGATTAATGGAAGATGGTTTCTAAAGCAACTGGCCTTCTTTGCTTTGTCTCAGTTTTACAGATTAAAACAGCTTCCTTTGTGTCATTTTTCAAAACCCATCACTTTTCTGTGATATCAGGGGCTCACAAAACTCTGGAGGATTTCAAAATTCCAGTGTATACAACATGCTATAAAATGCTTGAAGTGTTTCAAAATGAGATTTTGCTGTCGTTGAGAAACTACGACAAAAAAAGAAAAACACATATTTATCTTAATTAAGCTCAAATTTCTGAGCTATAATTATAACTAAATAATTACAAGCCGGGCTTAAAGAAGTGAAACCTTTTGCCTCATAGATGGTTTTTGCTATAAAATGAAAGCCCCAAACTAGATATAATGGAAGTGCCTACTCAGCAGTAACTACTGCACTGCTCTTCCAAAGTACTAATAAATCATTGGCAGATCTTCATTCACCAGCAATAGATCTGTCTTCTGTGATTATCAGCCCTCTATGTTGCAGTAGGTAATCAAATCATTCAAGCACTTGAGACTTAAATATCTTGTAGAAGAAATGAAAAGGTTCACATTCTTCATAAGCAGAAGACAAATGCATCTCTCTAGCCTGTGAAGCAGAAACTCAAGCAGTAGATACCTTTTGAAAATGAAGGTTCAAAAGGATGGGGTTTCAAAGGGTTACCTCCTGGAAGAAGTGTTTTTGAAATAATTTAGGTGGTTGTATTCGATTGGTCATCTAAGGGCAATTATAAATGGCCAGAATTTCAGAGTAAGAAAGAAATCTGTAGTGACTAGAGGGCTATTCTTAATAATGTTTTATTTCCCATAATTTTGAATATAATTCCCTTTGGTGATAACATGTTCAATTGTTTCTCCAAATCAAATTTCAAAGTTGAAGACTGCTTAAAGATAGCAGTAAATCTGTCTTGAAAAACAAGCTAAATCCCTTAACCATCCAATATAATTTTACTTAGTAAAACAAAATGAATACCAAGAGGTTACAAAGTGAAAATTCTTCTAATCCCACTCCTCCTCTTACCTGTAAATAATTTTGTGTTTATATCCAGGTATCTGTCTCTGTAAATATACCATCTATATAGATACAATCAAAACCTAAGTTGAATTATATATTTTAAATAAAAAAAACTAAATTATAGAAAATATACATGTTAGAGATATTTCTACAGTAGCCTACATTTTTATACTACCACTAATAGTTTAACCTCAATCTTCTTAAAGTCTTATGTTTCACGATATTGATGTCCTATATATTTAACCATTCACCTATTGATTAATGTCTACATGATTTTAACATATATGTCATTACAAACACTACTACAGTGAGTACCTTTCATGGCATCTTTGTTCATACTTGTAAGCACCTCTAAGCACAAATTTTTGAAGATACAGTTCTAGAACAAAGTTTGCACATTTTATATTTTGATAGATATTTCTGATAGTCATCAAGAAAGATATCACAATTCACAATTTGCCTAGCATTTCCAGTATGGTTTATAACCAGGACAAAGTATCACATCCAATACCAAAGGAAAACTAAAATCCATGCTTACCCTTTGTTCCTTAGAACCCTGGCTATATCCTTTCCTTGTCTTTATAAGTAAGGTCAAATTTCGACTGGCTAATTATGGAATTAATAAAACAAATTTCTCATTCGAGAAGGAGGTTTTGTTATCAACTTTGTGATTCTTTACACAAGCAGAGGATCTGAGGCAGAGAAAGTAAAAAAAACCATTACTCTTAAAATACTGTTTTGTTTAGCAAGACTTTAGCAAGCACTGTAACTAGAACTGGATTGCATTTATTTTTTTTTTTAATTTTTTTAAAGATTTTATTTATTCATTTGAGACACAGAGATACAGAGAGAGAGAGAGAGAGAGCACGAGCAGGGGGAGAGACAGAGGGAGAAGCAGACTCCCCGCTGAGCCAGGAGCCAGATGTGGGGCTCCATCCCAGGACTCTGGGATCATGACCTGAGCAGGAGGCAGACACTTAACGACTGAGCCACCCAGGCGCCCTGGATTACATTTAAAAGACAACAAATTATAGTACTTCCCAATGTAAAATTTGCCCACAATGTTATATTACTGACTCCTACGTGGTTTAAATTGCTATCAACTCTTAATTTGTCAAGAATATTTTGTATGTATGTCTTTCTACGTGAGTTTTATATTTGGGAGATATATACTGTTTTGCTCACACAAAAATCATATTTATGGCTCATTTTCTAAGCCATGTGAAAAGAATTTAGGCTAACTTAGTTAAACCACCATCTGCTTCAAACTTTGTACGTGATTTTGTTAAGAAACTGGATTTCCATATCAGCACTGTAATGGAATCCAGGAGATGTATTTTGATTCTGGTTGTGTCACTCACTAACCACAGCTCCTAAATGAGTCACTAAAATGTTCTAAACGTCAGTTACTTATCTAAAATAATTGGTTGGATCAGGTGCAGCTCTAGTCCTTCCAGCCCCCAAAAGATTCCAAAGATAGGATTTTTTCCTTTCTACAGCACTAAACTCTTCAAAACAGGTGTACGACAATAAAAATCTATAAATGACACTCAGAAACCATCTGACTTTCTTAAATAATAAAGCTCACTATGATAGTTAAGAATATCTTTACTCTTGAGTCTAGAGTCTTTTGAGTCCCTGAGAACTAGTAGTATATCTATTAAACTAGTTAATACTTGGCTCCCATCTAAAAAATCTGGGCAATAATGGCAATAACTGTCTAATGAAGATGCTGCTGGGAGTATTGAATGAATGTGTTAATGAAACGACACTCAATACCTCTCAGTGCTTATTACTGCTGTCTATTACAATTGTTGTTGCAATGATTTATTTGTGGGATATCAAAAAGGCGTTAGTCTTTATCATTCCCAGCATTAACTCAATCTAATTTGCCAAATATAAGAATGAGGATACTCTTGGATGCCCCACCCACCTCCTTCAGCAAAGCAAGGTGTTTAATGAACAAGCTACATTTGCAGCCCCGGATTTCTAATCCAAAGATCTCTTCTCAAAAAAAAAAAAAAGACAAAAGCCCACTACTGTAAACATCTGGTACATTCTTAGGACAGATTATCTAGGAGGGAGGGCTGTGCTGAACAAAATCCTAAAGAGCAATATTTCTAACTCAAATGTGTCCCGTGAACCTAAAATTTCCACCGAAGCCAAGAAAGGCAACCTCAATAAACAGGCTGTTGGTGTCTTACTCTAGAATTAGTGACATTTCTTCAAGGATTGCTTCCTCAAAAGTGCTGGAAGCTATAAGTGACCTGAAACATTACTGACATTTTTAATGAAATCTTGGTTTGAAGTTGTGGGAAAATGCAACTTTGTGGTATAACTTAAAAATATATATATTTTTTAACTTTTCAAATTGTTAAACTTTCGTGTTAGAAGGAATTCAGGAACAATCAGAGTACCTCCGTGCAAGTTTCTTGTCAGTATCAGAAAATCCAGCTGGTAGCTTGAGTTCAATTCTGTTTCCTTCTTTATTTCTTATCAGGACTGTAAGCTCACAGTTTAGATAGACTCTGTTCCTGAGACTATCTGTGAAGGTAGTTTCTTCTCTTAAGAATTCTACTGAAATTTCTAATAGTGATATTTATTAAAGCTTCTTAAATCTTATAAAATTTGGGGAAAAAGTGCCAAATTGAGGCTTATTTAGAAAAAAAAAGTTATGTTTATAATATACAATCAGCATGAAATAAAAATGTAATTTTCCATTAGGACTTCTTAATAGGGTAAATATGGTTTTTAATATTTTCCCCTGAAATTCTGCTAGTATCTATTTTGTGTCCTGGACTCAGGGACTTTATTAAAATGGTTGACCTACTTTATCTTAGTCTATCAAGTTACTCCCAATTATAGTGAGATAAGAATTCGTTGCTTGGAATATAAATGGTAGAAAATTAGGGGAGGAACATTTAGGACCACACAGAAAGAGTCTTAAAAATATTTACATAATTCTATCCAGAGATTTATATTCAGAAATTCATAACAGTAAAATTAAAAAAAAAAAACTCTTTAAAAATTATGAATAGGGATGCCTGGGTGGCTCAGTTGGCTAAGCATCTGTCTTCAGCTCAGGTCATGATCCCAGGGTCCTGGGATCCAGTCCTGCATCGGGCTCCCTGCTCAGTGGGGAGTCTGCTTCTCCCTCTGCCCCTCCCCCTGCTCCTGCTCTCTCCCTCTCTCTCCCTCAATTTCCATTTATTTATAATAAAGGAAACTTAAATGATCTAAACATCAATTTACCAAAAGGTTTATAAAATTTTATAAATTATAAAATCTTCATCCACTCAATGAACTATTGTGAATTATTTTAAATTCATTATCTAATATTAAAAAAGTTTAATGATACATGATAAACTGAGTGAAAAAGATACATATACTACACTATTTCTTCTGTATCAAAAAAGGAAATAGGGGCGCCTAGGTGGCATAGTCAGTTGAGCATCCTACTCTTAATTTCATCTCAGGTCATGAGATCAAGTCCCATGTCAGGCTCCATACCCAGTGTGGAATCTGAGATTCTCCCTCTCCCTCTGCCCCTCCCCCTGCTCACACGTGTGTGCTCTAACATAAATAAATAAAATCTAAAAAAAAACAAAGATGTTTCATGGCCGTATTATTCCTTTTCTTTCCTCTGAGAAATTATTACAGGTAATTTTACTTAAATTAATAAAATACTTCTCTGTATTCTTAGAATTTCCTATACATATGATCTCTAAAATTAGAAAACTTTTCTGAGGGTTTACAAAGATCAAAATTTTCTTAAAACAAAACTTGAAAATATTGCCTTATCCTGATACTCCACTATACTAAACATTACGTTAAGTGTGCGACATTAGTTTCCCTAGTGAAAATTCAGACTTGCCAGGCGCCTGGGTGGCTCAGATGGTTGAGCGTCTGCCTTCGGCTCAGGTCATGATCCCAGGGTCCTGGGATCAAGTCCCGCATCGGGCTCTCTGCTCCTTGGGAGCCTGCTTCTCCCTCTGCCTCTCTCTGTCTCTCATGAATAAATAAATAAAAATCTTAAAAAAAAAAAAAAAAAGAAAAGAAAAAAAAAAGTAAATTCAGACTTCCCTAACCACTTGCCATCAAGCATCACTTTCTCCTATTCTCCTTCCACCGTACATTCCTACCTCACACCTGCCACTCTCGGCATATGACTCATCCTAGATACCTGATACCCAGAATGATGGTGTGTGCGGTTCCTTTCCCTGTTTGATTGGTCATTTCTAATATTTTATCTATTACTCTTGACATTTCCTAGATTTTTACATAAATGTCCTTTATTCTAAGGGAATATTTATTTTTATTTCAACTGGTTAGCCTAGAACTGACTTTACTTTCTTTACCAGCCCATCTCAAACCAAGCAATGACTGCCACAATATAATAATCAGGTAGGACCTGGTTTAAAATCTCCATTTGGTCAGTGCCCACAAACAGTCCTGTAGGCCTGTTTGTAAATCTTGGAGGCAAACGCAAGAATAAAAAGCTTACCTGAATACCATATCTAAATATTTAAGTACTATATACATTAAACAAATCGACTTCAGAACAGCATGGAAAGTCAGGGTTCAAATTCTGAATCCTTGGACTCTTGAGGGTGTGAAGCTGGAATCTGACAGTACAGGGACAGGTGGCTACTTGCCCGTCTGGGGCAAAAAAAAAAGCCTTACTGCCTCCCCTCCCCCCATCCCCTCCCTTACCCCTGAGAAACATTTCCAATAGGCCATTCTCTGGACTTAGGGTTTTCCTGTGTGCAATTCATTCTTCTGGGCAAAGGCAGATCTCAGACTTGGAAGTGTACATGGAACCATGTGGTAGGGAATTCCAGAGCTGAAGGATCAGAACCCAGACTAGCTGGACACACGCAAGATACACATACACACTGAGTTCCCACAGCTCTGTGGCTCTCTGGACTCCTTGACTGTGGTGGAAAGCAACTAATGAACAACAAAAGGAAGGATAAAAGTCCCTGAAAGGGCAAGGGCTCCTCCTACAGATGGTACTAAGTCTGTCCTATTTAATTTTTTTTTTTTAATTAATGCAAGAAGAGGTTAAAACAAATTTCCTAATTGGAGGACGCTCTAACACTTCCAAGTCACAATATAATATTTATTAACAGCCAGATGATAAATTCTGTGAAGTACACGTGTCAAACCATGTTTGATTGTTTATTATTCATGATGTTTTTCAAAAGAGCTGCTTTACTCATAGTCAGTGATATGGTTAATAA
Organism: Mirounga leonina; assembly: GCF_011800145.1. Classification (NCBI taxonomy): domain Eukaryota; kingdom Metazoa; phylum Chordata; class Mammalia; order Carnivora; family Phocidae; genus Mirounga; species Mirounga leonina. The sequence continues at coordinate 17,062,596 of NW_023270418.1, read as the reverse complement.
GAAAAATATTTTAAATGAAATTTGAGGGGAAATTTCAATTCTATTTGATGTCTAATCACTTCTATTTTATCTTAGAAAAAAAATAATTGATTCTAGTATGCAAGAGCCAGAAACGTGGTCTAGCATGCCTTATGCTGAAAAATATGATTTGGGGTAGTGTTGTCATTCTGTAACCAACAGCTATTTTATTTGTTTATATTTAAATTTCCCAATGGACTTACTTACAGAAGAGCTTTGCTAAGGTTTGTTGTAAAAAACTAGAATAACAAGGAACCTACATTTATTCTAAGGAACTAGAAGAACAAGGGTACAGGAGAAATATAAAAAATGAAGGCAGCCTGAATTTATATGTTTATTATGAATATATATATATATATGCTAAGACAAGTCTAGCACCTTTGGACTGTGTGCTTCTAATCAGTTAATGGGATATATGTGTGGTCTGATAACCTTTATTCTAATATATGGACTGAGACAAAGAAAACCCAGCAAAAACATTTCTGGTCTGACTATTGTCAGTTCTTAATTGGTCAAGGGGTATTCTATTTGTCCTTTAGATTTCATTCTAATTGGCTGTGGGCAACGGTGTTTTCTGTAGGGTTTTTAGCCCCTGAAAATTCTCAATCTGCATGCTTCCTGGGCCTGTCTAGGTTTTTACTTGCAAGAAACAGGAAATGAACTATCTTAAGAATGAGAGAAATTTAATGTCAATAGCCCACTAATCCAACAGAGTCTAGACAATCTACTTGGGAAATGAACAGGAACTAAACCAGTTCTAATGCAGATTCAAAGGTTAGGAAATGAAAGGACAGCTTCTCAGAACACTGTGGCCAGGATGCCAAGTGCAAGGCATTTCCGAATACTTATGTCATTCAAGAAATCAAATCATTTGTCTTTGTGTTACTTGTTCCATAACAAAGTCTAAGATAGAATCATTTGGGTATTTGAATTTTGGCCCTGTGTTGCCAAAAGGCAGGAAATGGGAGAAGCTTTCTCCTTCATGCCTTGAAGAAGGAGTGATATCACTATATCCCCTCAGTATCACATTTAATGGAATGTCCTCCATTTAAGAAGGACAGTTCAATGTTGGATAGCCCCAAATTATAGTTTGCTACTTGTTTGCTCTCATGACTCATTTAGGTCTAACTATTCAGTATATATTTCCCTTTTCTCTTCTTCAAGCCCAGATTTATAGGTCCAGTTCCCTGCAAGACATCTCCAGCTAGTTTGTCATTTATCCAACAATGATCTGAGGTATACTATGTCCTAGGTGCGGACACTTCATTCTTAACATCTTCAAAGCTGAGCTCATCATTTTTTGCTTTCTTGCTATTTATTTCCTATATTTTATTTTGTGGTCAATGTTCACACCATCCAATTGAGATTCATCCTGGAGATTTTCCCCTTCCTCCTCTAGCCTATTACCGATCATTCTAATTTTACCTCCTTAATATTTTAGGAACATATATCATATTCTTTTTTGCTGCTACTGTTATTTCCTATTCCCCAATTATATTACATATCTGTAGTGCAACTCATATTTTGTCCAAATGAACTGAGATTTTACTTTACTTTCTGTATTTTTGGTCGTATTCTATGCATTCACAAATCTAGTAGAATATAATCAGTCAAAAGAAATAAATGTCACATTATGTTCATTAAGGGTATTAAAATTTAGTCAAAAAGTGAGAACTATGGAATGACTGAAACCTACGAACAATCCCAAATTCAAAATTGTGTCCTTTTCCTTCCTATTTCCATTTAAATGAGTGGTTATGTGGAATAAGAAAATAATCACATAAATCTCAACGTTAATGTGATATATATATGTATACACACACACACACACACTCTACGTTAAAGAGAATTACATTTTCAAAATTATTATTTACATTTTTGTTTCTAACACCAGACAGTATGAGTGAAGAGGTAGGTCTGACTCTGCACTTATTCTAGCCTCTGGAAAAAAATATTAAAACTTAGAATTGTTTTTGAATGAAGAGGACAAACAACAGAATTTTGGCCAGTTGGCTCATTGCCTTAAATCAAGCCAGAATAACCTGCCATTAGATATTATTTTCAGCTATGTATCAGTTTAACTATGAACTACATTGCTATGATAGAGGAAATCTGAGCTTTTAGGCTTTCAGTAATTTGAGACATTTCATCTAGTTTTCTATTCCATATTACCTTCTTAGAAGTATTATTTGCTTTCATCAGTACAGGCATAGCTATTAAATGAATCACCTTCCTGACCCCAAGTATTAAACCATGTTAGATTTTCCCAGTTGAAGGCCTTGGTATAGTTGGGAAAACTCTCTGGCTATCCCAGGAGTTACTCAGTGTCTGTCCTTCACCACACAGAATATACACAACCCTAAAATCATGCTGCATTTTATTTAATCTTGTGTTTCTTTATACAGAGAACATTATGCTGGAATTATTGGGGAAATCTCCAGTCTCTAGTTGTATAAAATATAAGCAGGAGATAAAATGTACCATAATGTGTTTAACAGACCTATTATGAGGAAATGAACAAAAAATATACTTTCTTTAGCTTTCTTTAGCTTTAGCTCTGGCTGACTGCACAGATCCTGTCTATTAAATGTTAAGTCTCCACATCCTAAAAGATATATCTGTCTATCAGAGGATAAGGCTACACTAATCCCCCCCTGTAGGATTGGAAATGAAATTGAAAGGGTGTTCTGGGGGAATTTGCCTTATTGGTTTAGAGCATAGTTTTCATAAAGCCCTTTTGCTGCCAAGTAGGATTGATTATTTTTCAAATGTGGAAGATAGGATAGGCATAAAACTATTCTTCCCCTTTCTCTACCACAAGAATCTATGGTATTTTATAAGATTATATTTTTCAATGTCTAAAATGTCTAGTTCATATAAATTATAGATCGTCTTATGAGTAAGAGCTTCAAAATTTTTTTCTAAACATATTTGCATCAGTTTTTAAAATTCTAGGGAGTTACTTAGGGACAATCACTTTATGGTAAAATATACGATTTTTATGTGTTTAATTCTTTCAGTGACAAAAACAAATACTTCACAGGCATGTTATGAAGGATTTAGGACTAGGCTAAATTATAAGAGACAATTAAGTAGGCATCTATTTGTATAATTTTTCTGAACTTTTACATGGTGATTTGGTAAAGGCAAATTAAACTATTTTAATAAATTGGCACTCTTATTTGTTCTGTTTTCTACTCTTGATCACAACATTGTACCATAAACTTTGAGCACTGATTACCATGGTTAATTTTACTTGAGATTTTATTCGACATACTGTAATTGGTATCTTAAAACTTAATCAAATCCAACGCATGTTTAAGGTACAAATATATTATTTCTTACATAGGTTTTTTTCTTTTAATTCATATTACTCCATTTCCTTGAATAAGATAAAAAAAAAAAAAAATGAGTTTCTTAACAGATACCCTAAGTGTATATAGGAAAGATCAGTGACCTTAATTCCAATCCCTATGTTTAAGTGGTTCTAAGTGGCTTTCATATATTTTTACCCTCTAACTAGCTCAACTTTTTGGTGACCAAACAGCACTTCCTGAGATAAGGGATACACCTATTTATGTCATTATAAAACATTTCATATATACCATTTGGAATTTATACAATGGGGGAAAATATATAAACAGATTTTAAAACTGGATTAAACGTGATTATGTCCTAAATACAGCCAGCTGGGTTGAGACTATTTGGAGACTCTCGTAGCATTTTAATAACAGGGGACATCCTGTTGCACTGGAAATTAGTTAATTGATATAAAATTATAAGTAATTAGCCTACCATCTTTGACCCTCTGAAAATTAAAAAAAATCCACAGCTATTGGTTAATAGAAAGAAAGAGTATAATTGAAAAACATTTTAAATGCCATAAATAAAAATGCTGTAAGGTTCCATGGGTAGAGATATCTTAAAGGGCATTTGAATATGGAATTATATCAGTAGGAGAAAAAGCTAAATATTGACGAATCCCTGGCCTTACAGTACCTATTTGTGTCAACATAGTAGGTTTCCACTACCATTGGCTAGACATGGCTTCTAGGACATTCACCCTAGGTTTAAAGACACTGGTATTAGTGAAAGGATTCTGACCAAGTTGAAATGATTTGAAATGATGAAGTAAAAACTTCATAGGTCTTTTTGTCTTTGATTTTTCTACTGACTGTCTAAACAATAGCTCAGTTCTTTGGATTAAGCATATCTAAAATTGCTTTTCTAGAATTTATCTACCATAAATGATTACCATCTCAAACCATCTGTCATAATTCTTATATTAAGATTATAAACAGGCAAGCTAGATAACTTATATGGATAATATTAGGGGACAAAAAGGATGTAGGAGTAATGCTATTCAGAGCCATCTTTAAGATAAATTGAGAAACCTGAATTTTAATGTTCCATGGTAATGAGGTGGTCACTAACAAAGACATATGCCCTAAAAGACATTTCTCAAAGTCAAAAGCAAATTCATTTTTCAGCATCCTAGGCTTTTTTTTAATACAATCCTGTCATATATACAGTGCTATCTATATTCATGATATTCTGAAAAAAAAATCTGAATGATATTGACATTTGAAATATAATTGTATAACATAGGAAAGAGATAGTTGTAACAGTATTCATATTCTCAAGAATAATTTATTAAGTAGTTTAGTAATTAAATACTAAATTGATTATCAGACATATCTATCCTCTTAAAAATAAGCAGTGAGAAAAGTGTGGCTGCAGTCATATTTAACTTAATTGCTTATATCAGCAACCAGCACTCATTAAATTTTTTTTTCCTGAAGGTAATATATTAAATCCTCAAAAAGTTTTCTAAACATAAGGAAGTGACATAATCATTGTAAATGCTGGAAGAGTTAAAAATAAATTATGTCTGACTATTATTTTAAGGCCCAACTTCCAAATAGACATTAAAGTTGATTTAAGGAGTGTGAGAGTGAGGACAAAGAAAGTAATATGCATTAAATTTGCCAGAAAGAATATTTAAAGCTTATGAAGGAAATTTTGATAAAGACAAGTTTAGGTTCCTTAGAGTAGCTCCTTTCCATTAAGAAACATTGGGGTTTTTTTGTTTTGTTTTGTTTTAAATATTTTATTTATTTATTTGACAGAGAGAAAGACAGCTAGGGAGGGAACACAAGCAGGGGCCTGTGGGAGAGGGAGAAGCAGGCTTCCGGCTGAGCAGGGAGCCCGATGTGGGGCTCCATCCCAGATCATGACCTGAGCCAAAGGCAGACGCTTAACGATTGAGCTACCCAGCTGCCCCAAGAAACAGTGTTAATAGAAACTTATCACCAATTTTTTATAAAAATCCAGGAAGACATCATTTTTAGACACCTTTCTCATACCTTTCATCTCTACTTTCTTCGTGGAACACCTGATATGCATCATTCCCTTCTCTTTACTCTTTATTATTCTTTTTTTAAATCCATTTGGCTAAACAATGCCATATATCCTTAAGCCTGCCTGTACATAATTTTCTTATAGAAATTTTCATTTTTGATTCTAATTTCTAGCTAATAGAAGACATATGTCACAATATAAAAATGGTTCATTATTCATTTCTATGCAATTATGTTTTTTTGTGGCCAGAGGCATCTTTTTTTTTTAATTTTTTAAAATTTTTTACCCTATTTAATCCACTATGTCCTCTATTAGAAACAGAAGCATACAAAAATTCTAAATGATTTGGGGTTCCAAATTTATTGTTTCAATTTTGGAAGTTCAGAACTAGAGTTCTAAACTCTATTGTTTACAGTAATATTAAGGCAACTAGACTTTAATTAAATGACCTTGTCAAGAACTCTTCTATAATACTTTAAATCATGCAATTTTTCTGATACCTGATTCATGCCAGTGTTCATAACCTCTCAGATGAAGTTAAGGTATGAAGACATTAATACTAATAATTTTAATTTTAATTTAATTAATTGATTGTTAGCAGTATTTCTTCAGTGAAACCTAGTAAGTATATCTGGATTTCAGAGATCATGTGTAGAAGTCTTCTCAGGAATCCTTAAGGAGAAATGGGAATTTCGTGATGGTGTAAGTGGATTAGTCTACTCACAGTGTGCCAATAGAACAATGTAGATCTGGAAGGAGGGCTTAGGCTTGTCCTGATGAAAGATTTTCTCTTCACTGCCTCATACTCATGGATGCCACTGATTATTTTTATGCATGATGATAGATAAGTGTCATTCCTGATCCATCAGAGCATCTAAACTCTAATTTTGGTTTGACCTTCTATATTGCTTTTGGCAACCCATGTAGTTTTCTACTTATCTTTAATAGGAGAGGGTCCCACAAAATAATTTTTCCCCCCAGAGAAGTTTTAAAATGTAAATTCTACATGGTCTATTTCTTCTATTTCTTTGATTAGAAAATGGCATGTAAATAAAATCATTTCTGAAAGGAAATCCAAATATTAGGACAATGGTCTACATTTCCCATGACTATATGTTAATCTCTCATACATATACACACACACCATCCTGCATTCAGGTCTAGAAAAATCAAATGAAGACAAAAGGAGAAAATGTTTCTATATGCCAAGATCCATTCTAAGCCCTATACATCCTTGAGAATTGTTGAGGTAAGTCTACTAGAATGTAATCTCTGTGAAGACTACTTATTGGTTTGATCGTTGTGGAATCGCTATTACAAAGAAAGCACTTACAACCTCATAGGTGTTTGATAAATATTTACTTAATGAATCACAATGAACATTTAATTCTCCTATAATGTGACTAGAATTGTTTTGATTATTTAAATCATACGTAACTAGAATTGTTTTATTTAAATCATACGTAACTGAGGCACCTGGGTGGCTCAGTCAGTTAAGCATCTGCCTTTGGTTCAGGTCATGGTCTCGGGGTCCTGGGATAGAGCCCTGCATCGGGCTCCCTGCTTCTCTCTCTCTCTCTCTCTCTCCTTCTCCCTCTACCCCTCCCTACCCTCTCTGCTTGTGCTCTCTGCTCTACCTCTCAAGTAAATAAATAAAATCTAAAAAATAAACAAAAAACTATGATATATAAGATAGGTATGATCTTTATCTCAATTTAAACTCATACTACTCTTATCAACCCCATGTTATGCACTAGGAAAATGAAGCCTAGGAAGATCAACTTTCACAAGGTACAAGCATCAGAAATTAAAAACAAAACAAAACAAAAAAAAAAACAAAAAAACACTCTTAAGTGTATTTGTATCTCCTGTGTCTTTTTAAGGACAATCACATTTTAGAACATATATATACAATTAGGTGTTTCTTGGAGAGGAGGATAAAGGTTTTGAAAGCATAGAAATCTATAAAGAAGTCCATAGAAAAATATTAAAATAATTTTAATTAAAATAATTTTAAATGCTCATGGACATTTACCTTATTAATGGGAGATCCTGTAGGGTGTGAGAGTGATGTCACTATTTAGATGAGCATTTGGAAGTTATAGGTAGTAAACTCAGATTTCAATATAAGGAAACCCTATCTAGAAAATCAGAGCAGCCTAAAAACTAAAAACTACTGGTTAGTGAGGCTGGGGATTCACTGTCACTGGAGATACTCAAGTGTCTGGAGGTTTTAAAGAAAAACTGAATCAGCACAAGAGATGGACCAATTAACACCTTCCCTTCCTGTATTTCTGATGCACACATTCTAGAGTTTTAATTCTATTAACAAATTTAAAAGCTTATCCTACACAATATGCAAATCCAGTCTAACTTAAGGCAAGTGTAGGTAAGTTGTTTTTCCATAGAACATTTGGAAAAGGCTTTTCTAGTATTTTTAATGCTTTTGTGTTAGGATAGAGAAACCAATGATTATTCCACTCTAATATGTAGTCTCTGAAGGCTACTAAAAATGTGTCAAGTCTCTTGAGACTGTGAAGCACGAATTTCTGTGTAGCATTCCCACATCAGCATCCAAATGAAAAACAGCTACTGAAGGCATGATCTCCAATTTTTCTCAGTTTTTCCAGGTGTATGTGCCAAATGCGTAGGAACAATACAAGGGTATTACATCTCAAAACATATAGTTAATCGTGAAAAACTTGAAGTAATATAAGCTGTGAAAGTTTTTATTTTCTTGTAATGCAAATGCCTGACCTAAGCTTAGATTGTCAGGGCATCCATTTCAAGACAGGTATCTCAAATAAATACACTGTCAGCCACAGCCATGGGACTTGATAAAAACCCCCACCCCACCAGCCTCCCCCCTCCAGGTTCCTTTGTTTCAGCAATCTTGGTTGATTTCCATAACTGGTCATTTGGGCCACCTGTGGCTCTTCCCACACTTTAGACTCCCATTCATATGTTTCAAATTCACCAATAAAGTAACTCTGCAAAACCCTAGGCCCCCACCTTTGACCCCAATAAAATCAGAAAGCCTCTAAAACCACACGCTTTTTCTCTAGTGGAGAACTTACTGTGTGGCCCCAGGTGTGCCATGTGCTTTCCAGGGCCAGTGGGTAAACCTTTTGCTTGTTTGTTTTTCAAGTTTCATCACAGTTTTTGCTGATACTGCATTGCAATCTTAAGAACCACAAAGGCTGGTCTAGCCATACCATTGATTATTGCTAGCCTGAGTCTGGCACAAAACACTTGACATTGCTCTGCATATCACAAATTAAAATGAGTCTTAGCTCAACACGGACATACCCCAGTACATGATGTTAACAACTTAATTTACTTGCTACTTAATGACTTCAAAACAAATCTGTGTCTAAATAAAAAAGCAACCACTAGAGCTGGCAACTCTCAAGGGCATCTAATATAGAAATAAGTTGTATCATCTGAGGCTATGTTCCTATTTTAGTATTTGCTGATTCATCAATAAGGTCCTCTAATTCTGGAAAATCACACTGGTTTTTTATCGTAGGTAAAATGCCATTTTTATGGTAAAAATTAATTTAGACTTACATTTTCTGGTTTCACATGCAAGGAGCTCTGTCTTAATTATAAGCAAAAAGCTAAATAGATTGAACAATCAACAACTCTTCTTAGATGCATAAGAGAGAGGAAGGCATAGGAAGAACCACTGCCCCTAAGATGTAAAAGACATACAGGAGGACACAGAGAATCATGACTTACCAAAGCAGAAACTCACAAGCAGAAATGACCACAGGATCCAGTACCAGGATCTGAAAAGTAATTGTCAAATCACTGAAGGTCCAGTGTAAATAAGTCTGAGTGTTAAAAATTCCAAGGGGACCCAATAATAGGGAAGCCCCCACAATACTGTGAAACTTACCTTCAAAAGCTCAACCAGGTTCACACAGTAAATACTGAAGGAAAATCCCTTTATGCTTCCAGTAGTGAGAGAAGGGAAGGAAGCATCTTGAAATATGCTAATGCTAGAGCAGCTTTCTTTCTTAACAAGGCCTGCCCTCAGGGGAAACTAATTAACTAAAGCCTCACCTGCTGGAGACTTATCAGAACTTAATTCACCCGGGGGAAGGGAATTAACAAATTCTAGCTGGCCCTGGTGTTCCAGTTGGGGGAAGGAAAATATCCAACTCCAGCTCATTCTAGTGATCCTGTCCCATCTAAAGATGGAGGGCAAAACAACAACAACAACAACTGAGAAACTCATGAATTTCACAGTCCTGACACATAGACACACTCAAAGACTGAGACCCAATCACAGGAGTAAAGAATGTTTCCTCTCCCCACACATTTCACCACCTGATTACTAAAGGCTTATTTATAACAGTTCTTTTTGCCTAGTACCTCATGTCTGGCTGTCAAGAAAAGATTGTAAGGCATATCCAAAAGACAAACAAAACAAAACAAAATAAAAACCCCATGACTGGAAGGGATAGAGCAAGCATTAGAACCAGATATGGCAGGAATATTGGAGTTATCAGACTTGGGGTTTAAAACAACTATGATTAATATGCTAATGTCCTTAATGGATAAAGTAGACAAATGGGCAATGTAAGCAGAGAGATGGAAATTCTAAGAAAGAACTAATAAATAATAGTAGAAATAAAAAAAACTAACAGATATGAAGAATGTCTTTGAAGGTCATTAGTAGACTGTTCACAGCTGAGGAAAGAATCTCTGAGCTAGCGGATATATCAACAGAATCCTCAAAACTTGAAAAGCGAAGAGAACAAAGACAAAGAAAAAGAACAACATATTCAAAGACTGTGGGACAACTATAAAAGGTATAACATATACATAATGTGACTATCAGAAGAATAAGAAAGGAAAAGAAGTATTTCAAACAATAATAATTGAGAATTTTGCTGAATTAATGTCAGACACCCAATCACAAATCCCTGAAGTACAGAGAATACTGAGGAGGATAAATGGGGGGAGTTGCAGGAGAGGACATGTAGGCATAGGATTTTTAAACTACAGAAAATCAAAGATAAAGAAAAAAATCCTGAAAGAAGTCAAAGGAAAAAACACCTTATCAGTAGAGGAATAAAGATAATTATATATGATTTCTCCTCAGAAACACAGGCAAGAAGAGAGTGGAGTGAAATATTTAAATTATTGAGATAAAAATGCCTACCAACCTGGAATTTGGTACCCAGAGATGTTAGCCTGCAAGAGTGAAAGAAATAAAGATTTTCTCAGACCAACAAAAATTGAGGGAATCTGTTGCCAGTAGACTTGGCTTATAAGAAATGTTAAATTCTGTGAAGATAGGGGAAATAATATAGGTCAGAAACTTGGATCTATAAAAAGAAAGGAAGAGCATAAAAGCAAGAACAAGTGAAGGTAAAATAAAACCTTTTATTTGTATTCTTAACTGATTTAACCGATATCAGTTTGTTCAAGATAATAATATCAACAATGATTTTGATTTTGCATGCACACATATATAATTTACTACATCCATAGAACCCTTTTCTACTTTCATCTTCAAAGTTCTCATTTGAATATTTGCTCCTACCACCAAGATTTGCACCTGCAGCAGCTCTGCCCAGGCCCACACCCCAGGCTTCAAGGCTCACCACCACAGACCTCCTACTCTTAGTTTGCTGTCCATGGTATGGGGTTTGGAAGACATGGGGGACACCCATACCTATCCTTCTTGTATGTCACTGACTGCCAGAAATGGCTAGCTATGGGTCCTACTCTCAGGCACCATCCATTTTCAGGGCTAGTTGATTTGGCAGGCAAGTTGTTACAGTCCTTAGTGGATTTCAACTTCTATGACCACTGTCCTAAAAGGTTTTTGCTTAATAGTTTAATTCTGTTAATGATAGGGGTATTTCCTCAGTAAAATCAAACAGTTAATTTGAATATATTCAAACATATATTGATTATATATATATATATAATATATATTATATACAGATTCAGTAGGCATAAAATTTGAAGGACATAGTTCATCTCAACAACACCAATCACTGGATATAATTAACATCTATAGACTATGTCCTCCAATAGCAGCATAATATACATCCTTCTCAAACTCACATGGAATATTCACCAATATAGACCATACTTTAGGCCATCTTAAAAGAATAGAAATCGATAAGCTTCACAGCACTGTGAAGTGTGCAAGACTGTTGAATCACAGATCTGTACCTCTGAAGCAAATACATTATATGTTAAAAAAAAGAAGAAGAAGAAGAAGATAGCAGGAGGGGAAGAATGAAGGGGGGAAATCAGAGGGGGAGATGAACCATGAGAGACTATGGACTCTGAAAAACAAACTGAGGGTTCTAGAGGGGAGGGAGGTGGGAGGATGGGTTAGCCTGGTGATGGGTATTAAAGAGGGCACGTTCTGCATGGAGCACCTGGTGTTATAGGCAAACAATGAATCGTGGAACACTACATCAAAAACTAATGATGTAATGTATGGTGATTAACATAATAAAAAAAATTGATAAGCTGAACCTCATTAAAATTAAAAACTTCTGGTCTGTGAAAGATAATGTCAAGAGAATGAGGAAACAAGCCCCAGACTGGGAAAAATAATTGTAAAAGACATCTAATAAATGACTGTTATCTAATATATTCAAAGAACTCAAACTCAGAAGAAACAACCTAATTAAAAAATGAACCAGAGACCTTAATTGACACCTCAGTAAGATATACAGATGGCAAATAAACATAATATGTCAACAGAGAAATGTCAACTTAAACAAGGAGATACTGCCACTCACCTATTAGTACAAAATCCAAAACACTGACAACACCAAACACTGACAAGCATGTGGAAAACAAGAACTCTCATTCATTACTGGTGGGAATGCAAAAAGAAATAGTCACTATGGAAGACCATACTTCAGTAGGTGAATGCATAAACAAACTGATATATCCAGATGATGTTATATTATTTAGTTGTGGAAAAAAAAAGAGCCACAAAAGAACATGGAGGAACTTAAATGCATATTTCTAAATGAAAGAATCCAATCTGAAAAGTCTACTTACTATATGATTCCAACTACAGGACATTTTGGAAAAGGTAAAACTATCAAGATAGTAAAAAGGTCAGTGGTTGCTAGGGGTCAGGTAGAGGCAAGATGAATAGATGGAGAATTTTTAGAGCAGTGAAAAACTATTATACCATAATGATAGACATATGTTCTTATATATGTCCAAACCCATATAATGTACAACACCAAGGCTGAACTATAAGATAAACTATAGATTTTAGCGATAATGATGTGTCAGTGTAGGTTCAGTTGCAGCAAGTGTACAACTCTGGTGGTGGATGTTGATAATTGGGGAGGGTATGCATTGTAGATTCAGGATGTGCATGGGAAATCTCTGTACCTTCCCCTCAATTTGTATGTGAATCAAAATTGCTCTGAAAATGTGTTTTAAAAATCTTAAAAAGATAACTTTAACTCCAAAGTGTAAACTGGAAGAAATTTTAAACATGAAGAATTATAGAAAATAATATTCAGAAAAAGAATTGGATAAAAAATAAGTATTTGCAGAAAGGATACTGATACATTATTTTTGGAATGGCATATAGTGATATAGAGATTCATAGCCTCTTGATATGTTTTGCCTATTTCCTATTTTGTAATTCTAATTCAAATGATCACAATTTTTTTTTAAATATATTGATATGTCACTAATGTCATTGAAAATAAAACCTAAATGTTCAATAATATTTTATAACTTGGAGCAATATTCCATAGGATGAAATATTATGTATTCTTCAAATCATTTATACTACAACAGCCATGATAATAAAAGCAAATACAAAGTAGTATACAATATGAGCAGAATTTTAAATTTGTAAAAAGAATATCAAGATGTTAATAATTCACATCTATGCATCAGATATTATCTACTATACTGCAAGCACTGTGTTACCATGAATATTTATCTTTTTGAATTTTCTGTTTTGATGAGAGGAAGATAGGACTTTCAATGTTCAGTATAGGGACAGTGAAACTGGAATCATGATCAACTTTAGGCTATGGTCTTGGGATGCTGCTACAGAACTTTTTTACTACTAAAAACCTGTTTGTTTCCCTTTCCTCTGATGTATTATATAAGCTGTAGGTGTGTAAGATAATTGTTCTTAAACATTTCATAGAATTTACCTATGAAACCTTTTGAACTTTGAGGTTTCCTTGTGGATATGTTTTGTACAAAAAAAGAAAAAATAAATTTCTGTAATATATATTGGAGTATTTTTAGTTTTAGATTTTGTGTCAGTTTTATCAAGTTGTATTTTTCAAGGAATTTGTCCACTTCAGTTGCAAATTTGTTGTAATACATATGTTCAAAATATTCTCCCATTATGTCTGTAGAATCTGTAGTGTCTCCCATTTCTGATTTTTTTTTTTTTTAACATCCTAGCTAGGGGAATCACACTATTTTTCTTCTATTTTCAAAGAACTAACTTTTCTCTTTTTTCATTTTCTCTATTTTTTATAATTTTCTTAGGTTGTAGAGTTTCTGGATTCTGTTATATTACTCCAAAGAGAATTTTGCTTTGTTTGTCAAGAGATAACAACCTCAAATTGCAAACTCTGTCTCTTGAGTGGAACCTGGAATCTCTATATAATGTACCCTTAGCTGAGCTGTTTTGAGTCTATCTCATGCATGCATATTTCTGCAGTCAGAATATAAACACAAAAATAGAGCACTCTCTTTGGTTGTGTCCTTTCAGAGATTCTTCCCTTACTTTTCAGTAGCTGTAATTGCCCCAAATTCTAGCCTCTTGTTCTTTTTTTATGCATATAATTAGAATTTCAAAGGTTTTTCTCTTGTATTGGAGTTTTAGCTTCCCCACACAGGGCTGACCATGGTCCTTCCTTAGGTTAGAAGCTGTTAAAAAACAAACAAAAAGGAAGACTTACCCTACCCCATTGCCCTTTTTCAACATCAAATTGTCTTAAAAAATCTGTTTTTTAGGTAGTTGGTTAATCTGTTTTGCATTCTATTCACAGTTTGTATTTGTTTTTGATGGAGAACTTACTTGCTTTTGATGGAAAAGTTCAGTCCGAAATGAAATTTATGCCTTTTTCCTCTTGACATTTTCCCATATTATTTTGGAGGACTTCCTTACTGTCTGGAACAAAATATCCCTGGCCTGTCTTGTATTTTCCCCATCCCAGTTCAGGAGGCAGTCATTTTTCCAAAAAGTCCTAGATATTTTTATTGGAAAATGGTATTCACAAAACAGGACCTTGGTTCTATAAATATTCATTGCTACTGGACTGTTACCGCACATGAATATGTGTATATAAGAATAAATGCATGCTTATTTTATATTCATTTCTATTTTAAAAAGCACTTTTTTTTTTTTCTTTTAGAGAGAAAGAGGGAGAGATTACGGGGTGGGGGGCTGGGTGGGGAGAAGAGGAAAAGGGAGAAAGAGAATCCCAAGCAGGCTCCACGCCCAGGGCAGAGCCCAAGATGGGCCTTGATCATACAACCCTGAGATCGTGACCTTAGAGGAAATCAAGAGTTGGACGCTCAATCAACTGAGCTACCCAGGCACCCCTAAAAACATATTTTGGTACTGACACAGCAGATGCCACTGGGTTCATTCTCCAGAAGTGGGAATGCTCCTTCTTAACCTGGGTTCACTGGCTCCTACAAATGGAAAGTGTTTGGGTGAAAGGGAAAGGAAGTGAAAAGGAAGAAAAAATGAAAATTGAAGGGAAAATGAGGCAAGAGTTAAGAAGCAGTAGAAAGAAGGTGGCAGCAAGCTTTTCAGGGAGATTTCATTAAACCAGATATAAAATAATTATTGCAAGCTAAATACTTTATTACATCCCATAATAGTGATAAACACACTGTCTGATAAAGTGATGTGGAGCAAAAGTATCCTTAAAAATATGGTTCACTGGGCGCCTGGGTGGCTCAGTTGGTTAAGCGACTGCCTTCGGCTCAGGTCATGATCCTGGAGTCCCGGGATCAAGTCCCGCATCGGGCTCCCTGCTCAGCGGGGAGTCTGCTTCTCCCTCTGACCCTCCCCCTTCTCATGTGCTCTCTCTCATTCTCTCTCTCAAATAAATAATAAATAAAATCTAAAAAAAAAAAATATGGTTCAGAAGTGATCTTCTCTCTACATCCAATAAAGATGTTCACTAAAGTAAAGACTAAGAAATTTCCTCATTTTGTTAACTATCGTGATATGAGGCTTGGTGATTTCAACTGACTGTTAGAATCCAGACCAGGAAAATCACAGACGAGAACTCACAAGGAGCCACGGACTTCTGACTACTCATTAACTGGTAGTTCACGCTGGCCCCTACTTCTACCTAAGAAATTTAGAAGCACTCAAGAATTACCTACAATACAGAATAGATATTTTGAAACAAAAGAAGGAGAAGGAGAAGCAGACTCCCTGCTGAGCAGTGAGCCCGACATGGGACTAAATCTCAGGACCCTGGGATCGTGACCTGAGCCAAAGGCAGATGCCTAACTGACTGAGCCACCCAGGTGCCCATATAAATAAGTCTTTACTGTGCATTTGAGAAGGAGAATATTTTCCGTTGATTTTATGTAACTGCTTAAAATTTGTGAGGTTACTTTAAGAGTGAAGAAGAAAAAAAAAATTCTACCCTATTTTCAGGTGCTATATAGCTGCCCAATAGAACTCAAACATAGTTTTAATCCAAGGGATAAATGTCTGATAGGACAAACTATTTGCTCTTATCTGGAATATTATCTTTTCTAAGAAGACTTCTGTTGCCTCCTAGGCAGTTAAGCAGCCTCTTCTTTGTAATCCCCTAGTACTTGTAAAAACCTTTATTGCAATAGCTAATATGTAGTGTTATGAGTGTTAGGAGAGTCTTTCAAAATGATTTAATGGTTAGACAGACTTTTTGATTAATTTGAAATGTTACTTCCTCCTGATTGGTTTCATTTGTTAAAAAGTCTTTAAAAGAAATATTCCTTAGAGAGGCTCATTAAGTTGTAACTTTAAACAAATTGTACATACTTAATTGTTTAGTTCCCTTAGGCATTGCATCTGAGGTAACAACATCAAAATCATTTGACAGCACATATCATTTTTAAGCTTCAGTCCGAAAGAAAAATATTGCCGTGAATGGAGAAAAATATAAACACACGCAAACCTTAAGGACCATTCCTGCATGTGTGATACACACACACATACAAGTTCAACTAATGTACACACCTTGAGAAACATTAGCATATTAATATTCTTAGACTTTTCTGCCATTTGCATCCTAGGTAAAAACCAACTTTGTTTAACTAAATCTCTCTACCTACCTAATAACAAAGTTCATCCAGCTTTGGAAGTTTCATTATGTAGAGTGAAGAGCAAAGAGTAAGAGGTGTTTTAGGTAGGGCTGTAAAATCAGTTTATAAGGAGTGTTGTAAAGAGAAATCCAAAAGTAGCAATGACATATAAAAGAAGCTTGATTGGCCAAAAAAAAAAGAAAGAAGAAAAAAGACAAAAAAAAAAGAAGAAAAAAAGATAATTCCAAGAATGATGCAGTCTATGAACCATGTATTTTCTCCTGCAGTGTTGAAGTATGAAACTTGAGTTTAGAAAGTTTGTATTGCTGAATTTGGTTTAACTATGTAGTATTGCTGTAATTCTGGGTCACGTGGGCTCATACTGTTTCCTAATGTTTAATTTATGGCTTCTGCTATGCTTATATATTTATATTTATTAGTATGTTAAAATATCTATATGCATATTTATAAATTTATATATTCACACATTTACATATATTTATATAAACCTATATAAATATATATGTCATATGCTTTATGTAATCATTTAAATGGCAATTACTGGGTGCCTGGGTGGCTCAGTCGTTAAACATCTGCCTTCAGCTCAGGTCATGATTCCAGAGTCCTGGGATCGAGCCCCACATCGGGCTCCCTGCTCCGCAGGAGGCCTCCTTCTCCCTCTCCCACTCCCCCTGCTTGTGCTCACTCTCTCGCTGTGACTCTCTCTGTCAAATAAATAAATAAAATAAAAACTAACTAACTAAATAAATGACAATTACTTTAAGTTATTTTAATATTTCTGAAATCAGGATACATTTGTGTTTTATTTGCAGATTGTTTTCCTTAGTTGTCCATAAAATGCTTTATTATAGTATATAGAGCATCCTAGATTTGATTAATACATAGACTTTATATGTAAAAAGTTGTTTTATTGAATTGACCAATTTAATCAATTTGATAAAATTTTTCCCAATTGTTTAAGTTCACTTTCTAAGAATCAGTTAAATAAGAAAATATTAAAGAAACTGAAGTTAAATTTGGAGAAATACTTTATCACTATATAAAATAGGTGTTGAATGTTAAGAGAAACATCTCTCTTTATGAAATTTCTGATGCTTGACAATTATCCCTCTTTTTTGTAATGCTACAGATTTCAGATCAATGATACATGTCATTAAGAGGCAAAATTTTATATTAATATTAATTTACATTAAACACTTTTTGAAAACTATTTTTTTAAAGAGTTGTTCATCAATCCATAAAATATCTAGCTTTTAATACAGATTTTTTAATGGTATTGAAAGATTAACACAAAGTCTTGATTTTAAAATTTTTCAGCACTGGGTGTTATACACAAACAATGAATCATGGAACACTACATCAAAAACTAATGATGTAATGTATGGTGACTAACATAACATAAGAATAAAAAAAAATTTCAGGTCAGAAATGAGCACACATACACAGAGACACACATACCAAACATACACAGAAAGAAACACACATAGACAAATGTAAAACTTTCAATTTTAAAATTTAAACAAATGGAATTAAGGTGATTGCAAGGTTCTTCTGAATTAGTAAATTACTTTTTTTTCATCTCTGATTAAACTGCAGCATTTTTGCAAAAGATTAGTCCTTAATTATGTTTTATCTTATGGAACATTCTTTTGGGGGAGTAAGAAGAGAGGACATGTTTAGGTATCTTTCTTGGTTTCAACAAATACTGTTGAGACTTGAATATCCTAAGTATAGAGATAAGGTCCTATTAATTACAGATAGTTATAAATAGATAACCTCCCAGGGACTCATGAACAATTTACTTACCTTCCCTAATTCTAGATCATAGGCTAAAAATAAAAGATGGGGCATGGAGAATTTTACTTCAAAATTTATTCTGTTATTGAGTATGTATTTTGTTTATTTGTACTACCCCTCCACCAAAATAATCCCTATGTAGACAGAGATTTATGCTTTATTAAGAACTGATTTGACCACATTCAATATGAGATTCATAATTTGGAATGCATGAATATATCTATGAAAAACTACTCTTTTTTTTTTTAGAGAAGGAGGGGAGAGGTAGAGGGAGAGGGTGAGAGAGAATCTTAACCAACTGAGCCACCCAGGTGCCTCAGAGAGAGAGAATCTTAAGCAGGCTCCACGCCCAGCACAGAGCCTGATGTGGGGCTCAATCTCACGACCCTGAGATCATGACCTGAGCTGAAATCAAGAGGCAGATGCTTAACTGACTGAGCCACACAGGCACCCTATGAAAACTATTTTTTAATTAATATTTCAACATTACTAAAGAACCCCTAGTACCAATATTTAATAAGCTTTCTAATAATTAATTTCCTTTACATACATTCACTCCCATGTGTAAAATGCATCCTAAGTAGGGTTCTCTCTCCCTTAAACCACTCTAAAACTCTAAATATTTGATTTACTTTAAATGAGGCTTTGTACTGCATTGCTTTCACCTTGCATGAATAACCATCAAAGGCAATGGGAATTGTTAGAATTAGAAGAAAGATGCTGAGGAACATTTAATGGAATTTAGTTTTTGTGATAAATATAAGGATAAATTCCCTTCTAAGGAGGATTTCACAGTTGTTGATATTAGTGTTGGTGACTTAAATTATATATGTATATATAGCCATGTATGTATATATGTCCTCTTGTTAGTGACTTAAAAATATAAATAGCTCATGAGATAAAAATATGTATGGATATTTCTTTCTGAAGGATAAATATCCTTCATTGTCCTTAAATCAAATAAATATATGTATAAACAGAGTCTTAAAGTTTTGGTAAAAGTTTCTAAAGTACATTAGAAAAAAGTCATTCAAGCAAGAAAAATCTAAAATAAACAAAACCTTACCCATAAAGGAGCTAGAAAAAGAACAAATAAAACCCAAAGCCAGTAAAAGGAAGGAATTAAAGATTAGGGCAGAAATAAATGAAATGCAGACTTTAAAAACAAACAAACAATAGAACAGATTAATAAAACCAGAAGCTTTTTTTTTGGAAAGATCAACAAAATCAATAAACCTTTAGCCAGACTCATTTAAAAAAAAAAAAAAAAAGACAAAATCAGAACAGAAGGAGAAGTAACAGTCAAAACCTTAAAAATACAAAGAATTATAAGACAATACTATGAAAAGTCACATGCCAACAAATTAGATAAGCAGAAAAAAATGGATAAATTCCTAGAAACATAATCTTACAAAATGGAATCAGAAGAAATAGAAACTTGAATAGACTGATTACTAACAATGAAACTGAATCAGTAATCAAAAAACTCCCAAACAAAAGTCTAGGACCAGAGGGCTTCACAGGTGAATTCTACCAAACAATTAAAAAAAGAGTTAATACCTATTCTCAAACAGTTCAAAAAAAAGGGGGGGAAAGAGAAAGGAAATTTTCCAAATTTATTCTATGAGACCAGCATCACCCTAATACCAAAACCAGACAAAGACACTACAGAAAAAAACTACAGGAAAATATCTCTGATGAACATAGATGCAAAAATCCTGAATATTAGCAAACCAAATCCAACCATACATTTAAAAAAATCATTCATCACTATCAAGTGGGATTTATTCCTGGAATGTAAGCACCCTTTCATTGATTGAAATCAAGCAATGCGATACATCATACTAACAAAAGAAAATACAAAAAAAAAAAGGTCATTTCAGTAGATGTAGAAAAAGCATTTGACAAAGTACAATATCCATTCATGATAAATATCCTCAACAAAGTAGGTTTAGAGGAAACATACCTCAGCATAATAAAAGCTGTGTAAGAAAACCCCACAGGTAACATCATACTCAATGGTAAAAGATAGAAAGCTTTTCCTCTAAGATCAGGAAAAAGACAAGGATGACCAGTCTACTGGAATAGATATAGTACTGGAAGTCCGAGCCACAGAAATTAGACAACAAAAAGAAATAAAAGGCATCCAAATTAGTAAGAAAGAAGTAAAACTTTCACTATTTGCAGGTGATATGATACTATCTATATATAGAAAACTCTAAGGACTCCACCAAAAAACTAGTGGAACTGATAAATTAATTCAGTAAGGTTGCAGGATACAAAGTCAATATACAGAAATCCACTGCATTTTTATAAACTAATAATGAAGTAGCAGAAAGAGAAATTAAGAAAATAACCCCACTGCAATTGCACCAGAGGTACAAAAGGTCTTAATTTAGGAATAAGCTTAACCAAGGAGGTTAAGGATCTGCACTCTGAAAACTAAAATCTTGATGAAAGAAATTAAAAATGACACAAACAAATGGAATAACCAATATTGTTAAAATGTCCATATGATCTGAAGCAATTCACAGATTTAATGCAATCCCTATCAAACAATGACATTTTTAATAGAACTAGAATAATCCTAAACTTTGTATGGAAATACAAAAGACCCTGAATAGCCAAAGCAACCTTGAAAAAGAAGAAAACTGGAGCTATCTTAATCCCATTTTAAAGATATACTACAAAGCTGTAGTAATCAAAATTTCTTGGTACTGGCACAAAATAGACACATATATCAATGAAATAAGATAGCCCAGAAATAAACCCACAGCCATCTGGTCAATTAATCTTTAACAAATGATCCAAGAATACACAACGGGGAAAAGACAGTCTTTTCAATAAATGGTGTTGGGAAAACTGGATAGCTACATGCAGAAGAATGAAACTGGATCACTTTTTTACACCATACACAAAAATAAACATTAAGACCTGAAACCATAAAAATCCTAAAAGAGAGCAGAGACAGTAATTTCTCTGACATCAGCCATAGCAACATTTTTTCTAGATATATCTCTTGAGACAAGGGAAACAAAAGTAAAAATAAACTATTAGGACTACATCAAATGGCTTCTCCACAGCAAGGAAACAATAAACAAAACAAAAAGACAATTCCCTGCATGGGAGAAGACATTTGCAAATGGCATATGGCATATCCAATGAAGGATTAGTATTCAAAATATATAAAGAACTTACACAACTCAAAACTTGGAAAGGCTTAAATCTTACACCCATATCAAATCTAGCCTATCCAATCCAGTCATTGACTAGCTCATCAACCTTCTCTCTTCATTATTAAGCTGGATATATCCATCTCACATTGGCAGTCTGAATTGTATGCAATTTTTTTTTTGCTTTCTCCATCTTTCCATATCCTAACAGGAACCTCTAACCCCCTCCATGTCAGTAACACATCTTTTATGCATATAAAAATGCTACACATCCTTTAAGATTGATCCTAATTTTTCTATGTAAAGAATTTCAGGATTATTCAGATTTGAAAATATCTTCCTGGTCTCTGAGATTCTCTATTATCACTCAATTATTAAAGCATTTGTCACATACTACCTTGCATGTTAGTTATATGTAGGTATATTTCAAATTCTCAACTTGATTGTAAGCTCATTGAAGACCAAGACGTATTATTCATCTTTCTTTTCCCTAGATTAACTTTATTTTTAACAGACATTTAAGAAATATTTGAGAAAGCAAGCTTTTTAAAGAATCATGTCTCACTGAGTGATGTATTGGTATGCTGATGAGGCTTTTATTCCTCATAAGGTTTTGAGAGACAATATAGATTTTTAAAAAAATATTAAAGCACTGGATCTATTATTGGATTCAGTATAAGCAAAGCACCATTTAAAACACTCTGTGTTTTAATTTGAAAATTGTTATGTTTATACCAAAAGTTTAAAATGCTGATTCATTCTAGAAATCTCTTCCTGCATCATTGGTTTTTCAAATCTATAGAAATGCTTTCTTAGTTGAGATGATATACAGTCAATGCCACATAGAAAACACCACCCAAACCCCCAAAATCTCAACTGCTTACATCAATGAATTTAGGTTTATAGGATAGTATGTAGGTCAGCTGGACTTGGCCTGGGCCACGTATTGTGTTCAGTCAGTCTCATGCATCTCTTCATTCCCCCTGAACAAAGATGTATTTTTCACATGGTAGATGTCAGAAGCAAAGGAGACCAAACCAAATCATGTAAGCATATTCAAGGCCTCTGTGTCTTGTCTAATATCCCAATGCTCAAGCAAGTCATAGGAAATCAGCCCAGGTAGGAGGGGAAGCATATTCCACCTACTATGGGAGGAGGTCCTGAAAAGTCACACAGTGAAGATGTCAAAGTATAAAACAAACCAACAAAACATGGACAAAAAGTTTGCGCCCTAAAGACTTATTTTTCCTGAAATAAAATTTTGTGCTTTGCCCAGTTACCATAAAGGAGACTCAATATTGGACATGATGAGAAAACCATAATGTATCAAAATATTTTATTTAATTTATTCACTGATTATAAGGGGCCCTATAATATCTGCTTCATGCATTGCATGATTTGGCCAATGTTACACAGTTTGTGAGAATTTGGGGCAAAAAAATGATATGATTTCTGCTTTATTATATGCTTCTCATATAGACTATCTATATAAAGTTCATATAT
Organism: Mirounga leonina; assembly: GCF_011800145.1. Classification (NCBI taxonomy): domain Eukaryota; kingdom Metazoa; phylum Chordata; class Mammalia; order Carnivora; family Phocidae; genus Mirounga; species Mirounga leonina. The sequence goes on along the minus strand of NW_023270418.1, from coordinate 17,039,428 downwards.
AGTCACTTGGATTATAATGAAGGTGACACTATAGTCAAATGGATGAAAGCTAGTCTTTTCATTGAGTGATGCTGAGTTATCAGAATATCATAGGGAGGAAATCAGAATCTTGCCTCCACATCATATACAAAACTAAATTTCAGATCCATTGTGATATAAATGTGTAAAATAAAATTTAAAGCATAGCTATCTCTTTGTAACATAAAAAATATTTCTTAAACAGGATAGCAAAATATCTATGCATAAGTAATAGATTAATAATTTAGATAGGATTAAAATTAGGAATTTTTTCAACAAAATGCATTATTTCTAGAGTGAAAAGACAAACCATACACTGAAGATATAATTGGCAATACCTTCCCAATGTCATCACCAACCACCAAAGGGGGGGGGGTGAAGACAGTAAGTGAGCAACAGTCTTAGTCATTTACAAAGAGATTTTTTTTTAAAAATTTTATTATGTTATGTTAATCACCATACATAAAGAACTTCTGAAACTCAACATCCAAAGAACAAATGATTCAATCAAGAAATGGGCAGAAGACATGAACAGACATTTTTCCAAAGAAGACATCCAAATGGCCAACAGACACATGAAAAAGTGCTCAACATCACTCAGCATCAGGAAATCCAAATCAAAACCTCAATGAGATACCACCTCACACCAGTCAGAATGGCTAAAATTAACAAGTCAGGAAACGACAGATGTTGGCGGGGATTCAGAGAAAGGGGAACCCTCCTACACTGTTGGTGGGAATGCAAGCTGGTGCAGCCACTCTGGAAAACAGTATGGAGGTTCCCTCAAAAAGTTGAAAATAGAGCTACTGTATGATCCAGCAATTGCACTGTTGGATCCTATTGGATAGTATTTTGGTGAGAATTTTTGCATCCATGTTCATCAAGGATATTGATCTATAATTCTCCCTTTTGATGGGGTCTTTGTCTGGTTTGGGGATCAAGGTAATGGTGGCCTCATAAAACGAGTTTGGAAGTTTTCCTTCCATTTCTATTTTTTGGAACAGTTTCAGAAGAATAGTATTAATTCTTCTTGAAATGTTTGGTAGAATTCCCCTGGGAAGCCATCTGGCCCTGGGCTTTTGTTTGTTGGGAGATTTTTGATTACTGTTTCAATTTCCTTAGTGGTTATAGGTCTGTTCAGGTTTTCTATTTCTTCCTGGTTCAGTTTTGGTAGTTGATACATCTTTAGGAATGCATCCATTTCTTCCAGATTATCTAATTTCCTGGCATAGAGTTGCTCACAATATGTTCTTATAATTGTTTGTATTTCTTTGGTGTTGGTTGTGATCTCTCCTCTTTCATTCATGATTTTATTTATTTGGGTCCTTTCTCTTCTTATTGATAAGTCTGGCCAGGGGTTTATCAATCTTGTTAAAGAACCAGCTCCTAGTTTCATTGATCTGTTCTACTGTTCTTTTGGTTTCTATTTCATTGATTTCTGCTCTGATCTTTATGATTTCTCTTCTCCTGCTGGGTTTAGGCTTTATTTGCTGTTCTTTCTCCATCTCCTTTAGGTGTAGGGTTAGGTTGTGTATTTGAGACCTTCCTTGTTTCTTGAGAAAGGCTTCTATTGCTATATACTTTCCTCTCAGGACCACCTTTGCTCCAACCCAAGATTTTGAACAGTTGTGTTTTCATTTTCATTGGTTTCCATGAATTTTTTTAATTCTTTAATTTCCTGGTTGACCCATTCATTCTTTAGTAGGATGCTCTTTAGCCTCCATGTATTTGAGTTCTTTCCAACTTTCCTCTTGTGATTGAGTTCTAGTTTCAAAGCGTTATGGTCTGAAAATAGGCAGGGAATGATCCCAATCTTTTGGTACCAGTTGAGACCTGATTTGTGACCTAGGATGTGATCTATTCTGGAGAATGTTCCATGAGCACTAGAGAAGAATGTGTATTCCGTTGCTTTGGGATGGAATGTTCTGAATATGTCTGTGAAGTCCATTTGGTTCAGTTTGTCATTTGAAGTCTTTATTTCCTTGTTGATCTTTTGCTTAGATGATCTGTCCATTTCAGTGAGGGGGGGTGTTAAAGTCCCCCACTATTATTGTATTGCTGTCGATGTGTTTCTTTGCTTTTGTTATTAATTGCCTTATATAATTGGCTGCTCCCATGTTTGGGACATAGATATTTACAATTGTTAGATCTTCTTGTTGGATAGACCCTTTAAGTAGGAGATAGTGTCCTTCCTCATCTCTTATTATAGTTTTTGATTTAAAATCTAATTTGTCTGATCTAAGGATTGCCACCCCAGCTTTCTTTGGTGTCCATTAGCATGGTAAATGGTTTTCCACCCCCTCACTTTCAATCTAGGGGTGTCTTTGGGTCTAAAATGAGTCTCTTGCAGACAGCATAGCGATGGGTCTTGTTTTTTTACCCAATCTGATACACTGTGTCTTTTGATTGGGGCGTTTAGCCCATTTACATTCAGGGTAACTATTGAAAGCTAGGAATTTAGTGCCTTTGTATTGCCTGTAAGGTGACTGTTACTGTATATTGTCTCTGTTCCTTTCTGGTCTATGTTACTTTTAGGCTCTGTCTTTGCTTAGAGGACCCCTTTCAATATTTCTTGTAGGGCTGGTTTCGTGTTTGCAAATTCCTTTAGTTTTTGTTTGTCCTGGAAGCTTTTGATCTCTCCTTCTATTTTCAATGACAGCCTAGCTGGATAGAGTATTCTTGGCTGCATATTGTTCTCGTTTAGTGCTCTGAATATATCCTGCCAGTCCTTTCTGGCCTGCCAGGTCTCTGTGGATAGGTCTGTTGCCAATCTAATGTTTCTACCATTGTAGGTTACATATCTCTTCTCCCAAGCTGCTTTCAGGAATTTCTCTTTGTGTCTGAGACTCACAAGGTTTACTATTAGATGTCAGGGTGTTGACCTATTTTTATTTATTTTGATGGGGATTCTCTGTGCCTCCTGTATTTTGATGCCTGTTTCCTTCCCCAAATTAGGGAAGTTCTCTGCTATAATTTGCTCCAATATACCTCCTGCCCCTCTCTCTCTTTCTTCTTCTTCTGGGATCCTAATTATTCTAATGTTGTTTCATCTTATGGTATCGCTTCTCTCTCAAATTCTGCCCTTGTGATCCAGTAGTTGTTTCTCTCTCTTTTTCTCAGCTTCTTGATTTTCCATCATTTGGTCTTCTATATGACTGATTCTCTCTTTTGCCTCATTTATCCTAGCAGTAAGAGCCTCCATTTTTTATTGCACCTCATTAATAGCCTTTTTGATTTCGACTTGGTTAGATTTTAGTTCTTTTATTTCTCCAGAAAGGTTTCTCTAATAACTTCCATGCTTTTTTCAGGCCCAGCTAGTATCTTTAAAATCATCATTTTGAACTCTAGTTCTGACATCTTACTAATGTCCATGTTGATTATGTCCCTGGCAGTGGGTACTGCCTCTTGTTCTTTTTGTTGAGGTGATTTTTTCCATCTTGTCATATTGTCCAGAGGAGACTAGATGAATGAGAGAACAAAATGCTAGCAGGGTACCAACGTCCCCAGAAAATATACACTAAACAAATCAAAAAAGACCTGAAGCCAGGGGAAAAGAAAGGGAAAGAAAGAAAAAGAAAAAGATAAAAACAAACAAAACAAAACAAAAATAACCAATATGGGGCACCTGGCTGGCTCAGTCAGTTAAGCAGCTGCCTTCGGCTCAGGTCATGATCCCAGGGTCCCAGGATCGAGTCCCACATCGGGCTCACTGCTCAGCGGGGAGCCTGCTTCTCCCTCTGCCTGTTCCCCTGCTTGTGTTCTCTGTCTCAAATAAATAAATTTAAAAAAAAAAAAACAATATGATCAAATATGATCAGGCTGGTGCATAGATCAGTGCCACACACTAGATTTTGGGCGTGTTTTGATCTGTTCGAAGAAAGTGCCTCCCAAAATTTTAAAGAAAGAAAACCTTATATATGTACAGAAATAAGGGTTAATATGATGAAGGGACAGAATATGACTGTAAAGATGAAAAGTATAAAAGATTTTATAAAAGGAATTGATAAGATAAGAAGTTGGTTGAAAAAAGTAAGAGGATTTAAAAAAAAGGGGGGGGAGAGAATATGATCAGGCAGGAGACTAGAACAATCCCATACACTAGAGATTAGGGTATATTTTGATCTGTTAGAAGAAACTGTATCTCAAAATTTTAAAGAGAGAACAACTTATATATGTATATACCAAAAATAAGGGTAACTATTATGAAGGGATAGAATATGACTCTAAAAATGAAAAATAAAAATTATTTTTTAAAAAAGGGATTGATAAGATGTTGGTTGAAAAAGGGAAAAAGAAAAATTCAAAAAAAAAAAAGACAGTTAAAAAAAATTAACTTTGAAAGACTAAAGAATCATGGTAAAAAAGCCATGAATTCTATGTGCAGTATTCCCCTAACGCTGGAGTTCTGCCATTCTCATGGATCAGTAAACTTGGTCTTGGCTGGCTGTTCTTGCTGATCTCCTGGGGGAGGGGCCTGTTGCCGTGGTTCCCAAATGTCTTTGCCGGAGGCCAGATTGCCCTGACCTTGCCAGTCTGGGCTAAGTAATCTGCTCGGGTTTGCTCTCAGGAGCTTTTGTTCCCTGCAAGCTTTCTGTACAGCTTTGGAGGACCAGAGTGAAAGTGGCAGCCTCCCAATCTCTGCCCCGGAGGAGCCGAGAACTTGGGGCCCCGCTCCTCAGTGAGCCCCCAGAGAAAAGCAGTCAGTCACTCCTGTCTCCCCAGTCTCCGGCCACACTCCATTCTCACCTGGCCTGTGACCGAGCATTTCTATCTCTGGCACATGACCCCGTGTGGAGTCTCCAAACCCAGCAGATCTCTGTGGTGTGCTCCCATGCCACTCCTTCCAGGGGAGGAAGAGGAATCTCCCCAGATCTGCTGCTTGTTGGGTCCCTGCTGGGGAGCAGGGGCCCAACTGTGCCGCGGATCACGGTTTATGGCAACCCCGAGCTGAGAGCCTGCACCTCGGCTCTGTCTCTGCAGCCGGATTCCCCACTCCGATACCTGGGAGTTCTGCCACACTCAGGCACCCCCGGTCTTTCTGTGACCCCAAGGCTCCTAAGACCACACTGTACCACGAGGGTTCCACCCCCCGCTTAGCCACTGGAGCGACGTCCCTCAGTGGAGCCGACTTCTAAAAGTTCCAATTTTGTGCTCCATGGCTCTATCACTTGCCAGTAGCGGCCGACGGAGGCCCCCCCCCCCCGCCGTCTATCCTCCCAAATATCGCCTCGGATTCACTTCTCTGCACATCCTACTTTCCAGAAAGTGGTCGCTTTTCTGTTCAGAGAGTTGTTGCTATTCTTTTCTTCGATCTCCTCTTGAGTTTGTAGGTGTTCAGAATGGTTTGATCCCTATCCAGCTGAATTCCTGGGACCAGATGAAATCCAGGTCTCCTACTCCTCCACCATCTTGCCTCCTCCAGCCTACAAAGAGAATATCTAAATGACAAGCATATGAAAATATCCTCAACCTCATCTGTCATGAGGAAAATATAAAATACTACAATGAATACAGTGCCCACCCACTAGAATCTGACAATTCCAAATACTGTGGGATGTGAAACATCTGGAACTACTGAGATTTTATACTGGTATAACTACCTTAGGGTATTCTTAGGAAATGCATACTAAAGCTTCATTTGGGCATAACAAAGAACCTAACAAATTGCACCTATTAGGCATTTCCTTAAATATGCCAGCATATATTCATTAAAAGATATGTACAAGAAAGCTCATGACAGCAATATGTTGAATGATTTCTAATCAGAATTCTAATAGTCAAATGCCCATTCATGGTGAGTATATAAAGAAGTTATATATAAAAATTAAGGCACAACTATACAGCAGTGCACATAAATAATGTATTCTACACATAACAGCATGAACAAACCTCACCAAAAATGTTGACAAAGGGAAGACAGACTCAAAAGGGCCCAAATGCTATGAATCCACTTACATAGTTCTCAATTTAAATGAAACTGGGAATACACAAAATTTTCAGGAAAGGGTAAAACTAATCAGTATATGACTCTTCAGCATTAACAAAGGAGATTCTTCGTTTTTAAAAACAGAATAACAGAAGTGGTTAATGTTTTGATATTAGGACTAATTTTTTCTCCTGATTTCTATGTTGATCACAAAGAACTTTGGTAGTGGAAAGCATTACAAATAAGGACGTTTCTACAGGTTTCCTTTAAATAGAGGAATACTCTGACTTACACAACTTGTTAAGGATTTAGTTATTTTACAAAGCAGCACAGAACTGCATAAATATTTATTAAACCATCTTACCCTTTTATATTAGGCTACTCTTAAAAATTAATAGAGGCCAGCTTTGGTCATAGTATGTCAGTTTTATGAGTAATTCCTTTGTAAGCGTTTTAATGTAAATAAGTTACCCATTGAGGCATGAATGAAGAGAATGTTTAAGGACACCAGGGTAATATTTGATCTATAGCTCCTTTCTAATGTGGCCCATTGGAGATGTGTTCCTATATTGCCACATTGTGTGAAACTTCTTCTCTAATGCGGTATTTGTTCTCTCTTGTCCTCATTAATAAAAAAGGTTTATCCAATGCATTAATCAGTGAACACAAATGATACCCACTGGCAATGAGGAACTATTTGCGATCTTATAAAATGTGCTTATTATTAATGGTGTTTTGCTGGTTATTGCAATTAGGCATGTGTGAAATGTTCCAAAGTGACTTACGATGATTAATTTCTCAGATAGCAAACCCTCCTGTTCTTTTTACAAATGAGAGTCTAAGATTTATAGATGTTGAGTAACTTCTCCAAATTCACAAACAAAAGATAGCAACAAAAGGAACAGTCATCACCGACAGTGTCCTTGCTATCAGATTGTCTACAAAAGGACTTGCTTTACATAAAAAAAAAAAAAAATCAAAAAGAAAACTTCACCAAAATCCAGCCCCAGCATAACAACAAATCCAAAATATCTCAATCAATGATTCTTAAAATTTTCTACTAAGGTAACCATAATAGCAGAGGAGAATGAACTTGTGTCACAGAATAGTCAAGAGCTACAACTGAAGCAAGTACTGGACAAATTTCCTTTAAAGATATGCTTTATCTTATAAATTAATGCAAATTTTGCACTATGGCCTATAGCTATTCATGTTTGCTTTAAGTACAAATACAATGTGTAAGATTACTCACCACGAAGGTGTTATGCCTTGATCATCCAATAGCCACATACCTCCCATTAACTGCAATAATCAGAGGATGAAAAACATAGGCTCTCTAAAAGAATTAGCAATTAATAATGTGCCTTATTTTCTCTTAGGTCCAGCAAATTATGAATACCTACTATGTGTCAGCATTTATTTCAGGCTACAAATCTATGATAGCATGAAGAGTCAGAATTTTAGGGGACCTTGAGTAATACTCTTCACCGGTCTGAGCCTCAGTTTCTTTATACTTAACATGACAATGACAAACTTACATTTCAGAGTGGTCATGAGGTCTCAGGTGAAAGAAATGCATATTATGAAAGTGTTTCTAGAAACCATAAAGTGCCCACAAGTGTAAGGTTCAGTCATTGTACATACGTGAGACATTCAGGCTAGGTGTTAGTAGTATGCCAGAGAGTCAAACATTCCTGCCCTCAAAATGTTTACATTCTACTCAGAAGAGAAGTGACACAAGTTTATTTATTATTTAGGCTTGTAAAACCTATTTTAATAAATGAGCCTATTAGGCTCATTTATTATATAGGCTTGTAAAACCTATCTAGCTAGATATTTAGACTTAAGTGCAAGATCTGAAATCGTAAAATGCCTAGAAGAAAGCATAAAAAGAGAGCTTCTTGACATTGGTCTTGGCAATTTTTTTTGGATAATACACCTAAAGCACAAGCAACAGAAACAAAACAAAACAAAATAAACAAGTTGACTATGTCAAACTAAAAAGCTTTTGCACAGCAAAGGAAATCGTCACCAAAAAAAAAAAAAAACCAAACCCAAAAAACAAAAACCAAAAAGTCAACCTATAGAATGGAAAACCACACATCTGATAAGGGGTTAATATCAAAAATATATAAGAAACTCTTACAACCAATAGCAAGAAAACAAATGATCCAATTTAAAAAATGAGCAATGGACCTGAATAGACATTTTTCAAAAGATATTCAAATAGCCAACAGGCACATGAAAAGGTGCTCGACATAATTAATCATCAGGGAAATGTAAACCAAAACCATAATGAGAAATCACTTCACATCTGTTAGAATGGCTATTTGCTGCTGGGAATATGGAGAAAAGGAAACACTTGTGCACAGTTGGTAGGAATGTAAATTGGTGTAGCCATTATAGAAAACAATAGGGAATTTTCTCAAAAAATTAATAATAAAAGTACCCTGTGATCCAGCAATTCCACTTCTGGGTATATATCCAAAGGAAATGAAATCACTATCTTAAGGAGATATCTGTACTCCCATGTTCACTGAAGCATTACTTATAATAATCAAGACCTAGAAACCTAGTGTTCATTGATGAATATTTGGACACACACACAAGAATATTATTCAGTCACAAAAAAGAAAATCCTGACACTTGCAACAACATGGATGAACCTTGAGGGCATATGATAAATGAAAGAAGTCAGAGAAAGACAAACACTGTAAGAGCTCACTTATATGTGGAATCTAAAACAAACTCATAGAAACAGAAGAGAGATTGATAGTGACCAGAGGTTGGGTGCTTGAGGATAAGAGAAATGGGTTAAGCAGGTCAAAAGGTACAAATTTCCAATTTACAATAAATAAGTTCTGAAGATATAACATACAATATGGTGTACATATTGCTATAGTTAGCAATAATATATTGTGATTGTTACATACTATAGTATTTGAAAGTTAAGAGAGTAGATCCTAAAAGTTCTCATGGCAAGAAATAATTTCGTGAGAAATGGATGCTCACTAATTTTAATGTGGTAATCATTTTGCAATACATTCATATGTCAAATCATTATGTTGGACACCTTAAACTTATATAATATTTTAGGTAAATGATCTCAAAATTAGAGAAAAAAGAATAGACATTGTCAAGTAGATTGAAACCAAATACCAATTAATTGTCGGATAGAAATTTGAACATCATTTCTTTGTTATTTTGGGATGCAAAGGAAGGAAAAAGCCAAAGCCTATTTACCTAAGGTCATAGAATCAAGGACTGATTAAAAATGAAAGCTAGAAAACAAGAAATGTATTATTGCTTATAGAGTATTTTGTCCTTTATTAAGACAAATGCATAATTCTGACTGAGGACTTCTAAGAGACTGGTCTCAGCTGTCAGTTCAATTAAATTCGTTTAAGAAAATACCAGAACCAAACCGCGTTTTTCCATTATATTCTAATATCACTTAACATTTTTTCTGAAGCTCTCTTCCCATCCTTCTTTCCCATATTCTATCCAAACTAAAGCATTAGATAAGTAGAAATCAAATCACAATCAATTTAAGCTGAACAGGAGGAGAAAAGAACCATTTAATTAAATAATATTTAATCCAGAGAAGAATTGACAATGCAATAAAAAATTATATTAAAATATTTAAGTCAAATTCAGAGTAGACCAAATGAATTCAAGCCATTTTAAACACAAAAATTTCTACAGAATATATTTCAAAATACACAATTATAAAATGATTTTATAAGTATTGTATATGAGATGAAATGTGTCAGTGTAATCCAAGTTAATCCAAGACTCTAATATACAAAAACTAGAGTCAAGACTCAGTAAATGTAACTCATATTAGATACTTAAACATTTTTAATTAAATAAAATTTTATCCAAAGAGCCCCAGTCCAGTCCTTTAGCCTGCTGTAGAAAATCCATCTTATTTTTATTCAAGTAAGCTAAAATCAATTCAATTTAATCCCCTCCTCCACCACAAAAATCAAGCATAGCTTGGATTCATTCTATTTACATACATTAAGTTAAACTCAGTTCTGTAGCCAGCAAAATTATCCTTCAAAGGTGAAGCAGAAATAAAAGCTTTCTTAGATACACAAAAACTGATACTGATAAAACTCATTGCCAGCAGACCCGTCCAGCAAGAAATGTTCTCAGAAAAATCATCTCTCACTTGGCTACCCAAAACAAAACAACAGTAGCAGCATCAGGGGACACAAATTACCAATATAAAGAATCAGGGAGGGGTCATCGTTATTGATCCCATGAATATAAAAGAATACAGAAGGACTATTAGAAACTTTATGCCCACAAGTTTGATAATAGAAAACTTGGATAGCCCTGTATCTGTTATAATACATACATACATACATGCAATGGGTCCAGATAGTTTGATTTACAACATCTAATATTTAAGAATGATAAACAATTTCCCATAATTCCCCAGGAACTAGACTCAGAAAGAACACTTTCTCACTCTAGGAGGTCAGTATCACCATGACACCAAAACCAGATAAAGACATTTCCAGAAAGGAAGACTACAGAACAATCTCTCTTATGAATATAGATGCAGAATTCCTCAACAAAATACTGTCAAATCACGTGCAAACAAAAGGAATTACAAACCATAACCGCATGCGTATTGACTCATGGACTGTCCCTGTATACAGACGGCAAAGACAGACCAAAGAAAGAGGCAGACCCCTCCAGATTGGTAGGCGGCAGATTTAATAAGCAAGGGAAATTACATACAAGGCTTGTCTTGAGTGACCACAAGAGGAGTAGATCTAGGGGCACCTGCGTGGCTCAGTCAGTTAAATGGCCAACTTTTGGTTTCTGCTTAAATCCTACATGATTTGACGGTTGTGAGATTGAGTCCTGCTTCAGGTTCTGTGCTCAAGCTCCGAGTCAGCTTCAGATTTTCTCTCCCTCTCCCTCAGGCTCATGCACATGATCTCCCCCCCCACCTACCCCCAGCCTCTCTCTCTCTCTCTCTCAAATAAATAAATGAAATCTTAAAAAAAAAAAAAAAGAGGAGTAGATCTACCCAGCCAACCAAATAAAATAAAAGTTTGTATAGAGGCCTTAACTGGGTTTAGTCATGTGTATCACCTAGCAGGTCTCAATAACACCTTACTCTCTCAATATCAGTCTTGAAAATGGCTCCAGCTGTGGGAACCATGCATTCCAAGGACAGGGGTGGGGGTTAGGAGCCTCTGATTGCCCAGGCCAGTCCACAGGTCAACTAGAGGCCAAGTCCTCTCAATGACCTCCTCCAACAGTGGGATCAATTCCAGGTATACAAGGCTGATTCACAGGGCGGGGCAAAAAAAAAAAAAAAAAAAAAAACAATGGAATTTTCTACAGCAGGCTAAAGGAAGAAAAAATCATGTTCATATAATTTTAGCTGAAAAAGCATTTAACAAAATCCAACATCTATTCGTGATTAAAAACTCTCGGCAAACCTTAAGAGAGAAACTTCCTCAGCTTGATAAAGAACATCTTTAAAGGAGCTGCAGCTAATATCACACCCAACTGTAAGAGGCTAGATACTCTCCGCCTGAAATTGGGAACAAGGAGAGGATATGCTCACTTATCATTCCTACTCCACATTGTAAAGAAGTCCTAGATAGTGCAATGAGGCAAGGGAAAGAAATACAAGGTATAGGGCGCCTGGGTGGCTCAGATGGTTAAGCGTCTGCCTTCGGCTCAGGTCATGATCCCAGGGTCCTGGAATCGAGTCCCGCATCAGGCTCCCTGCTCCGCGGGAGGCCTGCTTCTCCCTCTGCCTCTCTCTCTCTCTCTCTGTCTCTCATGAATAAATAAATAAATACAATCTTTAAAAAAAAGAAAGAAATACAAGGTATACAAATTAGAAATAAAATCTTTTAAAAATATATTAATTATAATCTAGGATAATTCAATTAACCCCTATCTAGATTATGTCACCTGCCTGTGATTAAATTTCAACTTCGTTTTGACTCATGTTGAAAAGCAAATTTTTCCATCTAGGAAAATTCACTTTGGTTTAATTCAAAGCGAAGATTAGTCATGACAATAGGTTCTAATATTTTTGTGATTGTTAAAAATACGAGTGGCACCTAAATTTTGGATTTGTTTGGGTCCTAGATCTTTATATAATTAAGTCTTCCAGAAAGATTTGAAAATCATTGGCTCAAGACCACTTTAATTCACTTAAAATTCCTGCTAAATTTTCTATAATATGGTAGATTTCAATTTAATTCAAAATCCCTTCTAAATTTTCTGTAATGTGGTGAAGCTTACCTTGGCTGAAAATTAGAGTTTCCTTGGAAGCTTTTCAAAATTCCCAATAACCCTGCCTCACCTTTTTTTTTTTTTAAAGATTTTATTTATTTATTCATAAGAGACAGAGAGAGAGGCAGAGGGAGAAGCAGGCTCCCCGCCGAGCAGGGAGCCCGATGTGGGACTCGATCCCAGGATCCTGGGCTCATGACCTGAGCCGAAGGCAGACGCTCAACGACCGAGCCACCCAGGCGCCCCCCTGCCTCACCTTTTAGTAATCCTGATTTGTTTCAGGGTAGGGCACCTGCACAGGTAATTTTTAAAAATTCCCCAGGTGATTTTAATGTGAAGTCAGTTTCGAGAACCACCAGTTTAGAAGCTGTTACTATTCGTATTGTCAAATATTTCCCGGCATCTATACCTACAAAACTGGCCATAGAACTGTTTGTGACAATTTCCTTTACCCCCTATACCCCCATCCCCCGAGTTAGAATATACCAGGTGTATTAAGACCTAGAGTCTAACAAAATTTACAGAAACATTCTAGAATGATATGGAATCCCAAGTAACTAGATGAATCTGCATATTAGTGTTTCTAGAACTTTAGTGTATAATGAATCATCTGGGGATCTTGTTAAATTGCATTGCAGGTTCTGATCTAGGTGGTCTGGAGGAGGGGGACTAACATTCTAAATTTTTAACAGGCTTCCATGTCATGCCTAGATCCATCTAAATGGAACTAGATCCATCCTAAATGGAAAACATTTCCAAGAAAATTTGCTTTTCAAAAGTTGTTGTTCTTAGACTTGCTAGTCCTACAAAGAATTTGCTGAAAGTGATACTGCTTTCGTCAGATGATAATAAGAGGTTAATAGTGGGAAGCTATTTTTTTTTAATTCAGATAGAGACATTTTAATAAACTAAATGTGTAAGCATGCACAGTGACATCTATGTGGTGTCCAGGCAATTTCACCACAATCGTAAAACGCAGGCAAATATACTCCAGCACACAGAATTTTAGTTAATAATGTGTATTATATTTTTAGATGCATAGTTGTTTTATTCATCCAATTTTCTTTTATCCAACCAAACATTTTCAAAGCTCATTAACACATCACTGTATATATATAATTACAATTTCGTTTGCCACAGCATTTTCTTGTTGATTGCAGGGTGGAGAATAGTTCCCTTTGGTGCCTTTCTCTCTCATCTGGAGCACAGAACCTAACTGCTGTGACCACTTATGGGAAAAACTTGGCACACCGAAGGCCCCATATGGAGATTGCTCCAATGTGTTTCCAGAGGGGGCATCTGTGTCTTTGATTGGCTTCCGGGCTGGCTCCTTTTAAGACCTCTTGAAATTCTCTAGTGCTGACACTTAGAACAGCTGTGGATTTCCTTGTTGGATTCAGTTCAGATAACACATACTCATACATAGATTCTCATCCTGTGATTTGAAAAATGTATACATTCTAGCAGTAGATGATGAATAAATATGACAGTCTATAATATGATCAGATTAACAGCCACAATGTTAAAACCACCATTCCTTTACAACCCTTAAAAATAAGTATACCGTCGGGCGCCTGCGTGGCTCATTTGGTTAAGCGACTGCCTTCAGCTCAGGTCATGATCCCAAGGTCCTGGGATCGAGCCCCACATCAGGCTCCCTGCTCGGCCAGAAGCCTGCTTCTCCCTCTCCCACTCCCCCTGCTTGTGTTCCCTATCACGCTGTCTCTCTCTCTCTGTCAATTAAATAAATAAATAAATAAAATCTTTAAAAAAAAATAAATAAGTATACTGTCAAATGACATGCTTTATTGGACAGTAGGCTGTGAATGATTTTTTTTCATAATTATCAAATCATGAAATGTCAAAATTGGGATTTTTATTTTGTGACAGAAACTTTGAAGGATATCTGCAACGCAACACTTGTTGATCCAGTGTAATAACTGAGTGACTTCTAAAAAGTTGGTTTGATTGTTAGTATATGGTAACTGCTACAGTTAGATTTTAAAGTTAGACTTTATATTTTATATTATAGTCACATTTAATTATATTTTATAATATATAAAAATATCTCTTGGTAAGCAAGAAATAAAAACTTTACTTGAAAATAAAATTATTGGGGCACCTGGATGTCTCAGTTGGTTAAACATCTGCCTTCGACTGAAGTCATGATCCTGGGGCTCTAAGATAGAGCCCCCCAGTGGGGCTCCCTGCTCAGCAGGAAGTCTGCTTCTCCCTCACCCCTCCCCTCCCTCCACTTGTGCTCTCTCTCTCCTTCTCAAATAAATGAATAAAATCTTTTAAAAAAAACTATTTTATTCTTTAATGTCAGAATCATGCCCAATTAAAAGCATAAAGCAAAGGTTTATTTTAATAATGAGCCCTCTGTAAAGAGGCCATGTGACATGAGGAATCTTCAGAGAGGTATAAGATTCTAGAACTGCAAATATCAATGCTTAACTAAATGTACAACACACAATTGACTATAAACAAACTTATTTCTGGACAATCACTCTAAATTTTATCATTTGCTTTATCCTTGGTTCTTTTAAGTATAAAGTAGGAGTGATCAAAGCCAAAATAAAAAAATTTCAATGAAGGATTTCAGAATTCTTGCAGCTATATTTCAATGTCATGTTTTCTGGCTTTTTGTTTCTTTTTAAATTACTTATCAGAATTGCATGAATCATAAATCTTCCCTTGCTAAGTTCTATTCTTTAGGGTCTGTGGATTGACAGCACAGTCTACACAGTGGCTTGTGTTTTAGTTGAAACCTGAGTACCTTCCAAGCGCAGATCGCCTCCTACAGCTTCAGCAACCTTTCCTTCTTAAGATCAGAACCTAGGCACTAATTTCATGCATTCTTACTAACTCCTCGGCTCCTTTATAATTAAAATCCTCCATTCAGTGCCATGGATTTATATTCAATACTGTTGTCACTCTCTTATTCCACCAGTTTTCATTTTGTAGGACAAACTTATGACCCTTTTTATTAATGTTAAACACAACATGCATAACAACACTTGTATTATAAAATCAATTTTAACTCAATATTGCAATCATTATTACATAGTGATCATTATTAATTCAAAAGAAAAAAAAGATTACTTCCAGATAATGACTCATGTGTTTAAAAAAATTGAGTGCTTCGTATAGTAGATGCCTTGAAATAAAAGAAATCATTAAAATCTTCAAGAGAGCATGAGATTTGAATTGTGCCTTGAATAATGGGAGAAGGGAATTAGTATTAATTTAGCCTTTAGCTGTAGTCCGTTATATGAAACACATAACAAGTATGTAAGATTTTACTACTATTTTCATTTTCCAAATGAGAACAAAGATCAGAAACACCCTATAATGTACTGAAGAGAACAGCTAGTAAATAATGAGGTTGAATTTTAATCTAAGTTGATTCCTAACCATTTTTTTCCCTCCATTTACCGCATAGGATACTTATGGCAAATCAATGATCCTTCCAAAGAAACACAGAACTATACATTATATAACTGGCCTAAGTTTATCTAGGCTTGCTCCCTTGTGCTAATAATGAACAAACTGTGGCCCACACCCATCAAGAGAATTACCCAAAGACATGCCCAAAATAGTGTTGGAATCAGGACAAAACTTAAGTCTTTGGATTCAGTTTATTTCCTTTACCCCTCAACGTCCTGTAGAATGCTGTTGACAAAACTGTAGATGAGGGAATATTTAGGAAAAATAGATGATATGTATGCTAACAGCATTCACAATTCTCTCCTAGGTGCTGAATATTAGAAACTTACACAGTTGGCTTTACAAATTAAAAGGCACACATCAGTAACATGAGATAAAGAAGAGAAAGTTCTGCCACTGGATGTATACCGCCTCTTTGTTTATTGTCCTTGTCCTTGTTTATTAGGAAATAGATTAATCTGAGGATTCTAACTTAAAGATAAATATGTGAGAAAACAGAGCCTGAGGAATATTTCCTTTATTCAGGTGAGCAATTGTGATATCATGAAGAAGAGGCTAAAATCTTGAAATACAGCTGGAGGAAAATGGATGAGACATGGATATTTTTTTAAAGAACTGCTAAAAGAGGTCTTCTAGATGACCAACTATTTGAGGGCTGTTTGTTTAGGATATTAACTACTGCTTTTGAGTGGTGACTTATTACCTGCACTGTAACATAGGGAATGCAAAGAAATACAAGGTGCAGTCTTAGTCCTAGGAAGAATTTAGGATTGAGATAGAGAAACAAGCTTTTAACATATCTAAATACAGGATATATGTTTGGAAAAAGACAACCATCTTGCTCAGAATTTTTAGTGCTAATTTTATGTCATTGAAATATTCCAGTAAAGACAATATATAAAATTTATAACTGCATATAATATAATTGGAATACATTTTTCTAAAGCAAGCACATAGACTAATACATTTGCTACATCTTATACTCTGATTTCGAGTTTGGAATAATCTTCCATTTGACAAATATTTTTCAGTTTAGATCTGAATAGATTTGATTCTTAAGATCAGCAACAATTACAGAGAGATAGGTAAGGTCTAGAATGTGGGTTTTTCTTCCCTCCCCTACCTGCTGAAAAGATCCCACACTATTTAGCTCTACTCTCTGTTCAGTTTATTTAGAGCATTTTTGTTTATCTAGGTGGGACCTAAGAATTGACAATTTCTTTGCTTATTTTATTTTTTAGGCAATTCCATGGTGGAGAGATAGTGGTGAGGCGTCTAGTCTTTACTGAATGACAACTTCATTCTATTTCCTGTCAAGGAGATTTATATCACCTTTCTGACCTGATGTACTTTAAAGGAGCACATTTTTAAGAACATGAGTCTGAGGGTTTAGTGTTAGCTAGCAGTTTCTTCCTTCTTGCCTGACTATTGCCTCCTGGGTTAATTATGAGAATGACCAAAATGAGGATCCTTCATTATCTGATACCCTGGTTGCCAAAACATGGATCTGATTGTTTATTAGGAAGAAGATAAATTTGAGATAAATATGTGAGGAGAATGTAAGTGTAATCGTGCACAATGGTGCAATATTTTCAATATTACTGTTTAATATCTATTCCTATTCCCTTTACAAATTAACCTCAGGCTTATGTTTTATTTATTTTTTATTTATTTTGAGTTTAATTCAATACAGTGGAGAATACTGTCTTATTACTCCTTTAGCAACAATGACAAGAAATTATTATTGATTATGGTTATGTTGTTGTTTTTTTCTGGATGGCTGAATTTCTTGAATTATAGTCAAAAAGAAAAAGAAAAGAAGCAAACAAAAATCTTTAAATCAGGTTGGTTCATAATCAGTACTTCCTACTTCTGAGTGAAATGGAGCATACTTAACTAAAGAGCTTTGAGAATTTCAGATACCACTTTGATACCATGAACTCTCGCATGGACACAGTGCATATACTGAGATTTATTGCCATTCATTCTGAAAGAATGAAAGAATGACTAACATCAACTTATTGTAAATTTCAAGCTTCATAAAAGCTTTCCAGGCAGTAATGCTTCAGAAATGACTAATCACCTGACAGCCATTTTGTTTTTACAAATGAACATTAAAAATTTTAGTGATTGGTATAGAATATAATTTCAAAATAATTATGAATATCAACTATATTTGACCATTTGATTTATTATCCTGTGATATTCAGATTAATAATTGTGACTTCCCACTAATATGGAAAGTTCAGCTTCTAAAAAATTTATAAGACAGGAAACTTATTTGAAATATTGGTAGTCTTTTGGCAGTTTTCCTTTTTTATAGCCATAAAGCTTGAGACATTTATAGGTGTCTGATATGAATCCAGAAGCTATTCTGGAAACCTAGTAGAATCATAAAAACAGCAATATCAGGTGTCCTTAAAGTAAGGACAACTATTGTTTGTGAATTTTAGGTTTATGGAATTTTTAACATTTCAATGGAGTAAAACAGAGTTGATTAGTTTTTATCACCTTGACATTTACTTTCAATCAACAGAAGAGCACAGGGCTATTATCCAGCTTAGAGTTATTTAAGTCATTTAAATCAGATTTCAACCAATATCTTGGAGGTATGATATAAAATGTCAGCAACTGGGTAGAATTCAAGAATAAAGTTATCCTGACCTCACCTGAATATACACAATTTCATGATATGTTTAGGAGTTTTGAGTTAATTAATTTTGAATTTCATTTTGAATTAAAAAGTAAACTAATAAGGGTCTTCTCGGGATTTCAAAGATTAAAAGCAGGCTATGACTCTTACCATATTTTAGAAGTTAAAGCAGCTGAAAGAGGTGGCATGAGGAGGGGGAAAAAAAGCCTAAATTGTGGAGACACCAAAATTAAGAGTTTTGACCAAACTGTAGCCCAGTGCAATTTATGAAATCTCATTCTCCTTCTGAATAGTACTCAAAAGGCAAGCATTGTGTTCATCTGGTAAATCCTCTTCTCTGGTGTATTTAACATGAAGATAGATGATCTCACAGGTTAAAAGTAGGTTTTTCAGATTCTCTGAAAAAAAAAAAATCAGATTCTCTGATTCTAGTTGAAGTGTGCATATGAGCACAACAAATTTTATAACCACTATTTGTAGCTGTTGCCCTACTTTTGAACTTAGATCTTTACTAAAAAGATACGGGAAGAGGTGGGTTATAAAATATGTCTCCCAAATTCAACTTTATATATAGTTAGTGTGAAGATAATATATTTTATATAGGTGGGATTAGATCCAACTTATACTTTTGTGAATATCAATTATATTTATATTATAATATGCTTTATTGATTTACTTGAAAGGTAATTATGGTTATTGTGGAATGGTTCTGTGCTATAAACACATTGCATGTGAGGTTTTTTTTTAGATGAAATTTGTGAGTGGGTATATACACAGACACTACAAATGCATTGATAAAGTATAGTATTCATACTGAGAAAACTTATCTATGTGCCCATTGGTCAATTTATAGGAATTATAAATGGGCATAAGATGTTAAATAATGTTCCATATTGATATTCTTTTGAGCTTTGTACTTCCTTATCTATATTTAGCTCAGGACAGTTTTTGTTTGTTTTGCTTTGTTTGAGAGAGAGAGAGAGAAAGAGAGAGAACAGGGAGGGGCAGAGGGAGCAGGAGAGAGAGAAGAAAATCTTAAGCAGGCTCCACACTCAGCACAGAGCTGGATGTGGGGATTGATCTCATGACCCTAAGATCATGACCTGAGCCAAAATCAAGAGTCAGACACTTAACCAACTGAGCAACCCAGATGCCCCAGCTCAGGACAGTTTTAGACAATAAGTAGACAATTCTCTTTTTGAGAAAGCCTTATAGATTGTAAACATTTTTCATTGTTTTAAAATCTGAAGAATCACACATTTATTTTATCTAAAGAATAACATAATAGAAAAAAATTAGATATATTTTTCAACTCTAAAACAATTTTACAGTCCTTGTATTGATTAACTAATTTTTAAACATTATCAGTGAATTTGTAGTTAGGAGTTAAAAATCATAATGGAGGGACCAAACTCCTCTTATAATATGGTTTGGGAATTTAAATGAGGAAAAAAAAAATTAAGCAACAAACGTTATACATATGTGCTTTTCCATAATGAATATTTATAATCTCTAGGTTACGCAAAGTGCTATATGGAACTACTGAAAACAACCCACTAAATAATACAGAAAGCTTTTTGCCCCTATTATACAGATTTGAATGGAAAGTTAACCTGATGATAATAAAACACAGAATAGTGATATGTAAATTTCATTTACCTTCCTGATTTACTTAGTCAGGGGTTAATGGCCAAATCGGATCTATTACATTGTCAAATGTTCCCAGGTTCTCAATTACTTTTCCTCTCATGAACCTTAACTTTGAAACCTCTGGTTTTTGGTTCCAATCATAGATTTCACCAAGATGAAATCAAAGGTATTAGAGCCTTTCATACTCAATTTCCCTAAGATTTAACAACAAAAGAGTAAGAAGGAGAACAAAGCAGCACAATTTTACCCGTGGTTACATCAGTGAATAATGGAAGCTCATACTTCTTGAGTTTCTATACTGCCATACTTCTTGGATGTCTCCTACATTATTCAGTGTTCCTTTTCAGGGTCTTAACATTACAAATTACACTGACAATCAAGAATGGTTTTCTCCCAGTAGCAGTTCTTGATTCTGGATGTGGGATAAGGAAAGGCTTATCCCAGGTAGAGAGGCCTTCCTGGGGTAAGGAGAAACTGGTAAACCTTTTAGTGGTCACTCAGGAATGTCATAAAGATCAGAGACTTAGAGACATCAGAAGATCAGCTGGCTTGACCCAATCACTTCTGTGGAGTTATGGGTTTCCACACAGGAGGCTGGGGGCCTAAGCTGAGATCTTCTTAAAGGCTTACTGATATATCCTTCCGTCTCCTAGTGCTTATGAAGTAAAGGCCAACAAAGGAGGGAATCTGCCTCTAACTCATCACCGGTCTCCAGCACTTCCTAGATTTGGAACTGTATAAAGGGAATGGGGCAGAGATGGCCTAAGAAATAGAATATATGGATTTATCGTAGACTTTTAAGGTAAAACAAAATAAAACAAAGTAACAGAAAAACAAAACTTGAGAATCAGCTAGGTGCCCAATCAAAGCACCAGGAGTCTAGACAAGAGAAATAAAGTTGAACCAGAGGTAGGCTAAGCCTTGCTATAAGTTTAACTCAATCCTGACCAAGGTCAATCCACATGGAATTGAGAGGTTCATCCTCTTCCTGTCTTCTTAACAAATGAAAGAAAGAAAGAAAGAAAGAAAGAGAGAGAGAAAGAAAAAAAGAAAGAAGAAAGAAAGAAGAAAGAAAGAAAGAAAGAAAGAAAGAAAGAAAGAAAGAAAGAAAGAA